>NW_027271081.1:2335000-2687500 GCF_040938485.1 Diadema antillarum
TGACATATATATATATATATATATATATATATAATTTCAAACACATGTGTATCCATATCTCAAAGAATTTAAAGTTGCCAGAAACTAATGCTTTCATCTGTCTGACTGCCAGACACGAGGTATCTTGTAAGCGTACATGTATTACAGGTGGCTGTCTCGTTACGTTCTGATGTATTTTATTTGTTTCTCCTGCTCTTTTTGTTCTCTTTTCCTTTACGTCCCGTTTCTTCCTTTCATAGTTTTCGTTACTCCGTTGTTTGTTAAACAAGACCAACATTTTCATCAAAGGGACCTATACGTTACAAGCTCTGCTTTTTAGTAGGTCCCCCACATTTCATGTTTGTTAATTGTGTTCTCTTGTTTTGTTTTGATTACGACGCTATGTCTAGTTTCATGTTCAATCGATTGCATCATGCCAATTGCGTTTGAGATATGGAACAATAAAAAAAAAACGCCTTCGATGTATCAGAAAGTTTGTCAAGACAATACCACAAAAGGCATACACGTGAAAGGTAACGTGTATAATGTATCTTTCGATCTCTGTTGAGCGTGCGCGTTTGGCGGTATGTTGTGAGTGACAGAGCGCAATGAGGATGTGTGTTTTACTCGTTGCCATGGCATCGTGAGTTTGTGGTCCAGATCATATAGCTATCAATTACCATTGTTGTCTGATCTTGATATGACTTTGCTTTTGTCTCACATACAATGCTCAATGACAAGGGAACGCAATTTAATATCGATTCCATCTCGATGTAGAATCATCGTAATTAGTTAAACGACAGAATGAATCGAATGCGTTTCATCAAAAGTGAAAGTTGGTTGCTCGGGGCAACCAATCTCGACAATTAAGTTCTGACGCAGACAGGTGAACAAAGCCTGGTTTGCAAGGGTATCTCATTAACGTTCGCGGTTCATGTCAATCTGTCGCTCTTCCTTTCACCCATTTTGAAGTAAATTAGAGCTTGATACATTTCAGTCCACTGTATGAAGGGCAATTATGAAATCTCTGCCGTTCTTTACAAATTAGAAACAATTGCAAAATATGATTTTGGATAAGTGGGATGATAAACGAATTTTATCGCTCGACATGAGTCTTATTTGACCAATCACCGTTCATTATGATTTTTTCCTATCTATGTCATCTCTCCTTCGTGTGCAGTCTATGAAATCAAAATATCCTTTAATATAAGATAAAAGGAAATAGTCCTACACAGCTAAGCTTGAATAAAAGATAATATCTATACAATTCTTACTCGGTAAAATGTAGAACCGGATTGGGGCGGGGGGGGGGGATCTATCTTTTATAATGCTCAATTAGCCTGCATAATTTTGACTATCTTCTCCTTTCGATGTGTCAAAATTTATCAAAAGTTAAAGGAACTGATGTCGCTCATTTTGGTATAACACACATTTCTCATAGACACACTCGGGTCTAGTCTTGAATGGGTTAAAAAGTTAAAGGGGATGGCTAGTAACTGATCAATGGGAATCAGTGGGAATGCTGGGGGATGATTGTTCCAATTCTTGTGGGATTCATTTAAAGGCATAATTTACCATTTGGAGATGAAACAAAAACCCTGCATTAGTGCTTTAAAATAGTTCTAAAATGTGAGTTAGGGATAGAAACAACCACTGTAAAATTTTGAATCTGTGAAATCAATGTTAAGTTGATTGTTAAATATACCAAATGTGAACAATAGTTATTATACGAATGTTTTCAGATTAAACCGTCTACAGTTACGGTTTATTGAGAAAAATACAGATATCTCCTTATATTTTAGGCTTTATCCCGAAAATGTTATGATAGGATGTTTTGTGGTACAACAGACCTACACATATGCATTAAATGTCATATCTTGAAAATTTTCTGAATCACTGTTCCCAAAGGTAAACAGGACCTTTAAGGTCACATTATATATTTATTGTTGTGTGAAAATCATTTGCTTCAGAACGGTCTCATATTCAAGTATTGTGCACTTTAATGCCCCGTCACTGTACAGGCATGCTAGCCTGGAAACATTAAATTGCACATTTCTTGAATATGAGACCATTCTGAAGCAAATAATTTTCACATAACAACAGAAATGTAATGTACTCTTAAATGAATCCCACAAGGATTGGAACAATCATCCCCCAGCATTCCCACTGATTCCCACTGATCAGTTACTAGCCATCCCCTTTAACTTTGATGCGCTACAGAGACACTTTGCCGATCTGACTATGATAGTGTCAAGCTAATTAGAGAAACGTTTGGTATAGTGTGAGTTATTCGATTGTCAACAATTTCCGATTCTGTATTCCTGACTTCTCATTGCAAGCTGTGAATTCCTTGGACACTTTTCTCTTCTCATTTTGTACAATTTAAAATTTTGGATCCTTTTGTGAAAAAAAAAAACAATAATGAGATTCATAACCTGCGCATGCGTGGACAATGTTTTGGAATGTAACCCAAGGCAACAATGGCATCCAACTTATTTTTCCCATAAGCGTATAGAGGATGACAATGTGCTCATTCTGTTTACATATAAGTTACACGTGTGATGTGGTTTTGTCTTTTTGATGACATTTTCTCCTTCTGCCTTTACCAAGAAACCTCTCTTTATTCCGGTAAACCCGCTGCATTCATTCATTCAATCAATCAATCATTCATTCATTCATTCATTCATTCATTCATTCATTCATTCATTTTCATTGTCTGGTAGGGCCTACCAAAGTTTGCCTGGTGTAAGGGAGGTCTGTACACGTAAATCATTGCTGACCAAAAAAACAAACAAACTAACTAACAAATCAAAACTAACAAATCAAAACAGAAACACAAATAAACAACAACTACAGCTTCTCCGTCCTTCTTCCTTTCTTTTTGTTTGTGTGTGTCTGTCACGTGAATCAGAAGTTTCAGAACATGGGGAAAATGCGTATGTAACCATTACCAGAAAAATTCTGTAGACTGACGCAGTTGGTTGATTGTAATTGATGATGGAAATGTGTATAGAACTTGACATTATATCATAAATTTGTCTCAAATCGTACCGACACGTTTCAATCGTGTCTATTAAAAACCATTTTCATGATCAATCCACGGGAAATATAGATTTCATCTTCCCTAAATGATACTAATGGGCTGCGCTCGACAAAAACATGAACAGAGAACGTGCGTCAGGCGGACACATATAAAAAAATGTGGGTTAATTAATCAACGATTTTTTTTTTTCAGGGACAACATAGAATATTTTCCACAATTACGATACTGGTGAGGAAGTTAAAGAACATCAAAATAGACAGTCATGCCCCAAATCGTGAAAAGTTCCAAGGACGCGCCAGGCGATATTTCATATGAATTTCAGGGTCAAAATCGCACATTGTTATAGCCAAGCGAAAAACCATCAATGTCATACTCAAAGTGAGAAAACAAGAAGTAAAATGGCAGTCACGAGTAGCGTTCAATACTACGCATTTTTTTCTTTATTTTCAGGTTTCCAGTCATATCTCCTCGAACACTTTTTCTCTGACGAAGTGGACAGTTTTGGACAATATATCGACTTTCTTGCATTAATTGCAACTTGCAAAAGACTACTGTGCTCTCCTTTTTACGCAATAGAGTTATAGACCCCCTCCACCCTGCCCTCACTATAGGATGGTCATCTCTACCCACATGTGCGTTTACAATCTTTCGGGGAAAAGGAGTATATTTTAGGGGCTCAATTTGGGCAAAAAGGTCCCCTAAAACATAGGAATCTACATAAGGGTGGTTTTCAAATCTTCTTGAACAATCCGGAAATAGGGTCAAGATTGGGGTTAATAAAAGAAAAAACAAAAACAAAAACAAAAACGAGTCAACTCAATTCATGTAAATTTGAGACATCTAATTAAGGAAATTAAAAATATGGGATAATTTAATCATAACCTCAAGAATATTCCGTGCTATGTAACTAGCAAGGAATCACTGGAAAGTGTTCATTTGGCTCTATCACTAATGATGAATTTCTTTAAGAATGTAAAAAAGTGGCTCTTAGTCCATATTGCGATGAAACCCTTAGTATTACGATTTAAATATAACATAATCATATACAGTACAGTACAATTATATATATATATATATATATATATATATATATATATATATATATATTTGTCGTCTTGTCTGTATTTTCGGTCATATTACCCTCTTTGCTGCTGTCAAAGTAATTCCCCGTTTAACTCTTCCCTCCCAGTGGAACAGAGATTACCTTGGCGGGTAATCGAAGAATTGATGTCGAGTAATTAACGTAATGAGACTTTCAAACTCTGCTTCCTTCGCTTCCAGGGACCATGAGAAGAATAAAAAAAAATGATAGAGAGACTGGGGTACGTTCGACATCATTGTTTTTCCCCGCAGGCATGTCAAAATGGCTCGCTAATATCGTCATCTCCTCTCTACTGTATGTTCCCAGCCCCCCCCCCCCCCGAAAAATAAATAAATAAATAAATAAATAAATGAATATATATATAAATAGATAAATGAATAAATAAATAAATAAATAAATAAATAAATAAATAAATAAATAAATAAATAAATAAGTAAATGAATAGATATATAAATAAATGAATAAATAAAGAAATAAAGAAATAGAGAAATAAAGAAATAAATACAACGGGAGACTCCGCAAGAATAACTTTATAAAAGTGAATCAATCCTAATACAATTTCAGCGTATCAAGGCAATTACCCCCGAGGACAATTACCCCCCGGCCAAATACTGGTTAGTGATAAGGTTAGAGTAAAGATTAGGGTCGGGTTATGTTTGGGGTATAGAGTTTGGGTTAGGGTTAGGATTAGGTTCAGGATTAGGATTAGGGTTAGGGTCAGGAGAATAGTCCGGGGTATTTGCCCATGGGGTAATTGCCCTAGACCCAATTTCAGAGAATGAAACTATAACTTATTACCGACATCTTACAGAAAACTTCCATCCGATTTGCTTCTGTGGTCAAAGAGAAATGAGGATGTGTGTAGAGCATGTCAGGAACCCCTTCCCTCCAAGTTCTGTTCGTTGTAATCACACATTGGTTATGCACTTCCAAGAGCATCCAAGTACTAAATTTGGAAGAAACAGACCAATGACACGCTTTACAATGATCCACATTTTCTTTGCGATCACTTAACCAAATTGAACTGGGGGATTCTGCAAAATATAGGTAAGTTGTTATATTTTCAGACCCTGAAATTGCATTCAGACAGTTTAATCATATTAACAGTTATCAATGTGGAAATCAGATTCTATTTTTTTTTTTTTTTTGGGGGGGGGGGGGGAAGGGGACATGCTGTATACAATCGATCTTCCTGGCAGGGGTAAGGGCCAAATATTTCAGAAGCCCGCTAGATTGAGAAAAGCGAAGCAAAGCGTTGAGGCTGTAGGCTAGCATATAGACTCTGCTCCGTTTAATTCACGTATAATTATGCTAATAGCCCTTCATCGCAATTCACGCATCTAATCGCGAGGGATGTGAAACGAAGCGAATGAAATACGGATCCTGTCAAAGAAGGGGACAATTTAAGCAATTGAGCAATGCCGGTAGAGTATTTACACTAGATATAGTTATCCAACTTCAAAACAGTGCTGTATTGAGTCCATAATACATGGAAAAGGGGGAGCTTACACCCCCAACACTGCCCAACAGAAGAGCAGTAATCTATAAGTGAATCTTTCTTTTTAAAACAATAATAATGAATAAAGAGAGAGGGAAAAAAGGATTCATTGTCAGTGGTATGTAGTAGGTCAGACAAGTAAAGCTTTTGTCCGCTTTAAAGTTTTACATGTTATCGCATGAAACATGGCCGGCGGAACCGGGGCGGGGGGGGGGGGGGGGGGGGGAGGGGTGAGCCTTTTTTTTTTTTGCACCATACAAAGGAATACATAAGGTGTCACCACTCCCCCCCCCCCCCCCCTTTGCCCCGGACGTGCGTAAGTGGCAGTGGCACTAGAAAGAAATAGATAAAGACAAATTGTGAGCGCGATGAGGTTATGTTTTTGCGCTGAAGACCTTTTTTTTCCTGCTCGTCAGCTGAACGAACCCGGAAGTGGAGGGAGAAAGATGAGCTGAAGACATTTGTTCTTGTTGTTGTTGTTGTTGTTGTTGTTGTTGGTGGTGGTGGTGGTGGTGGTTTGTTTTGTTTTGTTATTTTGCTTGTTAGCTCATGAAACCCAGAGGTGCCCACCCCACTTTTGAAAACGCTCCACCGGCCCTGTGAAATGTGCTTACATTGTGAGGTGGTGTGTTCATGCTATCAAGATGCTATCATGACCCTATGGCATAAGGTTTGTGAACATTTAGATAAGCCCAAAACTTACGTTCGTGTTTTGTTTGCGGATTTTTCTTCAGCTTTCAATACTATTGATCCAGATCGTCTTAAACATAAACTTCAGGTTATGGGAATTCATTCTGTGTTGTGTTCATGGATTTTCAACTTTTTGGTGGACAGGGAACAAAGGGTAAAAATAAATGGCACACTTTCAGATACAATTATCACAAGGGTAGGAGTTCCACAAGGGTGTGTTCTATCCCCCTTTTTGTTCAGCATATATACTAATGATTGTAACACACAAAATGAATCCTGTGTTATCATAAAATATGCTGATGATACAGTTGTCACAGGCCTTATTCGTGAGAATGATGAAAATTCATACAGGCATGAAGTCATAACAATCTGGTCCTTAATGTGGAAAAAACAAAAGAAATGATTTTGGATTTTAGGAGACAGAGAAATGATATTATTCCTTTAAGTGTACATGATGAGAATGTTGATATCGTTACAGAATATAAATACTTAGGAGTTCATATTGACAATGAACTGTCGTGGGGAACACATGTTAGGAAAACATACTCAAAGGCAAGTCAAAGGCTGTATTTTCTTAGGAAAATGAACAAGTTCAATGTGAGTAGAGATATCATGAGACTGTTTTACAGCTCAGTAATTCAATCTGTGATCACATATTGTTGTGTCATCTGGTTTAATTCTCTGAGGGTACAGGATAGGTTAAGGCTTGAGAGGATTACAAAGACTGCTGGGAAAATAATAGGTGAAGATGTAGAATGTCTCAGTAATTTGGCAGATGAACGGCTTCTGACTCACTTTCAAAAATTATTGAAGGATTCTTTACACCCACTAAATCCTCTAGTGATTTTAAATGAGTCTGGTCGAGCACGTCAGATACGTGTTAGAACAGAACGTTTTCGAAAAACTTTCATTCCATGTGCAATACACTTATTCAATAGTTTACAGCGACGCTGAGTCAGTGACTGTTCGGTCTTTGCTGAAGTCCTTTTTATTATGAGTCTGTAGACTGACATATGAACCTTATGAAATTGATATCCAATGTAACTATCTGTGAAGAATTATGTTAGGAATTTATATACTTCATGTATGCATTTAAATTTGTTATTGATGGGGAAAGCATGTAGTTTCTCTTCTAGCATATGCATTTTCTCTCTTTTCTTGCTATCTTTCTTTTTTTTTCTTTCTTTTCAACATTTCTTTAACTGTTCTTTCTTTCTTTTCTTTTTCTTTTCTCCCTCCCCCTTCCCCTACCTTCTTTTTTGTATCATTAGATATTACAAAGAAGAAATTTTTATTCCATGTGCAATATACATATTCAATAGTACTCAGCGACACTGAGTCAGTTGGAGCTGTTTGGTTTCTACCGTAGTCACTTTCTTTAATCTTTTCTTAGGCGTCTGTAGATTTGACACATGAATTGTGTTTAGGGATTTATATGTATCATGAGATGCCATTTAAATTTGTTATATGCATTATGATATGTTACTTAATTTGTTATTGATGGGGAAACAATAGGGTACATGTAGTCTCTCTACCAGCATATGCATTTTTTTCTCTTTCTCTTTTCTTCTTTTTCTTGCTTTCTCTCTCTTTTTTTTTTCTTTCTTCCTCTTCTTTTCTTTCCCCCTCATTCCCCTCTCACCCTTACTTCTCGCCTCGTATCACCTGATATAATGAAGATGTTTGGTCATATTTATTTATTTTTACCACTCGATTTGTTTTAACCTCAACGTGCATTAAGCACACTTAATGCCCCAGTCACATAATGCTCTGCGTCCGGCGCTACGTCCAAAAAAGTCATATTTTCCGCGGACCCCCGCGGATCCTTTGCCGTCACCAGAAATTTGTACAAAACATGCGGCCAAAAATGCGGGCGATACGGACAGATACGACCAGATGCGAATACTTGCGTCCACTTGCGGATATTCTTACGTTTCAAGCAGTTTTGAATGTATTGTTTGTGAAAAGTTGAGTAAAATGAATGACATTGTGGAGTCCCTTTTTGTTCAAATTAATGTTCCTGGTAGTAAAAATATTGTGATAGGTATCATTTATAGACCCCCAAATTCTAATAACAAAGATTTTTTATCATATCTCACCGAGTTGCTCACAGATCCTTTATTTGCTAACTCAGAGTCCTTTATACTCGGTGATTTTAATATTGATTTGTTAAAACATACAACAGACAATATACCAGGTGAATTCCTTGATACATTCTTATCCTCTTCTTTTTTACCCCTTATTTCCAAACCAACTCGTGTTTCTAGTCATTCGGCTACTTTGATTGATAATATTTTTGGTAATGTTTTAACTCTCCCAGATTCTTCTATAATTTTGTCTGATATTACTGATCATTTTCCTGTTATGACGCATTTTAAGTATAATCATATTAATGTTAATTCATTTCATCGTCAGGAAAGGCGTAGAGTAACTCAAGAAAATTAGTTTTCTTTTTGTGCTTCTTTAGATAATGCTAATTGGGAATGTGTGTTTGATACAGATGACATTAATTTGTCTTTGAATAATTTTTTTGATGTTTTGAATAATCATTTGGATATATGTATTCCCAAAAGAAAATACAAACGGGGGAATTATAAAACAACACCAAGGCTTCCCTGGATTACAAAGTCCATTTTGCGATTTATTAACAGAAAAAATAAATTGTTTTATTCATTTAAGATGAAAAGTACTGAGCAAGCACGTTTGAAATACACATCATATAAAAATACCCTCACAAAAATATTACGTATAGAAAAGAAAAAGTATTATCATAAGCAATTGCAGAGATATAGATATGATATAAAAAGTACGTGGAATGTGTTAAAACAAGCTATGAATACATCTACCGAAATCTCTGGTATATCAAAAATTCGATTTGATGACAAGATTATTGATAATTCTCAAGATATTGTAAATATTTTCAATAAATATTTTACAACTATTGGAGAAGATATTGCTCAAGAAATTCCCAATACTGATAAACATTTTACTGATTTTTTGAATCAGTATAATACACATTCTATATTCTTTACTCCTACCACTAGGTATGAGGTTATTGATATTGTTTCTGGTTTGAAAAATAAAAAAAGTGCAGGTTATGATGATATAAGCAATATGATTTTAAAAGGAGCAATATATTCTATTGTGGATCCTTTGGTGTATATTTTCAATTTGTCAATGTCAAACGGTCAGTTTCCGGAACAAATGAAAATAGCAAAAGTTATTCCTATATTTAAGAATGGTGACAACCTGGATATTAGTAATTATAGACCTATTTCTTTATTATCTTGTATATCAAAAATCTTAGAGAAAATTATATATAAAAGAACAATGAATTTTTTGAAGACGCATTGTGTTCTGACAAACTCCCAGTTTGGTTTTCGAGAAAAGCATAGCACCTCTCATGCATTTTTGAATTTTATTGATAAAGTAGCACATGCTTTAGATAATCACTCTCATTTGATCGGTATCTTCCTGGACTTCTCCAAGGCCTTCGACACTATTAATCATAGTATATTGCTTTATAAGTTGTCCCACTATGGTATACGTGGGAAGGCCTTGGAGTGGTTCAGGAGTTATCTAACTGATCGTAAACAATATGTTTCAATAAACAATTATAACTGATATGAGAGAATTAATGTGTGGCGTGCCACAAGGTAGTATATTGGGGCCGTTGTTGTTTATTGTTTATATTAATGATTTATGTGCTTCCTCCCAAGTGTTATCATTCATACTTTTCGCCGATGACTCAAATGTGTTTTATTCACATGAAGATCCAAATATTCTTGTGCACACAGTAAATGCGGAGTTACAAAATTTACGAGATTGGATACGAGCTAATAAGCTGTCCCTGAATATCAATAAAACCAAGTATATGTTTTTTAGTAACACTTTAGATAATTTGAATATGGATATTTATTTTGATGACACTGTTTTAGAAAGTGTTTCATATACAAAATTTCTTGGAATCACAGTAGATAATAAACTTTCTCGGAAATTTCATATAGATTATGTTTGTAAAATTATTTCGCGCAATATAGGCGTCATTAACAGGTTCAAATTGTTTCTTCCCCAACATTCATTATTCATACTGTATTCGTCTTTGATACTACCTTATTTAAATTACGGAATCTTGGCATGGGGAAACACGCATCAAACATTATTAGATAGGGTTTTATTGTTACAAAAGAAGGCACTTCGAATCATTTGTAATGCCGCTCCTTGCTCTCATACAGCTTCTTTGTTTTCTGAAAATAAGATTCTGAAAATTAAGGATTTGTTTTTATTTCATTTAGGACAATTTATGTATAGTTATAATAATAACTGTCTTCCGCTTATATTCGATTCTATGTTTCCTCGTAACCTGACATACCATAGTTACCCAACAAGACAGTCTAATGAATTTCATTTGCCCCTGCTTAGAACGGTTTTAGCTCAGCAGACATTTATATATACAGGCCCAAGATTCTGGAACTCCCTTAGTCCAGACATAAAAAATGCTCCTTCTTTGTTTTCATTCAAAAAAAGATTGAAATTATTCCTTCTTAAGTCTTATATTGTAACAGAAAGAAATTAATTTTGTTTGTTTATCTTTTTCAGTAAGTAGGTTTTGTAAGCACCAGGATGCTATTGATTTTTCATAGGCTTGTTAGGTCGCGTCTTTCGCGGAATTCCGCATCGCATCCCCTGTTTTTCCTATTGCAAACTTACGTGCCTTCACAGAACAGATAATGTGTTCTGCTATCAGCAATTCCATACAATTGTATATATCACTTTCTCGTCGCTTTTAATGCTCTACACTTCTAATATGGCTAATAGTCTCTGTTGGTTTGATCTTGAATGTACCGATTGATCTAGGCTTTTTGTTCTTAGTTGTCTCGTCTCTTTACTTGTATTTATGCTTCTTCCCTTTCCCCTTTTCCACTTCTTTTTTCATCCCGCACACTTGTAGTTAAGTTTTCACCTTTTTTTTTTCTTCCTGTGAGGTGCCCACGTTGTACAAGCATAGTCTTTTGAGTGGGTACCTCCACTTTTTTTGGCAGAATGTATAAATATGTCTGTATGAAAAATGCCTAAATTTGTAATGATTATTGACAAATGTTATCCTTTGCTATCTATGTATCATTCCTTCAAACGTATGTCGAATCTATATTTTTTGTACATTCTGTTGAAAGAAGTGAAAATAAAACCTTTGAATTGAATTGAATTGAAATTGGCACATAATAGTTCTGAACACTTGCGGAGAGTTGCGCATTTTTCGGATAGTTACGGATAGTAACAGATTGCTATGAATAATTATGGCAATTTGGTTTTCTCTTACGATCCCTGCTAAGTCAGTGTATTATGACAGCAAGGTTATCACACTTTGGACTGCCTTACATTGTACATACACTGGGGAAAACTGAAATTGAATTACGTACAAGTTGTGAAAAAAATCGTAATCCTTTAATTTACTTTACAATAATAAAAGATATATGAAATTTTGAACTTGAAGTTTGTTTGTGCAACTCAAATATGAATAAACGTCATAAATGTAAAGACTGTATGTGACCGTGCATCACAAAACGAACAAAAAGTCGCACACACTGATTTTGTGTGAGGACTGAAAATAGGTGAAATGGGTCAACCGAGCCGATTTTGACTTGGCTATACCCTGGGTAAATAAGGCCTTATCATAATTATCATTATTATTATCATTATTGTTATTATTATTATTATTAGTAGTAGTAGTAGTAGTATATAGTAGTATTATCATTATTATCATAATATTATTATTATCATCATTATTATTAGTAAAATTGTTATTATTATCATTATTATTATAATCATTATTATCATTATCATATTATTATCATTATTATTAATTTCAGTTTAATCTGATAATCCCTTCATTGTTGTTACTTCGGTGGTTTCCATCCTGTTTTTGTCCCATTCATCGCACAACCAGCACGGCTTGATAAAGACTAAGCGCTTGAATAGACACACTACTTTAGAGTCTCTTTTCTCAGTTCACACTTTTTCTGAGTTTGTGCATTCTTTCCAATATTTAGATAGGTTAGGAGAGTCCATTTGATTTGGGTAATACATCATTTTAAAGCTTAAAGTCTGCTCTTTCAGAATATGGTCTTAACTAAAAATTCATGTCTGGCAACTTTTTGTGTGTTTTGTGGTGCAGGGTCACATATAACATCACTATACCACAAATGAAATACAATATAGATCGAAAAGTTAAACATTAGAGTAAGAAAATATTACTTGCAGTCATGGAATTGACAAAATGTGGTTACGCTGTCGTTGTTCAGCGATATTCATGACTTATATTGGGTTATGTTTAAGGAGATATTTATGATAAAGCAGTGCTTATAAAATTTACAGAAAAAAAGACATCAAAACCTTCAAACATCCCTCCCACACCCAAGTACAATATTAAGTCATCTCTTGAAGTAATGTATTTTCTGTTTGAATTTCTTGTATGCATGTCATTTTGTAATGCGCAGTAGAGTATTTATTATAGTAGCTGCGCAATATAAATGTCCTTTGTTATTATTATTATTATTAGTAGTAGTAGTAGTAGTAGTATCAAAAAAAATGTAATACACATTCGATGGAGCGTAAAGTGCATGGGTAAGACTATAGAGAAATACTAAATTCGTTCTCATTTTATATAGTTGCCCCTGTCCCACACCTTCCCCGGCCAGAAAAGTTAATAAAATGCTGTCACCCCATCCCCTACCCAAAATATATATTTTTTTCTAAAAATATACATTCGAAGAGAACAAGAAAAAACGTTCAGCACCAAGAGTCAACCGATGTCATGAGTATACATGGTATATGGGTGCCACTTAAAATTACCATTAATTGTGGGAGAAGTTTCATAATTTGACCATGTAGTTCTGCCTCTCCACCGCTCCGACTGTGTTGTAGCATTCCTCCAGGTAAAGGCACTGCAGCTTGGCAACAGGAGTAGTGTGCCTTCCCACGAGTCTCTGTGTTCCCATGCGAGTGGAAAACGGAAAACGTCGAAGAACGTAATTGTCCGCAACATCCGTAGCTGTCCGTAAATATCCGTAAGCGGACGAAAATGTTGTGATACGTTAACTTGCGGTTAATTTCAGATACTTACGGTGGACGTAAGTGAACGCAAACGGACGGGAGGTAATTTTTTGCGGATGGTCTGCGTCCAAGCCACGGGTAGTTACGTAGACTTACGGATAGTTACGTTTGGTTACGGTTACTTGCGTAAGTTTGCGTCCGTGGCGTCCCTCTGCGAAATTTTGAACATTTCAAAATTTCGCAGGTTCGGCGACATCATTTTGCGTTTCTTTACGGATGAGTTACGGGCAGTTACGTCTACATACGTCCCTGCGGATGCCTGCGTCCACGCTGCGTCCCCCTGCGTCCCCCTGCGTTCACTCATTCGTATCTATCCGCGGCGGACGTAATCCATCGTAAAGCACTGTGTGACTGGGGTATTACACAAGACCATGGTAAATTGTTTGAGTAGATGCGGATTGTCTCGCCTGGAGTGTGCCGGGCGTTGATCGTGCTATACTACACGAATTTGCATGATTCGGTTGGCATGGTCACTGGCTGGCTTGCACCTGGTGGGACATTCCGCATCTGAAGTTACATGAAGTTACATGAAGGTATGCTACTCCTGAACACTGCATTCCAGCTTGTGTCCTTAACTAGAGCACTATCGACAGGTTGTCTTTGTGTCTTTCCCAGTGCAGTCTTTGTATATGTATTTCTTTCTTGTAATTTAATTTAAACACAGTGCAGTGCATATGATGTCCTTTTTCTCTTCTCTATATCAGACTTTTCCTTTCTTTTTACCACTTCTAGTTGTGTGTCTCCCTTTTTTCTTTCTCCCTCACTGTCTTTCTTATTTCTTTCTCTCTCTGTCTTTTTATCTCTTATAAGTCTCTCTTCCTGGTTACTCTGTATTATGATTGTGTTTTAATTCATGTGGATTGCATATTATGTGCGACTGCTAAGTTATATTGTTGTAGTTATATTCTTATGTTTGAATTATGTATACTTTATATAATTTGTATTGTATTTTTTCACCTGGTAAATGATTATCTTTTTTGTTGGAAGAAAGACTAATAAAGATATCTGTATCTGTATCTGTATTTTGTTTGTTTGTTTGTATTTTTTGGTCAGTCTGCATTATGTGTTCACACTTTTAAGCACATCTGGCTACAGTTAGTATTTGTGTGTGTGTGTGTGTGTGTGTGTGCGTGTGTGTGTGTGTGTGTGATTTTTTGTTGTCAGTTTTGTTGTTATTTGTTAAGTATATGATTAATCCATGGCCACCTTCACGACTTTTGACTCCAAAGTTAGGTAAATTTCAACTCGATTATGTCAAGAAGACCCCACTCCCTTCTATTATTTCTATTTTTGTACTGTTCACCTGAATACTTCCCTTTAATCATTTGATTCCTTATACACGGTGATACTAAGTGCCAAAGCTCGTGCATTATGCTCCAGTGTGAAAGAATGCCATTTTGAAGTTAATCAAATCTCTACACCACTCTGGTCGGTAATGCAAGAGTGAGCTCCACGGGCACTAAAATTGAATACTATACAGTGGGTGGTTGGGCGAGGCGCTCCGCATAATGCGGTCGGAATTACAAATGCCAACAGTAGCAGCGTCACTTTGGCGCTCCGAAGCGTGCTCCAGAGGTGGATCCAAAGAGAACTGACTTTAAAATTTAATCGAAAAAATGATCTTCCGGCGCTGATATAGTCTATTTGCTTTCCATTATTAACACGTAATGCTATGGTGGCTCTCAGAAAACTGTATCGAAGCACCCTATAGCTGTATGGGCGCTGATTTCGCCTTGATGCGTTCACATGCATCACGAGTTTTCACTGACTGACAGGATGCCTTCGGATTAATTTCCTTTTCGCGCCGATCAAATATGACTTAATAACATACGCACACCCATACATCGTCTTTAACAATTACAGTCTGGACAGATGCATGGATCAAATAGAAAAAAAAAATCATACGAAGTTGGATCACACCGCACGTATACGAAGGACCCGACATGCTTTCATCGCACATAATGGGCACGGGATGGAAATGACGCTTTGATTGCACCTGCGTGTTGAGAAACTTCTAGCCAAACAAATAATGTTTCTTCGCCGACAGACTGAAACATAACGGCATAGCCCCATAACAGATACACACACAGACACATAAAGATACTTATATGCGTAAATGTAATATATATGCATCATATATTATATTTTACATTTCATATTATATTATATATTATATTATATATTATATGTTGCATGTTATATATTATATATAATGTAGTTTATATTATTTATTATCTATTATATACACGGCTCGACATTAGCAGTGACCCGTTGGTCCGGAGCCACTAAAGGATTGACGTTTGGCCACTTAATTTTTTAAAAAGGTTATCTTTTGCAACTCCCGGTCTAGCAACTAAGATTCAAAATCAACCACAGAGAGAGAGAAAAAAACAAAAACAGTGTTGAGCTCTGATTGTAATATGTACTAATCCTACACTATGTGTTAGTATGTTTGAGTGTGTTCGTGTGACCATGTGTTAAAGGCATAGTTTACCATTTACAGATGAAACAAAAACCCAGCTTTAGTGCTTCAAAACAGTTCTGAAATGTGAGCTAGGGATAGAAACAAGCAGTTTAAAAATGTTACAGCAGTTATAGTTAAGTGAGAAAAAAAGTGATATCTCCACATATTGTAGCCTTTATTGCAAATTTCTTATATGGGATAGGATGTTTTGTGATACAACTGACTTAGCCTACGCATATGCATCAAATTAATGTGATAACTCAAATATTCATCCCAAAGGTAAACAGGACATTTAACAGAGAGAGAGAGGGGGGGGGGGGGGCAAGAGAACAGCGTGAGAGAAGTGGGGGTGGGGAAAATGATATACAACAAGCACTGTGAAACTCTCGCACGCATATAGATATAAAAAAATAATGAAGAACAACCATTAACCTACATGCTGTGCTAGCAGCAAGTTCTATCCTTGGTCATGCAAACAACAATAACAACCACGACGACAACAACAACAAATGGAAATGGCCTTATCCCACAAAAACGAGTAATATATCATTATGTCGTCAAAAGTGGTATACAGACAAAGTGTATTATTTCACAATGACTTCAGAAATAATTCATTAACAGCAGCATCGGAACTTTCAATTTTTATTATTGGCGCCGGCTTTTTTTGAGCTGATGTATCGGAAAAACGGATGCGATGAAATATTCATCGGCAAAAAAAAAAAGAAGAAAAAAAAAGAGTTCAGAGTTCAGGGTTTGGCAGTTCGAGTTCTAGGCAAAATTTAATCTTTTCGTGTCGAGTGTGATGGTCTTTCCTTATCTTTAGAAACCTTTTTTTTTCTAATCTCAACTATCAGTGCTTGGCGTGAGCTTGCCGTTTGGATTTTACCGGTTGTAGTCAAACTATATTTAAGTTATTGTCAATCGGTGACGATGCTTCAGCAGGATTGGTTTAGGAGAGAAAAATGAAAGGAGATGATGATATCAGAGTATCCTTGGATTGTGCAGGAAAGGAATTAAAATAAAAGGCATCACATGCGACCTCATAGTCATGCGTGAAGTTCGACGGCTGCTCAATGACACAATAGTGCTTGCTATCCGTAGCCGTGACGAGAAGAGTCGGGAGCCCACGACTGCAGCCGCAGCAGCAGCAGTTAATTACCTTTTATCGCAAGGTGACTTTTTCACTGCTCTTGTCATAAACGATCCGTGAGGGATGGCAGTGCTGCCATGGAAATGAAGATTATACAGTAAACATCACTTTGGATGTAAAACAACATTACAGCCTCTTGGTGGTGATTATTAAAGTGGGAGGAAAGTATAATACGTCACGTTCATTCATGTGTCTCCGTGCGCATGTTGCTAAAACACGAAACGAATCATTTTCTCTGACTGTACTTACTGTTCATCTCCGAGGGATTTTCCTTTCTTAATGGATCATCTCCATACCGAAAAAAAAGCAGTGTCACTTTGAGTGATCTTTAAAGTCATTTTCCACTTTGCCCGATTTTATGGTCATCAAACATCGAAATAAAGTGCATTGTTTCCTTTTTACGACATCATTCGTGTATAATATACTTTATATTTTATTGAAAAAAATCGTTTATCGGACGAGTTTAAGAGAAATGAAAAAAAAATTATCACTTTGGATCATGTCAACTTTTCTTTTCTTTCCTTTGTGATGATGGAAATAAATAAACTATTGAATTGAAATACATGCAGGAACGAGTAGTATCGACGTCTAATCCATACACTTGGCTCATTGAGAAACATACAATGATATAATTATACTGTTGCAAAATCAAGTCATTTCAAAGTGTGTGAAGTAATTAGATTAATGTATTTTTGGGGGGTATGTAACGCATTGCAAACCTGATGCTGGCCAATATGCGGGTGCTAAACAAAATTTAAAGGGAAATCGCATTCTGTGTTTAACGTTTCCGGAGTAAAATTCATAAGATCTAAAAAGAAAAAAAAAATCTAAATTTTAACTGGAATAGAAGAAAGAGGAAAAACATTAACCCCTTTAAAGCAGAATATTTTAATTTTGTTACAATCAATACACTTTAATGGAAGACAGATAATATGATCCAGGCCGCTTTGCGGCTCTTTCTTCTATCTGTCCGAATATAAAACAACATTTTTTTTTCGAGAATGTATATAGCTTCTGTACAAAATTGCCTCCTCTTGCTTTGTCTTTTAAAATTTGTCTTTACTACATGACTACAAATCTCCAGGAATTTCATATGGTGGATGTGACTTGTTTTTCACTGTTAATCATGAATAAAGGTAGGCCTATATGGTGGAAATTCCTTTATATCTTTCAAACTCTTTTTAAATTACGCTGTCGCGTGAAAAAGCGGTGCCCTGGTTATGACCCACCATTTCCTTCTCCTTCCCCCCTTTCTTGTCCGTCTCGGGCTCACTACCTTTCTCGCTACCTTCCTCACCAATCTTTCTATCTACTTATCTTTTTTTCCCCTTACAAGAGAGGCGCCTCGTGATTGGTAATGTGCGTCCTTGTGTGTGCATGTATGTGTTTACGGTCTGTCTATCTTTTATATCTCTAAGGCAAAATGTCTTTTTTTTTGCAACTTGATCAGTTTCTTTGTTTATGAGGGGACTGCATAATACAAGTTCTGCTTTTTAGCAGCCCCCTCCATTTCCAGCAATTCTGTTTCTGCCTTAACCATAATGATATAACACTTATTTGTATCACTGTAAAAAAACAAAAATACCTGTGTCTTTATTACACGTCATTATGTTCATCACATTGTTGTACCGATTTCGTAACATTATCTGTATATGCGACAATTTCATTGTATTCCTATTATTTGTTTGTTGGAAATGAAATAAATCAACTTGAACTTGAACTTGAAAAGCGTGTTAATAAGCATGTCGACTTCAGACATGGATACTTTCCTCTCGTTTTGCTTATTGCGCATGGGAGTAATGATTCGATATTAGGGAGCTTTAGGTTTTGACGCGCGGACGTTTGAGCCGACGCTTGCGCTGGACGTTCTCCTCTCCCTGCGTCGTGTGGAAAAGTAGCTTTAGATTACGCTGGGACGCAACGTAGAAAAAATCAAATCGAGCCCCCATACGATCAGTGCATGAAGAAGCTCTCTACGTCGCAAACTGTGCGGACGTGAAAATAGCCCAGTACGCGTAGTAAACAACTCAGGCGACGCAAGCTAAAAATAGATTGACTTTACGCGCGCTACTGCGCAAGCTCAGAACATGTTTTTTTCCTTTGAACGTCCGCGCGTCGAAAATCTAAAGCTCCCTATTCTATCACCACCACGGTTCAGATCCATGACTGCATATAGTTACGATACATTAGAGTTTTA
The DNA here is from genome assembly GCF_040938485.1 of Diadema antillarum. NCBI lineage: Eukaryota > Metazoa > Echinodermata > Echinoidea > Diadematoida > Diadematidae > Diadema > Diadema antillarum. The sequence goes on from NW_027271081.1 coordinate 2,354,237, forward strand.
TTGCAAAATGAGCTAAGCGCCATTTTCAAACATTTCAAAATAAGTCCATCATCTGACAGAGCAAAAGTAAACCTTTGCAGTAATACCTCACTTGTGCCATAGCAAGAAATATTCCTTATAAAGTTATGATTAAGAATGTCCATTATTTTCAAATTATTTTCTCTGGTTTTTTTTTTTTGCAGCTTGAATCATAGACATCTCAACTTAACAAGAATGGAGTTAGCTCGCTTTGCGATAAAACTCTTCGTTTTGACCTGTGACGGGGACGAACTAGCCTTGTCCTATAACCTCGAGGGAGACTATAGATGTTATAAGATAAGACATAATTATTTTCAGCCTTTAAGACTTGAATATTTAGGAGAATGTCTCCCAATGATTATGATGCACGTGTCTTGTTTCTTGGTTTGTTTGCTTTGGTTCTTTTTATTGTCCTTTAGATTAATTAGGTTCTCTGGCTGAAATAAAGTTATGAACGATATCTGGGATTCATGCATAAGCATATCCACAAACCTATCGTTAGTTTCTGTATACACATTACACACATACAAACAAGCAGGCAAAACATTATAATGATTGTGTAAATACAAAATCATATGTTTATATATATCTATTTATATACTTACAAGTATTAGACATAAAGAACATCTCACAAAGTCCACACCCATTTATGTATATATATATATATATATATATATATATATGTACACGTATATGTGAGATTTCTTTATATGGTACTCACAATGAGGCATCGCGTATACGTTTGGGAAAGGAACAATCTCTCGCACTATTTTATGTAATTTATATATATATATATATATATATATATTCCATTCATTTCATTTTGAAACAAACAAATTCCACCAAATCAACGAATGTGACCCTGTAATGTGTCAACATGCTTTGGAAGTGATAAGGTTTACATAAAATATGTACGTTTTATAAAATCTACAGTAGATGTCGACCTCCTGCATGGCCCACGCTGCTATAGAAACTGTTTACGGCAAGGTACTAGAATGTTTGTTGGTTTTTATGGGAGTTTTTTTTTTTTTTTTTTTTTTTTTGGGGGGGGGGGGGCGATAGTTCATGTACGTTGACACCACGTTTCGGCATAACACATAGGCCTACGCCACGCCGCCCAGAAACACAAGTTGTACAAGGTTCGTCATAATCGCGTTGAAGCTCATGACTATATACACGTTTTGCTTTTTGGTCAATTTTCAGATCAATCGCATTCTGTTGAACTCAAAGCTATATTTGCATGTTCATATCTAAGTTTTGCAGACAAATAGCTATTTTAGTCCTTCATTGACAGTTTAACATTTACCTTACAGTAATGGGTTCCTCTGTTAATTTCCACATTTTCTTATTTCATTCATATGATTCGTTCATTTTTAATTTCAACAAAAATATAACTGTATACAAATCATTTCATGCCCATGGGAGAACAATATACATCTACTACATAATCTTATGTCTTTGATATAGTATAATCACAATAAAACAAGTTGTAAAGCAAATGTACATGAAATTTCGTCATTGTTTGTCATATTTCCTCAAAATAATTTGTATGTTCTTTTTGTCCGGTTTTATGATTTATTGATTTTCCTTTGAGGTGAGAACGACTTAAGAGTATGACTTCTAATGAAAACTCATGAAAAGGAAAAAACAAGCTTCAAAATTACTATGATTGTATTTGTTTAGCATTAATAAGTTAAGCATGTCCGCTTAAATGTATACTCAGTGTATTGTGGATGAGTCAAACGATGTGTATAACATTATGTATCGGGGAGGTTTGTGCGGCATTATGAACGCTCAAGTTTGACGACGCACCTTGTTTGTTGTCTTTCTATGCAAAGCCGTTTTCTTTTGCCAAAGTTTACTTTAATGTATCGTATAGCATTCTGATTTTACAAGACTGCTGTCAAATCCTTCAAAGCAGAGCCAATACTCACAATTTTGTCGTCTTTTTCGTGCGAATTTTCATCCCGTGAACGATCTCCACCGAGAAACTGTTTCCCGCCGCTTTTTTCGATACGTCTAGGAGAACAGAACGTGGGATCCTTGTATTTTGCCTCTCACTAACATTTTCCTGGGATCGACCACGCCATCGAGGCTTGTTAATGGTGAATCAGGCGACTGTTAGTGACATGCTCATTCTGCCAAGTGCATAAAGTATGCAATCATTTCCCCTCTCAAAATTCTCTTATGAGTTTGCACTTGATGAGCGCCATGGCATCGCGAGCCGATGAAAGCTGGTCGACCGGTCATAGCAATTCCATTTTCCCATGAAGAAGTTTAGAAACACCCACTATTCATCATTACAGACGCTACGTCTGAGCGATCCCGATGCAACAAGCGTTAATGACGCCACACACCGCAGTGCTATAGCTTCACCTTGCCACGCTTGCGGTGGGGTCAGGTTGTGAGTATTCTACACCAAGGCAGGTACAGTAGTCGCTTTTTAATTGTTCGCTGAGCATATTCTGGCGGTCAACGATAATGCCTGTGACGCTCTCGGTTTTTCAGACAATGCGATAGATCTCATTTGGTCACTGCGCGCGCGCGGCGATAATGAAATAAGACAGAATAAACGGCACGCTCGTTTGATGTATCAGCAGCCCACGGTATAAGGTTTAAGGTTAACCCAGGGCACGGTTTCATAAAGCTCTGTCCAATTGTGGTAAGTTGGGACAATTGCAATTTCTATGGCAGCAGCCATACAGCAACCAATCAGATGTAAGTATTTGAGTCATTACCATGGTAACGGCGATCACATAAACAGGCAATGAAATAAACCCCCTTCTAAAATAGGGACCCAGAAGAGGTTTATCCTATGACCATCATGAAACTGGCATGATAACAACGTTATCTTTTCCCCATATTTCTGCAAATTCTGAATGGAGAAATATTAAATTTTTATCCATATTTTTGGACAGATAGACGAATTTTTCTGTGAATTTGATGTTGTTATTTTGATGATGTTTAAAGAAGAATGTGGGTCACAGGGCTTTGTAGGGGTCGGTTGAGAGTGCTAGGGTGTATAAGTGTTACGACCAAAATCACTCCGAGAATGATCGCACAAAAGAAACAATCAACTGATGTTCAGGTGGTTTATTAACAGTAATATTGTGGGTACAGACTGGTAATCGGCGTCATATCAGTACAACAATGATCAATAGAAACAATTACAAATCGGTAATGGAATCACTTACATGCATCCAAACTATCACAAAGTCGCTACAGTTCCCTGATAGTGTCCAGATACGATGTTCGATGCACAGACGAATGATCCTTGATGCACCGATGAATGATTCCTCTGACGTAACTCCAGAGGCGCAGGTTACGATAGTCCACGGTATAGATCCGGGGTAAAATCCACGATATATGTCCACGGGGAAACGTGCAGAATCCAAACGTTGTGACGACCACGTCCAGTTGAGGCGTTGAATGATGATTCACATAATAATGTCCAGCTAAGAATCCAGCCCACCACAGCTTTGCCGTAGCAATGTCCATTGACATAAAAATGGAGTCTCTCTCCAATGTAGGCAAATTAATTATCTGCAGGCAAAATGTCTCCCAGGCCTTATCTCCACAAACATAACAGGTCAGCAGGTAACACAGGACTGACTATAACAAGTCGCTTCAGAGCCAGAAGTGACGTAACTCTCAGAGCAGAGGTGTTGGGTACTCTGCCTACTGCAGAATTTCTCTGGCTTATATACTATCCATTCACCCCCTTCTAGCACATTCTATAACTCTCTCCAACCTACTAGCCAGTCCAAGTTCCAGGAAACCTGGATGACTCACTGCCTAACTATGTACAAAACACCATTACCAAAATTAACTACCAATCACATTGGGCTACAGGGACAGTGCCTCACTCAGCCAAATATGTTAGCACTTCCCAGAACATTCTGGAAATGGGTGAAATCATTCTAGATTGAGTGAGCTATAATGTTTTTCCTATTCCATGCATGTACTGTATAGCTACATTGTATACCACCTAGAAAATTCTCCACTGATCTGGTCAGCCTGTATGTACTATATGTATACCACATAGAATGTTCTCCATTAATCTGGTCCACCTGTGTATACACATTAAAACAGCCAGGCATACAGTACATCATACATGTACGTGTACATAACTACTAGTGTGTACATTTGTGACACCATCCCCCATGGGAAAAAGAAAGCCTTGCTGTAGCAAGGGTTTCTTTTACCTTCACAATTTCTCATTGTTATTTGCAACGAATGTGAAGTAAAGTCCAAGTCAAGCAACAATAATCACATACTATCACATGCCTTTTGGATAGCTGTATTAATTCCATGTTCTCTTTTCATGGATACTATTTACAATGATATTGCTTGGATTCTCGGAGCTTATATAATCATATCAAACTGTTTTGCACACATTAATGAATATGCTAAACACATACACTGGAAATAATATGCGGTGAAAACTTTTCACCTTTGATACTCTCTTCATGTTACACTCTTGACAGAGCGTCGGCAATTACATTGTTTTTGCCTGCCACATGTTTGATTTTGAGTGCATATGGCTGCGTCATCATGCTCCATCTGAACAATCTGTTGTTCTTCATTTTGAACTGGTCTAAAAAGACCAAGGGGTTGTGGTCAGTATAGACTGTGATCTCCCCTTTGCTATTTGTCAAGTACACTTCGTATTGCTGGAGGGCAAGGATGAGACTGAGAGCCTCCTTCTCAATTGTGGAGTACTTCTTCTGGTATGTGTTCAATTTTTTGGAGAAGTAGCTAACTGGTCGTTCAGTGCCTTCTTCATCTTCTTGGAGCAAAACCGCTCCCACTCCCACATCGCTAGCATCTATTGCCACCTTGAATGGCTTTGCGAAGTCAGGAGCTGCCAAAACAGGCTCATTAGCAAGGACTGCCTTTAGTTTCTCGAAGGCTCTTTGACACTCATCAGTCCAGGTGTACTTTGCCTTGCCCTTCAGCAGGTTTGTTAGGGGGGTGACTACAGTGCTGAAATTTGGTACAAATTTCCTGTAGAAACCAGCCATGCCCAGAAATCTGAGCAACTCCTTCTTGGATTGGGGGATGGGAAAGCCTAGTATAGCCTCTACCTTGGCTTCTCTTGGCAATACTTGTCCCTGACCGACTACATGCCCGAGATACACCACTTTGGCCTTTGCAAATTCACTCTTTGCCAGATTAATCACCAATCCGGCCTCCCTGAGTCGATCAAAAAGTTGCCGCAAGTGTGTAATGTGCTCCTCCCACGTGTCACTATACACAAGGATGTCATCAATGTATACTACACAGTGGTCAAGTCCGGCAATGATTTGGTTTGTCAGCCGTTGGAAGGTGGCTGGAGCATTTTTCATGCCGAATGGCATTACTTTGCATTGGAACAAGCCATCTGGTGTAGCAAAGGCAGAAATCTCTCTGGCTTTGTCGGTCAAGGGCACCTGCCAGTATCCCTTTAGAAGGTCTATTTTACTGACATATGCAGAATTTCCGACCCTGTCAATGCAGTCTTCTAGTCTGGGAATGGGGAAAGAATCTGTTTTCGTCACGGCGTTTACCTTGCGGTAATCAATACAGAATCTTTGAGACCCATCCGGTTTGGGCACCATGACGATTGGGGAGCTCCAACTGCTTTTACTAGGTTCTATTATGTCATTGTCTAGCATGTATTGAACCTCTTCCCTTACTTTTTGCAATTTGCTTGGGTTTAGTCTGTAAGGGTTTTGCTTGATAGGGTCAGCATCTCCTACATCAACATCATGTACAGCCAGAGGGGTGCAGCCTGGTTTGTCTTTACACAGTTCTTTGTACTCATGTAACAGACTAGTCACATCTTTCCTCTGATTTTCAGGTAGGTAGTTCAGTGCCTCATCTACTTTCCCTAACATCTCTGAGTTAGACAACCTGGCACTAGAGGGCTCACTTCCATTCTCATCTTGAGCTTCTCCCTCTTCATCTACTTGTTCTACTACCACCTGAGCTACGCCTACCGGCTGACTAGCCTTTCTCTCGTAGTACTCTTTCAGCATGTTTATGTGACACACCCTCTGATCTTTTCGTCTATCTGGCGTACTGATCACATAGTTCACATCATTGAGTTTCTTTTTGACACTGTACGGGCCACTGAACTTGGCTTTCAGTGGTTCACCTTGTATGGGCAGCAGTACAAGAACTTTGTCACCTGGGTTGAAAGTTCGGGCTTTGGCATTTTTGTCTGCCTTTCTCTTCATAGAGTCTTGTGACACTTTCAAGTGTTCCCTAGCTACCTCACAAGCCTTTGAAAGCCTTTCACGGAACTTTGACACATAGTCAAGTACGTGGACCTCATCATCCTCAGTCATGAATTTCTCTTTGATGAGCTTCAGTGGGCCCCTAACTTCATGACCGTACACCAACTCAAATGGGCTGAAACCCGTCGACTCATTTGGGGAGTCCCTCGTTGCGAACAGCAGGAAAGGGATGCCCTTATCCCAATCCTCGGGATACTCCTCACAGAACGCCCTAATCATTGTCTTTAGGGTCTGGTGGTAGCGCTCCAACGCACCTTGGGACTGGGGATGATAAGCTGACGACTTCAGCTGCTTCACACCCAAACGATACATCACCTCTTGAAATATGCCTGACATGAAATTTGACCCTTGGTCAGACTGCACTTCCTTGGGCAACCCATACCTAGTGAAAAACTGCACTAGAGCATCTACCACAGTCTTAGCAGTAATGTTTCGCAATGGGATAGCCTCTGGAAACCGTGTAGACATATCCATGATTGTCAAGAGGTACTTGTGACCCGACCTAGTCCTAGGCAAAGGTCCAACACAGTCAACTAGAACCCGACTGAATGGTTCTTCAAACGCAGGTATCGGAATCAATGGTGCCGGCTTCACTGAATGCTGTGGTTTACCAGCCACCTGACATGTGTGACAAGTCTTGCAAAACTCAGCCACATCCACATTCAACCCTGGCCAATAAAAATGCCTCATGATCCGATCCTTTGTCTTTCTGACGCCTAAATGGCCGCCAACAGGTAACTCGTGAGCAATCCTCAAGATCTCACCGCGGTAACTAGGAGGGACAACAACTTGACGGACCACCGTCCAATCCTCATCAGCTGGCCTATGGGGAGGTCTCCACTTCCTCATCAAAATGCCATCTTTGACATAATAGCACTCAGGGACCTTTTCAGCCTCAGCCTCAGAACACGCCGTCTGAGACAAGCCTTTCAACTCAGAGTCTGCCTGCTGTGCTTCAACCAAGGAAGACTTGCTAAACAGCCCATCGCTGTTAGCCTCGGAGCCTAATACAGCAACCCCATCATTCAAATCCTTGAAAAAGGTTTCTGCCAACCAAACACCGGAATTCTCCTCCACATCAACAGAATCCGCATCATCTTGAATAGCTCTACGAGCCTGAGACCTAGTCACAACACAATCTGGGAAAATCCCAGGAAACTCCTCCTGCAACTGCTCAGTTTCAGCAACCACCACTGGTTTATCCGAAACAACTGGAGACGCAACCACCTTGTCCCCAGCCAAGTCATTCCCCAACAGGAAGTCAATGCCTGCCATAGGCAACTCAGGAACAACTCCAACAGTAACAGGACCAGAAACTAGGTCACACTTCAAATCCACTCTATACAGTGGCACTGACATATAACTGCCATCAACAGTCTGAATCAAGACTTTTGCATTCACTGCACTATCTGGTGGAAAAGTCATACCACCATCCACCATCAACGACTGAGAGGCCCCCGTATCCCGCAGGATGACTACTGGCTTACCTGCCTCACCAGAAGTACATGGGGTCACCTCACCATCAAACAAAAAGCTACGATAGCTCTCATCCACCTGCTTCATCCTATCTTTGAATTTGGGAGATTGACTTTCAATGGCCTGTGTTTCTCTGAACGGGACACTGTTTTCGGGTAGGACACTTTTTGACATAACAAATCCCAAGTCCTTCTTTGTTTTGTTTTGCAACTTCCAACACTGTGACTTTACATGCCCTGTCTTGTTACAGTGAAAACATTTGATGACATTTGCACTTGTACTGGACCCTTTGTCAGATTGAGGCTTTGGTGCCGATGAAGTTTCAGAACTCGTGCCTTTTTCAGGACCAGCATTCTTTGGATTGCTCGACTGATTTTTGTCTCTCTTATTTCCAGAGAAATTCCTGAAAGGTGGTCTGTTGTCATTTCTGTGGGTCAGCTCATACTCATCAGCCATCAAGGCTGCTTTATGCAAACTTGTCACTTTGTGATCATCCAAATGTGACCTCACACTGAAAGCAACACTCTTTTTGAATTCTTCCAAGAGAACAACCTCACGTAGGTTATCAAAATCCTGATCCACTTTCAGGGACCTGTACCACCTATCAAACATCATTTCTTTTTCACGAGCAAACTCAACATGTGTCTGGCCTGGTCTGCGGTACGAATTTCTGAACTTGTGTCTGTACGCCTCTGGCACCAACTCATAAGCATTCAACACTGCTTTCTTGACTGTAGCATAGTCACGTGATTGCTCTTCAGAGAGAGATGAGTACACATCGGCTGCTTTGCCGACAAACACACTTTGAAGGAGCAAGGGCCAAAATTCCTGTGGCCAGTTCAAACTGTTAGCCACCTTCTCAAATGACACAAAATATGCATCAACTCTGTTTTCTTCAAACTTGGGCACCAATCGAATGTTCTTTGCCAAATCAAAATCAGAAGGAGCCCTTTCACGATTTCCAACAGCGTGTGCATGAGTCAATTCCATCTCACGCAATTTCATTTGCTGCTCCATTTCGAATTTCTTCATTTCCATTTCTCTTTGTTTTTCCCTTTCCAGCATTTCCATTTCCCTAGCCTTTTGCTCTCTTTCCGATCTCATCTTCTCTTTCTCTATTTCCAATCTAGCTAGCTCAAGCCGTGTTTGATCTGAAATGTGAGCTTGATCTGAAGTGTCAATTTCTTCTTTGAGCTCCATGTGACCAGCTACTAAGTCAAGAATCTCTGCCTTTCTAGCACCTTGTGGAACATCCACATTTAAATGCTGTGCAACAGCAGTCAAATCACATTTGCGTAACCTTTGCAAATCTTTGAGGGACAAATCTGTCCTCTGAACAAATGCCTGAACATCCATTGTACTGATTGACATTGTCACACTGTAATACACACAATATACAATTGAACAATCAACTCAACTGATATTTTGTCTGTACCAATATTCTGGCTTCCGGAACGTTCCAAATTCTAAGTTTTGGCTTTAAATTCAATTCTCGGACACAAGCCCCCAATTTTGTTACGACCAAAATCACTCCGAGAATGATCGCACAAAAGAAACAATCAACTGATGTTCAGGTGGTTTATTAACAGTAATATTGTGGGTACAGACTGGTAATCGGCGTCATATCAGTACAACAATGATCAATAGAAACAATTACAAATCGGTAATGGAATCACTTACATGCATCCAAACTATCACAAAGTCGCTACAGTTCCCTGATAGTGTCCAGATACGATGTTCGATGCACAGACGAATGATCCTTGATGCACCGATGAATGATTCCTCTGACGTAACTCCAGAGGCGCAGGTTACGATAGTCCACGGTATAGATCCGGGGTAAAATCCACGATATATGTCCACGGGGAAACGTGCAGAATCCAAACGTTGTGACGACCACGTCCAGTTGAGGCGTTGAATGATGATTCACATAATAATGTCCAGCTAAGAATCCAGCCCACCACAGCTTTGCCGTAGCAATGTCCATTGACATAAAAATGGAGTCTCTCTCCAATGTAGGCAAATTAATTATCTGCAGGCAAAATGTCTCCCAGGCCTTATCTCCACAAACATAACAGGTCAGCAGGTAACACAGGACTGACTATAACAAGTCGCTTCAGAGCCAGAAGTGACGTAACTCTCAGAGCAGAGGTGTTGGGTACTCTGCCTACTGCAGAATTTCTCTGGCTTATATACTATCCATTCACCCCCTTCTAGCACATTCTATAACTCTCTCCAACCTACTAGCCAGTCCAAGTTCCAGGAAACCTGGATGACTCACTGCCTAACTATGTACAAAACACCATTACCAAAATTAACTACCAATCACATTGGGCTACAGGGACAGTGCCTCACTCAGCCAAATATGTTAGCACTTCCCAGAACATTCTGGAAATGGGTGAAATCATTCTAGATTGAGTGAGCTATAATGTTTTTCCTATTCCATGCATGTACTGTATAGCTACATTGTATACCACCTAGAAAATTCTCCACTGATCTGGTCAGCCTGTATGTACTATATGTATACCACATAGAATGTTCTCCATTAATCTGGTCCACCTGTGTATACACATTAAAACAGCCAGGCATACAGTACATCATACATGTACGTGTACATAACTACTAGTGTGTACATTTGTGACATAAGTCACATGTGATAATTCAGCCATCAGAATGAAATTTTGTTATGAAATTTAAAAACAGTGATTTAATTATATTGGGAGTTGTGCAATCACATTTCTAAATACCTTTTATTCATCAGTCATGTAAACCTGATGTTTTGTGTATGATGATTTGTAGTTTTATTGGAGTCGAGGCAAATCAGTCGTCACAGTATTTTTTGTGTAGTTCTGTTTGTTTTGACAAATGCGGAATATGTTCTTATCTTGCATAATGCTCAACTTATTGATTTGTGTAATTATGATATTTTCCCACTCATTTCTATCACACGTGTAAATGCTTTATTCTGTAACTGTCTGAATGTTTGAATTTGTATGTACATATTTTATGTTATATTATACGCAATTTAGCCCTTGGGCTACAAGATGTGATATGAATAAATAAACCTTTCAATAAAATAATGATGTGCATTCGAAATCTAAAAAAATAAAAAAACCCACCGGATTGTTCTATTTTTAATGAGATTGTGTGTGTCTAAGTGTATTTGTTTATTTGAGTGCGTGTCTGTTTGTGTGTGTGTGTATATATATATATATATGTTTGGGTGTGTGGGTGTGTGTGTGTTGTGTGTGTGTGTAATGTATATGTGTTTTCTCGTTGCGTCACCACACACCTCACTCGACTCATGTACATTAGGCAGCCGCATTCATAGGTCCTTGGGAATGCTAATGAATTGTTCACTAATTAGACGCGGGCAGAATTCGGCCTGTTCTGCTTCGAGAATTTCATTGTCATCACGTGAGGTCGCAACAGGCTCGTTCACTGAAATCAAATGAGTTTCCTGTTTTCTGCCTGTTCGCCGTATATCAATGCTGAGAGTCATTTCATAGCTTTTCCTCTTTTTTTCTTTTTTTTTCCGTTGGCGGAATAAAAATCATCAACAATAAAAACCCATAAAAAACGCTAGGCCGAATGTCTTTAGAGGCGAGTTATCCTGAGCGGCGTTGATGTTTGGTCACCAAGGTTACACGCTGCCGGCATGTTCGTTGCTTTAAACGACGCTATGAAAGCAGAGTCGTTTATACTGTTATGGTGGGTGTGTGAGTGTGTGTGTGTGTGTGTGTGTGTGTGTGTGACGTTTGTTGGCAGTTTAAAGGTATATGTTGGGCAACGGCGTAAATCCGTGCTGAGGAGTGGGGGGGGGGGGGGGGATGATCGGCGATAGTCACCATCACCACGATTACAAGCCCATAACCGGACGGGTGCAGCCAGTGGCGTACCGTGGGTCAAGACATGGGGGGGGGGGAGGAGGCACCTCGTGGAAAAGTAATTTTGAGGTTGTGTATGCTTGTGCGTGCGTGCGTGCGTGTGTATGTGTGTGCGCGCGTATGTGCGTGTGCTGTCAGTCTGCAAACTTAATGGGGACTGCAATACATAACGGAATGTCACAGTGCAGTCATTAAGTAACATTGTAAGTATTCCTTATGGATTATGGAATGACGGTGTGAAACGAGAAATTACTGGCAGCAACATCAGGAGAATTGCATAATAATTAAATGCGAGCGAGAGGAGCGAGCGAGCTTGAAAATTTTGACATTTTACAGTCCCAAAACTGCCGTCTGTAGCTATATATTTTCGCTCTGGAAATCAAAGGGGGGGGGGGGCGCACCGGGCGCAACTGCTGGCAATTACTGGCAGCAACATCAGGAGAATGGCATAACGATTAAATGCGAGCTTGCGGAGCGAGCGAGATTGAAAATTTTAGACATCTTTCCGAAGCGCAGCTGAGGAAAGATAGTGTACACATTCAGATCGCCGAGGAAGTGATAGTTTGTCTCATTGCCTGAAACTAAAAGTTGATTATTTGCTTTATGTTTCACATCTAGGGTCCTAGAAATGCCCACTTTATTCCACATCTGAAACCGTTTTAGCTGCTGTCTTTTTTGGGGGGCAAAACTACGCTTTATCACGTGATCAGCTCTTGGCCAATCCTATAGCAAGATTCTTTGTATGGGGAATATAAAAAGACATAAAAATGATTATTCTTACGCAGGTATAAAACGTGGGGAAAAACATGTAATTTTAGGAGACAGCAGCAATAGCAACAATAACAACAAAGCCTTCACGCTCACACTCACACACACTGACACACACACACACACACACACACAAACAAACAAACAAACACACCCACATATACACACAGGGAGGACGACAGAGTCAAAGATATGAATTTCAGACATATTTATATGCGAGGAATGAGAATACCTTGCTGACAAAGATTGTAGATTGTAGATATTGATAATGTAAATCGTGGAAAAGATGACAGGCATAAAAATGAAGAAGGATCCATTCCTCACACAGGGTGATAAAATTGCGCATTATGCCCAAAGGAAAGGTAAAGTTGGGGGGGGGGGACATTCTGTGAAGATTACGGTGTGACGGTGTAACGTGGCTGTCATGCAGTAATCAGCACGTTTGTTTGCGATGTTTTGCTACATATTGTTTTGTTTTGTCTTTTAGGCAGCTTAATAGGTGCCAGGTAAAAATGGCAGAGGTAAAAATGGCAGAGGTAAAAATGGCAGAGGTAAAAATGGCAGAGGTAAAAATGGCAGGGGTAAAAATGGCAGAGGTAAAAATGGCAGAGGTAAAAATGGCAGAGGTAAAAATGGCAGGGGTAAAAATGGCAGGGGTAAAAATGGCAGAGGTAAAAATGGCAGAGGTAAAAATGGCAGAGGTAAAAATGGCAGAGGTAAAAATGGCAGGGGTAAAAATGGCAGAGGTAAAAATGGCAGGGGTAAAAATGGCAGAGGTAGAAATGGCAGAGGTAAAAATGGCAGAGGTAAAAATGGCAGAGATAAAATGTTAGAAGTAATGAGAGCGATTTCGTCAGATATAAGCGTATGACATTGTATGAAGAGGTTTTGAATGATAACCTAGCCAGAGCAAACTGTATTTATCGAATTATAAAATCCAAACTGCAGATTTGAAGAATGTTTATTGAATTATGTTTTAAAAAGATTAAAGCACTCTCATTCTGAGTTTGATTCAAGTGCAGTGGCGTAATTTGTCTGTTCAGAGGAATGATAAACCAGATAAGAGCCTTGTAGGCCTATGGGAAATTATTTTTATTATTCATTATTATTATTATTATTATTATTATTATTATTATCATTATTATTATTATTATTATTATTATTTATGTTATCTATCATTATAAGGGGGTTCCAACAATGCTGCAAAGCCCTTAAACAGTTTAATCCTACATTGTTTCGCCCAATGAAGTTATCACACACACACACACACACACACACACACACACACACACACACACACACACGCACGAACCCACTTTTGGTATAAACATATACTTCTATACGCAGATATACACATGTACATACTCTCACATACACACTCTTACGCAAACGAATTCCGCTCACGTCCAGGCTAGTATATTGTCATTATTTTTCATCTTTTGAACTGTTTAGTGTAAAGAAGTGAAGGAGACATAGTCGAAGCAAACCGCTAAATTGTCACTTGTTCTATATGTTATTTTCTCACATTCAGGTTTCGTAGGAGTCTATTTATCTCACAAGGCCTGATCGCGACATAATGTAGAAGTAAAAATACAAAACGCAAAAAACAAACTGCAGCAGATGTATCGGCAGACATAAGTAAGCTCTTGCAAAATATTTTATTACATTGTTCAAGTATCACATGGCGCAAAAACAAATATCTCGAAGTTTAATGAACACTTTGTGGTCATTTTACAAACTTATGCCTATTAAAACTGGAGACGAACATTAGCAATATACTGTTCTAGTGAGAGTAAAAACCGATAGTTTGCCATTGGATTTCTTTCAATTATTGTTGAACGAATCCGCAGGCGAAAAATGTACATGTTTGATGCCTCTCAAACTTAGCTGTTGCCCCAAAGCATGGGCGTATCTCCCGGAACACACCAGAATCAGGTCAATAGCACCATTAGACCCTGAGATAATCGCAACTGTAGATTTCAAATGGCGACCATTTTGAAATTATAGCGGACATAAAGAGAGAATTCCAAGTGGCCTAATATCTGAAAATGTTTGCAATATGTTAATGTACATTTTGTGCCAAATTTGGTGCTTGTATCACAAAATGCACGATAGGTTTGCTAAGCTGCCCCACTAAGAGTATTTAGTGATACCCCTTAATATATAAAACATTTTCGTGTAATTAATGATTTGTTTAACCCCTATTTTTGGGGGAATGGGACATCAAGCGGGGAGAAATGAGACAACATGGAGAAAAATTGGATAACCATCATGATCAAAGTAGGATTTACATGTGCCGCGGGGAGAAATGTAACACTGCCCTATTAAATTTCTCCCAGTAGTAACAGAAACAGTAAAAGATCCCTGCCAATTTTTCATACCTGCATGTCTGTTATCAAACAATTTTATTTTCAAAAGTTTGCACACTAATATTAAAATACCTATTAACATAGTATAGGACCTACCAGATCCAAAGTAAGTTTGATATTTTACTGACAAGATACATGTAGAGCTGTATAGTGGTTAATATGTCCATTTTCAGGTGTACCGAGGCTCATCTTTTTACTGATATAATTGGATTGTTGGCTGGCCAAGCATTTTTCAAGTTACATGAGTGTCCCATATTTCTCGTGTCCCATTTCTCCCCGGTCTCCCCCGTGCTTTATTTCAGAAGACACGAAAAGCGCGTATTGCGAGAAAGGTGTCAGAAACATGAAGAACAAAATCTGTCACTTTTACCTCGTCCTCTTGCATTTCAACGACTAAATTTTTATCAATGGCATTTTTATCTCTAGCATTTTGACCATTGACATTTCGACCACTGACAACTTTACCTCTGACATTTTTACCACTGACATAATTACTTACCTCTGACATTACCCCTGCCATTTTTACCTCTGCCATTTTTACCTCTGCCATTTTTACCTCTGCCATTTTTACCTCTGCCATTTTTACCCCTGCCATTTTTACCCCTGCCATTTTTACCTGTACCATTTTTACCTCTGCCATTTTTACCTCTGCCATTTTTACCTCTGCCATTTTTACCTCTGCCATTTTTACCCCTGCCATTTTTACCCCTGCCATTTTTACCTCTGCCATTTTTACCTCTGCCATTTTTACCTCTGCCATTTTTACCTCTGCCATTTTTACACCGAACCGCTTAATATACCAGGCGTCAAGATCGCAAAACTGTGTTCAGAGGATTTTTATTCCTCGATTTACAGATATTAGTTCAAAGTAATTTGCAATTAGCCGTCGATGTCGACTTTAACGCACTTTATAATTGATACAGACATGACAGAGGTATCAATTTCTTCTTCTTCTTCTTCTTCTTCTTCTTCTTCTTCTTCTTCTTCTTCTTCTTCCTCTTCTTCTTCTTCTCCTCCTCCTCCTCCTTCTTCTTCTGATGACACAGTTTTCCGAAGTGATACAGTTAGCCGACTATTGTGAGTCTCCTGGGTTGAACCACAGGAGAGTGTTCGGTATCATTCGCTCGGTTTCCTGGTATGGTTATGTGGGAAAGGCGGACAACTCCACCGGGTCTGTGCCTCGCGGATCATTGCGAGGAAGTCAAGTGGAATCTTTGGAAACGCGCGTAGTGACTCCCTCAAACACGGGACCTCTACTAATAATACTATCCTGTCCAAGGGACGTAAGCCCTTTTTACACTTGTGTTCCTTAACCCCGGACTTTCTCTGACCGAGGACTAATGTTAGTCCCGTACCAATTTTTTCAGCTTTTTACACTGGCCAATTAGTCCCGTACTATCTCTTGTCCGGGGCTAAGGAGAAAACTGACCTTTTTACACTCGTATTTCTTAGCCCCGGACTTTCCAAACCACATGAATATTCATGATTACACTGTGATACTGTACACGTAAACGCACGCACCGGCAGCACTTGATTACCTCGTTTCTGATTGGTCAGTGAGGGTCGGATTTCGTCTCCGTCGCTTTAATAGCCCCAGATTATTTTTTCGTTCTGTTTACACTCACTTGCTTGGCACTGCAATTTCGGTGCTAACCCTGCTATTTTGCAGGGCCAGATAGTACCGGACTATCGGTGGGGCTAGCCCACTTTGGCAAAAACGAGTGTAAACAGAAAGTGGGCTAAGGATAGTCCCGTACCAACGGTGGGGCTAAGGGGGGGGGGGGGGGGCGGTGGGGCTAAGGCCCCCCCCCCCCCCTTAGCCCCACCGTTGGTCCGGGGCTAAGCAAAAATTTACAGGTGTAAAAAGCCCTAAAGTGTTTTTGCCTCTTACCTGAAGGAATGACGTGATTGGAAACAACTGTCATCGCTCAGCTTGACACACGAACTCAAACTCGACATGTCTTCTTGTTGTTGTTTCTTCTTCTTTTTTTTTTCAATTTGAATTTCAATTAATTCCTACAACTTTTATTTTTCATAAACGCGATGTAGGCTGGAAGCGGAAATACGCAGAAATTTTGGTGAAATAAAGTTTCTGTAAGGACAATCAGGGTTTACAACCGAGTTCAGTAAATCATTAGATACAGAGTACGGTAAATTAGTTGTTGTTTTTTTTTTCTTTTCTTTCAAGACATGTCCCACGTTAAAGGGGCCGTCATAACGAACATACGTAATGATGCTGTATGACACGCCAGCCCTGGACTAGAATGTATTCCGAGGGATTTACTCACAAAAAGGTGAATTTGATAACAATTAGACCCCGACCACAGGCCATCACCTTATACCACCCTGTCGACGTCGGTCAAAAAAAAAAAAGATCTGTAATATTCCTTTTGTTCTATTTAACAAGAAAATCGATACAGCTAATGATAATTATGAAGATACAGCTAACGATGTGATATCTTGAAAACAATTGAACCCACCTAAAGCATTACAAGTTTATAGGTTTTTGCGGCTTCTTGTTGTGTTGTTTTTTTCTTCAAATCAGATAAAGGCCTATAGAAAACACACTATACCTCAGGATAAGTTCAGACGCTTTTCAGTATGCTTATACTTGAGTTACATATAGGCCTACTTGCCGTCTTATACATGCCGACATGTTTGGAGAGAGAGAGAGAGGGGGGGGGGGTGGGATTCGATTGCTTTTAATACGCACTTGAATTGTTTCAGACGTGTTCCCAATCTATCCATTTTTACCGTCTATTTTAAAGATTTTTGATTAAAAATGAATATGTTAATTAACTCGGACATGCAGTTGAACAGGTGGCCTTGTCCTTGCCTCTGAAGAGAGTGATTGATGGAAAAAGGCTTTACTAAAGTCGTGGTATTTAGACTGCGCATTGGTGGCATGGCTCACGACACCAAGGTACAATATTTTTGCTTCCAAATTGGGGGGGGGGGGGGTGCAAAGACTAGTTGATATTTTCATTCTTCATATTTTTTTTTGGGGGGGGTTCAAGTTGTTACTAGGAATACTGATATGACAAGCTCAGAGCTTTCCTCTTGTCGATGAAAATAATTCATTATGTAATAGTTAGGTTTTGTATTATCATTTGAAAGTATTTCCTACATCATTATTGCAAATCATTTCAGCAGTGATTTGGCAGCTTTTCCTTTTTAGCATGGCCTTATTCTTGTGTTTGTTTCTATTCTATTTATTCTTCTCAATAATAGATCAGTCTTTATTCATATACATTTCACTTGAGCTGGCATTTCAAGGTTCGTTTTATACGTCCTCGAATCTGTCGAAGAGCGTTGAAAAAAAGGGAAATAAAATATCCAAAAACTACAACAACAAGTAAAAATTCACCAGTACCATTGTTATAAGGCAACATTTATTATTCAAGGTCGATGTCGATCCTGCAATATTGCCTTTTCCTCTCAATTGCGATATCATTACAGTCGTTTTGCCATTAATAGATTGGTATGCCTGTTGTTGGTTTTGCTGTTTTTTGTTTTGTTTTGGTAAAGCTTATGTTTTCGAGCTTTTGTGTTTGTGCGTGTGTTTTTGTTTTCGTTTTTGTTTTGTTTTGTTTCGTTTTGTTTTGTTTGATTTTTTGTACTAAAAAACTTGCTCCTTGCCATTTCACTGCGTCCGGTTCATGACAAACTCTTTACAGAGTTTTGTCCATAGAAATATAAATTAATATTCCCCGCTATGAGCACGTTGTTTCCGTGTTTGTTTATTTGTTTGTTGGGGTGATGCTTGAAGTAGAAATTAAAGCTACAGCTCAGTGAAAGTATAATTAAAACCAATTCCAGCATATACGAAACAGTGATACCAGCAGTGCCAAAAGTAATGTCATTCCGTTTATGTCGCAAATCATTAACACCAAATAATATGGAGTCCTATATGGTGATTTAAAATGGTGCATTTGGATATAAGCTAACATGATGTCATATAGCTGAACAGTAAATTATGTTTGTATTGGTATCGAACTGCGCTGATAGGAACTTGGTTATACCAAGGAACTTTTAATTATAATATATATATATATGATATATGTATATATATATATATATATATATATATATATATATATATATATATACATACATACATACATAAGATATATATATATACATGTATATATATATATATATATATATATATATATATATATATATATATATATGTGTGTGTGTGTGTGTGTGTGTGTGTGTGTGTGTGTGTGTGTGTGTTTGTAGCGCACTATATTTTGCCAAGCATGCAGTGTATAGACTGAAAACCTGATTTATAAATTGAACTGTCTTGGGATGAAATGAAAACACACACATGAGTTTACTCTCCGATAATGAATTGGCCCCAGCAGCGCCGTGCTCTTTTGCTTGACCAAGACAAACGCTTTCGGACCGGAGCCGGAGCCGCCGGGGCGACCAGTGAGACCCTTGTTGATTCTTCTCTGATCACTGACCAGGGAGGGTCCCGATAGCAGTGAGTACACTGCAGATTTTCCATCTCCCCCGCAGACTCGGGATGAAGATTTATTACAGCTGTACTAGGCAAACATTTCGGTGGCGGCCGCGATCGGCCTCGGTCAAACATCAGTTCAGTGTGACGGTCAACATAAATGGAATAATTTTCATGGATCCGTCACCATTCTGCAAACCGTCAAAATTTGCCGTCATCATGATCCATCGCTCTATTTAGCTGATATTAAGTTTGATTCTTTTATGCTATGAGTGTGTGTGTGTGTGTGTGTGTGTGTGTGTGTGTGTGTGTGTGTGTGTGTGTGTGTGTGTGTGTCCACCCTCCCCTCGTGAAATTCCCTTCTCGTCAGGAAGTGTTCCGTGAAATAGCTGGTTTGATTAACATGTAGTGCAAATGGCATGCCGATAGATCACTGTAGATCGTGTACTACTGCTTTAATTCCCTGAATGATTCTGAAAATGAATCGTTATGTTGCCACTTATATAAAAAAAGATAATGAAACAAAAAAAAAAAGCCACCACAGAGCCCTCGAGCTTTCCCAAATAACAGCATTATACTTCCCACAACTGCGAAGTGTTTCTCATTCTGTAGTATACTCAGTTTGGGTTGTCACTGGTTGTGAAGCGCTTCCTGAAATCTGACTTTAAAGGGATCGTACAGTTTTGGTTGAGACTTAATTTCAGGTTTCTAACATTTTTTGTGAGATAATGAGAAACCTCTTATGAAATATGAAAGAGCATGTAATTCTATGAGGAATTCAACGTTTATTTGATGAAAATTGGTTTTGAAATGGCCGAGATATCCAAAAAAGAGCGATTCTAATAAAGTGTGGGACCCACACTTTATTTCGATCGCTTTGTTTTACTTTTGTTTTTGGATGTTTCAGTCATTCCAAACCCGATTTTCATCAAATAAACTTTGAATTCCTCTTCAAATGGTATGCCCTGTACTATATCATAAGTGTTTTCTTGGTATCTCGCAAAAAGTTAAAAGCCCAATTCTCATCTCCACCAATACTGTACCATCCCTTTAAACTATAGACTATAGACACAGCACATCGACATCATGACCCTCGAAAACAAAGAAACAAACAACAAAATAAACAATGCCAACAACTCAAAAGATACAATTATTCTGTTTGTCATTATAACAACATCGACAAACAACAATAAAACTAGCTCTCAATCTCTTCATAATGCCGACGATTGAAAGTTGCATCCAGTTTCATTTATATTTTATTATGTTTTACGGTCTGTTTTTATTGTTACCATGACATTGTCCATTAGGTGCGACCTCCATTATAAAGAGGCAACCAAGGTAAAAACAAACAAACAAACAAACAGACAAACAAAAACTTTAACAAAAGCAGAAAAGAATTATAGATTTGTATATAGATATATAATTCTGAGTATGCTTGTGTATGATAAAACATCCGTTTATATGTGCATCTCAGTCTTCTCATGGAAACAGAAGAGGATATGAAATTCACTTGAGGTCAGTGACGTCATCCAACACGCTGTCCTATTTCAATTTCTCAGTCACCTGGGCCCCATTTCATTAAAAGTTGATAAGATGGCAACTCTTGCTGGAATGGCAATTGTCATGGTAACGACGAGAATCAAGCTTAACCTGATTGGCTGTTGCTTTTGGAAGTTGTCATTCCAGTAAGAGTTGCTATCCTAAGAGATTTTATGAAATCGGGTACCGATGGTTAAGTTAAAGTATGGTAGCCGTACACTTAAAAATTACGATTGGATACGATAGATAAAATTTACATTGTTTATCACGTTGCAGTATTTCCTAATTCAAAGTCAGAGTTCACTGTAAGACACTCAAACATGGTGAATGGACAAGTGACATACAAGCTGCAATCACGCAAAAACCAGTAAATACTATATAAGAATATTAGAACATGATTGTAACGGGGATAAGGGCATTTATGAGAATGTATGCCTTACAATTTTGTATGATTTACTGTCTTCAGATTATGCTGTTTGAACAGTTATACTTGTATATTCATTTTGATAGTACATTACATATTATTATACAGTCATCGTTTCTGGATAAGCATGAGAAAGCATATGCTTGTGGGGCGTGATATTCAACGACAAAATTCCATCGCATCTCCGAGTTCAACACATACATGATTATAACTGATTTATCACAGCATTATGGAATTCACTCTGTACATAATGCAATTACTCGCAATTCACTTATATATAAGGTCATTAATATGCCCGAAATTTGAATTACTCTATAAAAGTATTATTTTCAGAACCTAGTGATTTTCTACTGACACCCTCTCCATTTTCTCATTCTTTTCTATGCATTGCAATTGTAGTATGTTCTTGATCAGTGTAAAGCAACACGTGCGATTAAGCCTCTGGCTGATAAAGGATGCTATGTAGCGTAATTAATCATTATACCTATTTGACACGTTACATTTTGAAATACTAGTTCTGTATATTTCTATTGGGCGGGGCTATAGTCAGTACCATAGGCGGTGGCTGTTATATGACTGCATAATAATTGATGAAACTATCATAATGACTGTGTATTTGTCATGGTTTGGTGGAAGTAGAGAGAAAAGGGATAATTGGTCGTTGTTGTTATTATTCGTCATGGTGATGTTGCCATAATCAATGAACATTGATAGGCAGTGCTGTCATCGAAGCAATGAAACAACAGTTTTGGAAGAATGTTTACGATAATATAACCCTTTAACGTCTGCATAAACATACACACACATACAGACAGACACACAGACACATGCACAGTGTATATTGACATAATGTATTTATACACGTATATACATTGTATATGATGTAGGCCCTACACATAATTATATTCATGTGTATGTATCCACACAAAAATACAAAGTGAGTAGGACGGGTGAGAGAGAGAGAGAGAGAGAGGGGGGGGGGGATGGGAGGGAGGGAGGAGGGGGATAGGGAATATTACATTGACCTTGCATGGGCATAGATGAGTTACCCTTTAAAGAAGGCAGTTAGAATTAGCCCAGTGCTGACGAGATTTTACCATTTTCGCGGCATTAAGTGCACATGACACATTGTATAGGTTCCCGTGTAATTATTACAGGGCTGCCAACCTTGAGTGAGAGTTTGGCGTGAGACACTGCGAGGGAGCGGAGCGGCCTCCTGGCTAGCACCTGCGGCCTGCTGTGCGGCCGTACGTACGTACGTACTACATACACAGTCAGTGTAGGCCTATGTAAAGCGATGTAAAGCACACGTCATAGCCATACATGTACTGTAATTTGCCAAAAGTACAAGCTACGCTCACGTGGTATAGGTAGAAGCCAATCGTAATCCAATAGCTCGTCTTTGCGCGCGAACCGAAAACGATTATTATTGGTTAAGCTTTACACCCGGGCTGGAAAATCTCGACATTTTGGGCTTGGGCATATCGATATTCGGAATATCAGAGAATTTAGATATATATATATTTTTGTAGTCATGTACAGTCCATTTAGGGGGTTTAGCGTGAGATTTCGTTTATCAGAGTGAGACAGTCAAAATTGGTTGAATTGCGTGAGTCTCACGCTCAGTGCGTGAGAGTTGGCAGCCCTGTTATTAACGATGGGTTAATGCATACAATAATCACACACATGTAGACGGACAGGAAACGACACAGCGAAGCAGTGAACACTTTGAGCCAGACGTTGGAATTCTTCATAATCTATCTATCTAATCGATTCTACGATGAATGTCGAGAAAGGATCTTTAGATACTGAGAGGTAAGTGTCAATATATACACAACATGGCTGAAAGAAAAGATGGTGTACATTAAAAAAACAACAACTGCAGATGAGGAAGAGGATAACATAAAAAGAGTAAAATGTAGAAGATGTCGACAAAAGCGATAGAAAGGAACCACTGTTTCAGTCGATGTCACAATCGCACTCTACAGCATTCTGCGCATGGTTCGCGGAATTCACCCATCAGTTGGCCCCGATCTGTTGACATTTCAAGCAATACACGGCAGAACTTTCACTAAGTAAGAAAGATACAAACTAAGAAAGTATGGGGATTCGAAAATTGAACAACCATTGATACAAAGCGGACGAGGAGATGACGTCTTCATGTTAAAACACCCCGAATAGTTTTGTGAAAAAAAAAGAAACGGCGACAACAACAACAAAAGAAAATCATAGAAATCTCATTTTCGGTAGAAAATTGTGCAACTCCTTACACGCCACATTAAAAAAGAAAATGTCTTTCATCACAATTTACTCAACTTCAATCATACTCTTTGGTGCAAAGAATTAATCTTTTTTCCTTTCATTTCACTTGAACAACAATGACAACAACAACAACATAAACAAAAAAGACAAAAACAGCACGAATATTTAGTGAGGAATTGCAGACAAGTCAGTGCTGGTAGAGTTATTACACATCATCAGCTCATCAGTATTTGTACGTGATGGTGCAACCAGTATCACTGTTTTTTGAAAACTTGCTGCACCCCAATATCCAAGAACTTTCGGTGATAAATAATACACTTTTTTCATCCATCAAAATATGATTTCTGGATTATAGGTTTACGGCTCACGTTTATGGTTAGATTTAGCGTTACTTAGTGCTGAGCTCACATTAACGGACCTTGCGTTGTCGTAATTATGGCGACGACGTCGAAGGTCGAAGTCGATGTCGACACCTCATACAGCCTGATTTGGTGAACATTTTGGTGAGAGATCTGAGATATCTAACTCTACATTTAGACAGAATCTGGCGAAAACATTTATTTGTGTCATGGAAAGGTATAACATGACTTGGATATCGAAGTGCATTAAATATAGTGTCGAACATTCTCACTCCACGTACAATTTCAATGCAACTTCCAGCATTCCTTTATTGTTTTTTTTTTCTGTCTTAATCCATTGAAGACTAGTTCCCCGTTTTCTTGGGCTGGAGCAAACGGGAAATGCACATAGAAAAATCAATCCATTTTCATTGAGTTAATATGAGCATGCAGTCGACATGAACTCGGTTGAGAATTGTGCTTTTGATAGATCGGAAATGAAGTGGTAATTTCTCTGGCTCCTGCGTCAATTTCGCGCTACTAATGTCGTTTTGCCTGCAGAGCTATTTCTCCGATTAATGCTTCCATGAAATGAAT
Source organism: Diadema antillarum (assembly GCF_040938485.1). Lineage (NCBI taxonomy): Eukaryota > Metazoa > Echinodermata > Echinoidea > Diadematoida > Diadematidae > Diadema > Diadema antillarum. Next base: position 2,378,661 of record NW_027271081.1, read on the forward strand.
ATATATCATGTCGGGTCATCCATTTTCCTGTAGATGGTAAAACACACACACACAGACAGAGAGCAAAACAAACAAAACAAACAAAAATTAATGACGTCAAATTAATGACCGAGGGGAGTTTAAAAATGTTAGATCATCCCTTTCGTAGTCCCATCAACATCGATCACCATTATACATTGTTGTAAATTAATCTTATGTTCCTTCCTTGGTATTTCATACGTTTTGCTCTCATCAGGCAATGAAAGGAGGGGGGGGGGGGGGGGGGAGAGAGAAAAGGAACAGAAGGAATGTGAATACGCAGTTTATTGGACGGAGAGAGACCGGGACGGACTAACGAGAACAAAGAAACGCGCAAGGACGCGCGCACACACACGTGTGTGTAATACACGTGAGCGACGCGCGCGCACACACGTGTGTGTAATACACGTGAGCACCCATGTACCAACATAATATCCGTTCATATCCATTCACGCAGGATGATGAAACAATGTAGGTTGTAATTTTAATAACCATTACCATCATTATTGACCTTGGTATTGCATCATGCTCGTTACACGGGTTCTAATGAGAATAGGGAGCTCGGTGACAGTGACAATAATGCTAATTCCAAGGAAACTAATAATGCTAATAATGCATATAATGCTACTAAAAATAAAACATAAATAACGATGATGAATATGATGATATCAATGATAATTTAATAAACATAATGATAGTGATGTTGATGATATACTACTACTACTACTACTAATGATAATCCTCCTCCTCCTCCTCCTCATCATCATCATCATCATTATCAAAATGGTCTTGCTGACATTATCCACAGTAGCCTCTCAGCATATGACTCTTCTCCAGTGCCCTATTATTCAAATTACCCTAACACTGCCGGATACTAATCATTTACAGCTAGAACTAGGTGAAGGACGGAACAGGTAGAACATAATTAATATCTGATCCAGTGAGCACTGGCATCTGAGCACCAAGCAGGACTTGAATTCGGCAATGACTGCTTGACAGGTCAGAGCTACCCCACTCTCCACAGTACTCCCACATAGGCACTTTAGATAGATATAGACCAATAGAAAGAGATAGATAGATAGATAGATAGATATTAGATAGATAGATAGATAGATAGATAGATAGATAGATAGATAGACAGAAAGATTGATTGATAGATAGTGACTGCTCGACAGGTCAGAGCTACCCCACTATCCATAATATTCCCAAACAGGCACTCTAGATAAATACAGACCGATAGAGATATAGAGAGAAAGTTAGTTAGTTAGATAGATAGATAGATAGATAGATAGATAGATAGGTGGATCACTGCAGATAGACATGATAGATGACTAGATAGATAGGTAAATTGAAAGATGAACAGATAAATAGATACTAGTAGATAGATGGATAATAGATGGATGGATAAATATACAAGGAAAAGTAGAAATTACGCGGTGCGTAATATATGTCCCCGCCGGAAGTAGCATTTTGTAACAAAATGTGCAATATAGGTAAAAAATCAAGGTCAAAGGTCAAAGAAGTCAAAGGTCAAAATTCTGTGTAGAAGTGTTGAAGCCCTCACCTAGTGCCATCACATAAAGCAAACGGAATCGAAATCGGGTTAGAAATGGCGAAGGAGTAGCATTTTGTAGCAAAATGTACAATACAGGTCAAAAAATCAAGGTCAAAGGTCAAAGAAGTCAAAGGTCAAAATTCTGAGTAGAAGTGTTGAAGCCCTCACCTAGTGCCATCACATAAAGCAAACGGAATCGAAATCGGGTTAGAAATGGCGAAGGAGTAGCATTTTGTAGCAAAATGTACAATATAGGTCAAAAAATCAAGGTCAAAGGTCAAAGAAGTCAAAGGTCAAAATTCTGTGTAGAAGTTTTGAAGCCCTCACCTAGTGCCATCACATAAAGCAAACGGAATCGAAATCGGGTTAGAAATGGCGAAGGAGTAGCATTTTGTAGCAAAATGTACAATACAGGTCAAAAATCAAGGTCAAAGGTCAAAGAAGTCAAAGGTCAAAATTCTGTGTAGAAGTTTTGAAGCCCTCACCTAGTGCCATCACATAAAGCAAACGGAATCGAAATCGGGTTAGAAATGGCGAAGGAGTAGCATTTTGTTGCAAAATGTACAATATAGGTCAAAGGTCAAGGTCAAAGGTCACGACTGAAATTCTGTGTAGAAGTTTCAAAGCTCCCATGTAGTGCTATCATATAAAGCAAACAGAATCAAAATTGGCTCATAAATGACAGAGAAGTAGCAAATTGAAGATTTTGATCACACACGGACGCACACACGGACGGACACACGGACACACGGACACACACACGTACGGAGCCCGTTTCATAGTCCCCTGCTCGAACTCGTTCGGCGGGGACAATAAATAGATGGATAAATACAGTGTAGATAGATAGCTACATAGATAGTAGGTATATGTAGGTAAGTGGGTAGGTAGGTAGGTAGGTAGGTAGATCGCTGTATATAGATGACTAGATAGATAGGAAGATTGAAAGATGAACAGATAGATGGATGGATATATACATAGATGGATAGATAGATAGATAGATAGATAGATAGATAGATAGGTAGATCACTGTAGATAGATATATGAGGATAGATGACTGGATAGATGGATGGATGGATGATAGATAGATGGATAAATATATAAATAGATGGATAGATACATGGGCAGATAGATGGATGGACGGACAGATAGATATGTAGAAAAGATGGAGGTTGAAAGACATATAGCTAGATATTGTATCTGACATTACCTTTTCGAATATGACGCTGCAGCTGTGAAACATACATACACACAGTCACACACACGCACACATGCATACATACAGAGAAAATCAGACATTTTGAATTTCTGAAATGTCATGAAATTGCTGTAAATATGATTCATGATCACAGTGATGAGCAAAATGAAGGTACCATCTCAAAACTTTGTTGTGTATCATTTCATTTATTAAAAGCCACCACTACTGGCAAATATTATGATAGGCAATGGGTACAATTATTTTTATTCGAAATGAAATGCAACGACTAGATCTTGTACAAGTCATATCACCTGAGTAACAATAAAAGAAGTAGTATTGTATCTTTTTTTTCACATGATAGATATTAAAGAGAGAAGAAAACTGGTCATGGCATCCATTCTTGTTGCTGTAACAACTACCATCAAACAAAAGCTTATCAGCAGCAATACTTGACATGTACGCTATCGTTTCTGCAAATCAAATTCTAATATCAGTCACAGTACATTGTCCCATATGCCCAGATTTATGTTACTACTTAGCTTCAGGACTGAACAGTACTGAACAGTTTTTCCTGTACAGGGTTTAAAAGGTATATTCTTATTTCTGTCCAATTTTCTCTTCCCTCTTTTTTTTCTCCTACTTCTAGCCGATCAGCTAAGTTTCTTTACAACACAGGGATGGGCAACCAGTCACCCAAAACAACTGGCCTATGGTAGGCAGTTTAGCTCGGATTATATTACTTTCATCACAAAACACAGCGAAGGCGGATTGTATTATCATTTATAGACCAAGAAACAATACGGTACATCAGGACAAATACGATAAAAATACATACACATAAGAATGGCAGAGGACAATAAAGAAACAAAAATACTACATGCTGGTCTGGGCTGGCAAGAGCAATATGAATTGCTCTTGCTTGGTGGCATGCCAGAGCCCAAACATTTACAATACTGTAAAAGTGGATATTTTCGCGCGACTAATTTTCCACACTCAGCAGGGTAAGAAGAGTTTCACGTGTTTTGACTTCCGCGGAATCAAGACCTCAACTACTGGAACATATGGCAGGCAAAAATATTCGCGTGCTTTTATTTTCGTGCTAGTTTCTGGTTGCACAAAATGCACAAAAATTTCAACACCGCGAAAATTTCCACTTTTACAGTAGGCTGAATATCACAGCAAGCTTTGTTTATTATATTTGTTTGCTTGTTTTGTTTTGGTTTTTTTTTTTTGCTTTTTGTCTTTCAAATAAAGAAGAATACTACGCAATGCAAACCTGGACCAGTTTTACGACATGACGGTCCTGAAAATTTCCATTAAGACATCATACGATACCAATTAAAAGATGAAAACAAAGGCAAATTTGATATGAAGACAGAGCTTTCAGTACAAAGAATACAAAGAAAAACTACACATTTACTAAAAACATGAAACCAGCCAAAATTGTGCTATCCACATTAATCAGCCATGAATACCATCTATAAAAGAAAAAAGAAATGTTCTAGAAAAAGTATGAATGTCACAGTACAGTTAACAAACAACAAAAGTAAGGATATTTGGCCACATGAACTTGTGATGTGGCGTGAACAATGTCTAACTTCTACATTTCTAGCAAAATATGCTGTACAGCAGCAATCGGGGTCCATTCACACTCTCCATTCAATGGATTACATCTTGAGTGTGAACGGATTGGAAGGAGGAGTAAAATCCAAAGGGGGGCTGGTCTCAATCATTAGTTGCTCTTGTTTTAACTGTGTGTCTACTCGTCTTTCATTTTCAAGTCGATATTAGGGAGCTTTAGATTTGCTGCGCGGACGTTTGAGACGACGCTTGAGCTGGACATTCTCCTCTTCCCTGCGTCGTGTTTAAAAGTAGCTTTAGATTACGCCGAGACGCAACCTTTAAAAAATAAAATGGCGCCCCCATATGATTGGCACATGAAGTAGCCCTCTACGTCGTGAATTGAGCGGACGTAAAAATAGCACAGAAGGCGTAGTGAAAACTCAGATGACACGAGCTATAAATAGATTGACTTTGATAAACGATTCTGCGCATGCTCAGAAAGGTTTTTTTCCCGTCTGAACTTCCCCGCAGTGAAAATCTGAAGTTCCCTATCGATGTATCGAGGAAGACAAAACCAATTAGAATGGCACAATTTTTTACCTCATAATGCCAACATTGATTCCCACATATACACACAAACCAAAAATTAAAAAAAAATAAAAAAAATAATTTACAGATATCACACTTATGATGGATAATTGGTCAACAATCACCCCCTTTCGATACGCCTAGATTTATCAGAGGAGAGTTACTAAAACTGCACAGTTACTCACAAGCAAGATAATATTTTCTCTTTTATCCATGAAAATACAAAAGAAAAAAAGATTTATTAAAGGCTTCTACGCATGTCACTAGTGACTAGTGAGGTAATGACATCATGCTTCCCATTTACATAGCTACATTGTTGGGACTGATATCATGGTCCCCTCAAAACAACATAAAACAAAAACTGTTTACAATTCTTTGTGTAATCTCGCTCTATTCATCAGAGCTAACCTGAACACAGAGTAGACCTTCACCTCAAGCATTCTTACTCTGTAGCTTACAATATTTTGCAAGCAGAAGAAGAAGAAGAAGAAAAAAAAAAGAACTCCACTGAATAAATTGCCACATGCAAATTACATTCAGTACATATTATTACAACTTATTATCTGTTACAGCACACATATGCCTCTCTACATCAATTGTCATTACGTTTTCCAAATGGGGGAAATGCCCATATTTCACACAAATAATAAAATACAAAAAATCATGTACATTGCTGCATTAAAATGCATCTTCCACCATAGCAAACTCATCTTCTCACACTTAACACTATTTCAGCATTTAATGATGTCTCCCTAAAGGCCGCTCAGACAGACTGAACACAGTGACCAATGGCTGCAAATGTGCTGTAATCGGGCTGTGGAATGTTTTTGTACATTCAATTCAACATGAACCTCGCATAAAACCAAGAATGAACTTTGCCTACTGTATCTGCCCACGACACCTCATTCATCCTATCGTGTGTTCTCTGTTGACTGTCTGCTATTAAATGATTGACATGCAAAATTTATGATACTGGGTAGAATGCAGAAATGAATTGACAGCAGAAATAGTCATTCTCATATTTAAGGTATTTTCATTAAAAACCATCTAAAGGCAAAAACACAATTTCCCCATCTTCAAAGCAAATGATGAAGTGCAAAATATGTGCAAGAAAGTTTGTACAAAAATCCCTAAAAACAAGAAACGACATAATGATATAATGACAAAATATGGACTGAAAATGACATTTTTCCACCGACATTTCCCCCAAACCTCAATGTGGTAACAACAACTAATACATAGGCATCTTTTCGCAAACCACCAGAAAGTTCCACAATATGAAAAAGAAGAGCATTAAAAAAAAACTCTCAGCCTAGATCTTGGAGCAAAATTCTTTCACTGTTTGACAATATTACACTTCTAATTCAATAGCTCTGCTCCTTGTAACCAATTAAAGGAAGAGCTCTGTATATGTTTGGAGGGAACAAGAGTGAGAGAAAAATATCAAAGTGAATACAAAATCATCACCATCTATTTCAGGCACAAGTGATCAGGTTTGCTTGGGAAGCACTTTTTTTTTTCCAGAAATGGAAGAAGTTTGATGTGATTGCCCTCTTTGTGAGTGTTATCTCTAGCCATTAAATCACTGAAAAAAGAGGCACATCATGTATGTCTGACAATACCATTGTTAGTCTTGTGACAGTTCAGAGCAGCCTTCTGGATACGGATAGTTTAAAATCATCCACCATTGATAGAAAATCCCTAATGCTCTTGGTTTGTAAGACATACATTGCACTGTATTGTCTTCATGCAATAATAATGAGGACAATTGGAAACACAAGCAATTACTTTACATTATCTATCTATCTAATGAATATATGTTCACGCATGGAAAGGAATTCACATACCAAGTTTTCAAACTCTATTACAAGAGAAGAATTAAAAAAGAAAGAAAGAAAGGTCAGTAATAATGACTACAAATAGAATGTCAAGCACACTGGAATACAATTTGCATTTACCAACATAATGTCAGGACTACTCCAAAAAAAAAAAGCTGATGGCGAGCAGCAATCTGTGCTTCCTACCTCATTTGTTTCGTCAGGCCAGGCCTTGCCTACTAATAATCACAGACCTTTTAAAGAGAAGTTGGTCCTACATTGCCAAGACTAAGAAACAGTACTACTTTGATAATGATATAATGTCTTTCTACCATACAAGTTTTTTGTACCTTGCTACTTATGGTACATAACAACATTCCCGTCACACAAAAACTATGGTCCCCCTTACTCCATCCCGTCCTTGATGTGAGCATTCTAGCCGAGTCAATAATTCTATGGTGTATTAGATTCTAGATCCAGCCCCATTAGCCTTCACCTCTCTACCAGGCACCTTGCCATAAACCAGGGCAGGGAGGAGCCACGTGGAGGAATTCATTTTGCTCAAGGACACCAAAATTTGTGTCACAGCTTGAACCCTAAACCTTCCAGAACAAGAGTGCTGTGCTCAAACCACTAGACCATACCACCTCCACAGGCTATAAAGGCTAACAAGGGAGGTGTTGCAGATGGAAAAAAAAACAACAGCTGCTCTCCTCAGAAGTCACGTTCAGCACTGCCAAGAAGTTATGCACGATAATAACTACATGCTCTGACAAAAGAGAGCATTCCGTGTAAAACTAGGACTAGTGCTCTCACAGCATATGAACTTATGATTCCGTGTGCGCACTGCAGCATCCGCATTGTTACTGAGTAAATGCCACCCTACACGAAGGTAGACAGTGATATATATGCAGAACTGCTGGAAAGTTGTTCAAGGTAAAATCAAAACGACAAATGCTGCCCACTATACAATTCATTTATAAATGCACACTCAGTCTTTGCTGTTGCAGCAGTTACAAAAAGAAAAGAAAAGAAAAGAAAAGAAAAGAAAAGAAAAGAATAGAAATTTGACGTGAGCCATTAACAGAGGTGCATATCCAACAGCAGTTAAAAATACAAAATACTGTATGCTATGATAAAAAGAGACAGACAAAACCAGCAGCATCTGCCAGTTCCATTGGATTTTCTTCTACTAAACTCTTTCTATGCCTTTGTGATTTTCCTCGTATTTTTCATTTCAAAAAAGCATAATTTGTATTTATGGCATCTGGAACACAATACTGATTCTTTCATACGCTGCCAGAATAAATTAAATGGAATGTCACCGAATGGAGTATTTGTAAATATAATGACCATTACAAAACTGATAATGATGATCATTTTAGTGATCACAGCTCACCACAAATCTGGAAATTACTTTCATGGAAGCCCTGCTCAAAATGGACAAACACACACAAAAAAGAACACAAATTAAAAAAAAACACACACAAGCAAAGTTTGTTGAAACAACTTGCTCATGTCTTTGTGGTTACAATAACAGTGGTAACAGAAGCAGTAATGATTGTGACAAAGTTAATGAGAAATAATATCATGCTCACTGATGACTGGGAGCTCCTTCGCAAACACCCATTGTCATATGAGCAGAACAAACTTATGTGTAAGAAAGGAAAATAAACATCCATGTATTTCGAAGAAGAAAACATTAATTGCCACACTTTGCCCCTACAATAATACTACACCCTATTGGACCCATCTGGGACACTATCGATACTTTCAAACATAAAAACAACTAAATCTTGTTTGCCTTTAAAAGCATCTTGATACAGAACGACTGGACCGCAGTTAGAAGACTCCGGTTTTTGTTTTTGTTTTGTTAATTTGTTTGCTTGTTGCTTTTTCTCAACTACAACGCTCTGCACAACAAGATCACAAGTTCCATCTGTATACCGGTACACGTTTGTAGACCAAGTGAAAAAGAAAGAACCAATGCAACGGACAATGAACGTCGTAAAATGTGCTACAAACCAGAAACTAATACTGGCACAAAAATGATTTCAAAATTTCAGGGAAGTCTCGTTGTACTGGAAGATCTTGATTATTGTAGTTTTTTTATTCAAAACATGAGACTTCAAAGATTAATTGTCTGCTTGATGAAGCTCTCAGCACAAACGATGTTTGGTATGACATTACATGGTGACATCACAAAATCATATCATTCAAGATCCCACCAAATCTTACTATACAATAATACAGGCTATCAATGTCAGACAGCTTATCTTCACATGATTGTTAATAAATGCCATAAAAATGAACATATTTTTGTGTGAATGCTTGGCAAATTGTTACAGTTTTTATTTTTGCTGGGGCCCCTTGATTTTAGAATCAAAGGTATGATACTACTGGTTCACCAAAATGCCTGACACCTCCTGCATTCGCATCAAAACAAACACTTCGATCAAAATAAACGTCACAAAACTATCAAAGGCTGAAATGCAGGGATTCCTACTTTTTGGGATGGATCACTTTGAACCATTCCCAAACTGCCGCACTCTTGCCGTCTGCGTATAAAGCACAAAAGTCTCACCCGCAGTGCACTCCTGCACAAAATGTCAGACCGCAGATTATCATGAAGGGTTTTGATGATTGCATGTTGCAGGAACCAGCTTTAACCTGTGAGTGTGTGTGTGTGTGTGTGTATGTGTGTGGAGATATTCGTTTTCTTTCGCTGCCCCCATGTTAGTTCGCCACACTTAAATAATACACTTGCTGGTAAGAGTCCAAGAGAAGTGGACAAGCGAGGGCGCCATAACACTCAAGGAATTGATCCCTTCTGCTGCTCAGCTGCTCTCGGTAGAATCGGTGAGGGTGATGTCACCGTTGTTGTTGGTTACGATGACGTTTTTCTTCATGTTGAGCTCCTTCGGTCCGAAGGCGTGGGGCAAGATGTCCAACGGCATCTTCTTCATGTAGCTATCATCCGGGCGGGTCATGTACACCTCCATGTCGCCACCAAACTGCAATGAGAATTATTGAACCAAACACTTCATTAAAACGACAAAGCAAAGAACAGATAAATATCAGACAACAGAGCGACAGGCAACATTTGTCAGCAGTTTATTTTGGCACCTCAAAGCTAGATAGAATTCTTTTGTGTGTAGGCACAGGGCAAATAGAAAGTGAACTCAAATGCTATGTACATACAGTGTGTACATTAAGGAGTTGTTAATTTCAGTCTGATTGGTTTTACTTTCAAACTGTCATTATTTTCTTATTCTTAATTGGAATTTGGTCAAATTTTCACTTTCTGTTCCTCTCATTTCTCAGTATTCAACAAACTTATCAGGACAGATTTTTACTTAAAATACTTTGAACAGAACTACCATACTTAAAGGGATGGTGTAGTTTTGTTTGAGACCTGGCTTCAACTTTTTTTTTAAAGATTAGATAAAGAGAAACCGCTCGTGAAATATGAAAGAGTATGTAATTCCCAAAAGGAACTCAGCATCTTTTTGATGGCAATCAGTTTTCAAATGGCCGAGATAACCAAAACAGAATGATCTGAATTAAAGATGGGACCCACCTTTTATTAGCATCACTTTGTTTAACTTTGTTTTTGGATATCTCAGTCATTTCAAAACCCGACTTCCATCAAATAAACTTTGATGGATTCCTCTTAGAATAGTATGCTCTGTAACACTCCATAAGTGGTTTCTTAGTTTCTCACAAAAAAAATTAAAAGCCCATTCCTCATCTACACCAAAACGTTACCATCCCTTTAACATCAGCCTAACCCCTTCATTCAGTATCAGTGAAAGACCAGGACCCCATTTCATAAAAAGTTGCTACTATAGCAGCTTTTGCTGCAATGACAAGTGTCATGGTAACGACAAGAATCCTGCTTCCTGATAAGCTGTTGCTAGGGGAAAGTTCCTATTCCAGCGGCAGTTGTTATAGAATGGGTAGCGAGAATCCTGCGATCTGATTGGTCGAGAGCTATGTGTTGATTTTTACTGGCCGCACGCTACGTACGCTAAGTCACAGTGGTAAACATGTTATCGCGCACTTGTAGCAAGAGTACGCGCACTTTTAACAAAGGTTTGGGCACTAAGCAAGCGTTCGCGCACTCAGGTTGGCCATGCGTCCAGTAAATACTGATGCATGGCTGGCCGTGCGTCCAGTAAAAACTGATGCATGCTCGATTACGGCAAGCCAAAAGGAAATGCATCCAGTAATTTTGTCATCGGGTAAAACGATAAAAAATTGGGTTTTTGACAAGAAAATTACCCATTCTATAAATCAGATGATGCACATGTCTTTTCGTGCGTCAGTCGGAATATAGTGTGCATGCGGTAACTATGGAATTTAGCCTAAACCCACTCGGCTTCGCCTCGTGGGTTAAGCATTCCATAGTTACCTTATGCACACAATTCCGACTGACGCACTCAGACCTGTGCGTCATTTGTATACTATCCTACCAATTTTTAATGAAATGGAACCCCACTAGCACAGAAGTATACAGTACTTGTGAACACTGCATTGCATGTACATGTACACCCCTGTATGTGTGTATTAACGCTTCTGTGCGTGCGTTTGTGTGTGAAAGAAATAAGACAGAATATATTAAAAAAAAATCACTCAATTCATTGTTTTTTACACCAGAGGTTGCACTCTGCGTGACAGTTCAAGGATAATAGGATTATGCTTAGTCAGTAAAGCATCAATATCACTACAGCGTGCATCGTAACACCAAGGAGAAACAAGAGTCATAAAGAATATTCACCTCTCACATGACTGTTAATTAAATGGTAGACCAGTGTAATTTCTCAGTTGTGCATGGGTAATCAAGGTGCTTTGGCCAACTCCCTCTGCAATCACGCTTTAGAGCCAGTAGTCCATCAAGTATGGGAAACTACATTTTTGTGGTTTCCAACTGTATTTTCAAATTGTAATTTTTATACTACATAAATTTGTCGTGTTTTGGTACTATTAAAGGTAGAGTAAACATTTCCTTTCATTGGAGCCCTTTGTCGTTTATGTCTGATTGTTTGATTCCATTGCAGAATTTTCAGAATCTCCTTAATTGCTCAACTAAGTAATTACCAATTCTTAAATTGGCCATGCATTTCAGAGATTAAAGTCCCTGTTTCTCTCATTCTCATTTATGAAAAACAGGAAAACTTGTTACAGTCAAAAAGGGTCTACAAGAATGCTACAAACTCTATTTACATCTAATTTGATGCTTATAAACTTCAAAATTTAGATTTACAAAAGTGTACCTGCGTATTCTCTTTCAGAAAACAAGCAAACCCAAAATATATCATTGTTAGTTTTGGGGTTTTGTCCCCCACCATCCACCCCCTTACCGAGAATTACTCCCCTGGAGGTTCACTATAGTGGGATATATTACCCATGTACTTTATCACTCCAATAATAATGCCAGGCAAGTTTGGTGGAAATCTGTACATGCACATGTGTTTTCAAGAAGAAGATTAAAATGTGAAATTTGGGCCTCAGCCCCCCCCCCCCATCTCTCGATCTACCATGAACAAACTTAAAGTTACAGTCACCAATCTACTTACTCATAACACAAACTAAGCTTATTACTTCAGGTTCGAGAAAAGATTTGTAAGATTCCTTAAATTGGGGGTTTTGTGACATAGAACCCATTCATACAAATACTGTATGTATATCACTCTAGAGATGCTACCTGCCAATCTTGGTGAAAATTGGACCATGCATTTTTAAGAAGATGAAAATTTGCAAATTGGGCTCCAATTTGGGCCCCAATTTGGACCCCCCCCCCCCCCCACAAGGGCCCAAGGGGGCATCCACCATGAACAAAATTGAAACTAAGCCCCCATTGTACTTACTCATAGCACTAGCTTAGCTAAATCGCTTTTGGTTCTAGAGAAGACGATTCTTTAATTTGGGGGTTTTGCGGCCCCCCTACGAGACCCGGGGGGAGGGGGGGGGGGGGGGGGCATGGTTCCCATTTGAAAAAAAAATCAGATCCTGTTCCCTATGGATGTTACCTGCCAAGTTTGGTGAAAATAAGTCCTGGGGTTTTCAAGAAGAAGATGAAAGTGTAAAAAGTTTACATATACCGGACAATGAATGATCGCAAGAGGTCACTTGAGCTAAAAATGCTGTTTAAATAATGTTTGAAAATGTATAAGAATTAACAGAATTTGAGCCGACTCGAAAGAATTGTGCTATCAAAAGTCACAGCAAAAATGTGGATGAAAAGCTCTACACATCCGTACACACCAAACACACCAAACACAGGGTTTACCCTGCTGTGTGATTTGAGTGCTGATTGGCACGGAAAAATAAACCCATGGCCTTGTACACACTCCAAAGTCCCCTGGCACAGAAAGAGCCAAAATAAAACATATCCTTAAAAAGACAGTTATGTAAAGTGTAGGCATCATGCTGTGCCAAAGATTATCCAAGCTGCTAGAACATACATTACATGCCTCGTGCATGTTGCACCATTGTCAATACTCTCGAGTGCGCCGCACCTTCACTAACGCACTCTTTCCTGTGCATCATTAGTATATTAAATGACTAGACAGCAAAGATTCATAAGCTTGTATGCAACACTGCACACTGGCACTGGTCCGACAGTCCCTGACCAGTAAAAAAATCACTGATGCACCAGTAACTTTTTCAGAAATGGACCTGTAAAAAGCAGAGAAACTAGGTGCCTACTGGTGCGACCGGTCTGTCGGTCCGGTAGAAAAAAATGGATCAATGTGCAGCCCAGTTGTATGTGTGCTTTCATTTGTACTTGTACAGTGTGAGTGTGTGTGTGTGTGTGTGTGTGTGTGTGTGTGTGTGTGGTGTGTGTGTGTGTGTGGTGTACATGTCTGTTTGTCTATTCATTCGTACAACAGAAAACTGCTCCCTTAGATAAGTTGACTCAAATTTGTGCCAAAAAGGAATAGAGAGTAAGGGGGGGGAATACCTGTACCAAAAGTTTGGCAAGTAGTGAATCACATACGAGAACAGATTGACAAAGGACCTCAACACTTTAATTATCTATCTTATCACGCAAACATCACATTCAGGCCACAAACGTGCCTGTGAAGCATGAAAGTGTTTTTCACAGTAGGACACAATTCAGGGGCATTGAGTAAGCATGCAGGAAAAAAAAAATCTCATAAAATCTGAAACTTATATATATATGCATGAAACTGTGAACATTTCAATGCATTTGAATTGCCAAAAAGTCTGAAAAGTGGGTTCTGGGCAGAGTAAAAAGGAATCTGAAATCAGATTAAACTCTGAATTCTCACATCCTGATCTGTGACAATTTGATGCTGGGATTCCATTTTTTTTTACAGTCTTACAGTACTCTATGATGGCAAACTAATGTTTGCAGGCTCACTAACATTGCCATATGAAAGCTATCCATGGGTACATGTGGCCTTGAAAATTACTATTCCACTAACAGATAAAAATCTTTCACAAAGCCCTTTTGATTCCATTTTTTTTTTTCAAGTATGTGTTTCAAAAAGTCAGTTTTGGTTGCATTATGCAGTTTAAGTTATTTTTTTTTCTTTCTCCAGGGAATAATTTTCAAACTCAAATTTGATTAGCAATTTCAGCTGGTGAAAAAACATCTTCAATGATATCCTGTACACTTCTATATGGTAAGAAAACTGCTACACAAAATTTAGTTTGTGTAGAAGTGGTGTAAAAATGCATAGCTAATTGCGATGCCATACCAAGAAAATCATTCCCTGTTTCTCATTTTTTTTTTCACTTCACTTCATTTTCATTTCATTTATTTCCAAATTCTCATAAAAAACAACAAAGAGCAAAGTGAGAATAATAACATTACATCAGTTAACAGTATACATGTACAAGAAAAAAAAAAACACAATGGAGAGAAAGAGGGGAAAAAAAGAGATTGAAAAAAGGAAATAATAAGAGAGAAAATGGAGGAGTCAGAAGAGGCCGTTGGCCTTTCTATGGCTGGATTCCCACTTGAGATTTCATGTACATTTCATTATAAGATATGCTTAAAAAGAGGGAAAGAAAGACAAATAAAACAGGCAAACTATGGGTGAAAAATATGTTTTTAGAAATACACATTGCAGACATCACATGAATGCTTTCAGAAAAGATTAAATTTCTGCAAAGACTTCAATTAGGCCTCTAGTTATTCAACAAATATCTTTTATACCTAATGTTTAAAAGAGGCAAGGGAAGGACATACTTCATTTCAGGAGGCACAGAATTTTAAACATGTACTCCTTGGTATTTAATGGATCTTTGCAGTGTACATGTAACATATCTGAGAAGAGGTACTGTAGATATAGGTCACCAGTTTGTCTAGTGTTATATAAATGAATATCACTCGTATATTTGAACATATTATCAAAGACAGAGGGCAATAAATTGTGAGTATACATATACATAAATGAGGCGGTTTGTAATTTACATAGAGTAAAGAAGCTGGAGCTTTTTAAACAGAGGTAGGGAAGGTACTGAAGGGTGAGAATTTGTTATTGCATGTAATGACCTTTTCTGGAGTGTGGACACACAATTCAAAAGAGATTTTGCACATTGTCCCCAGATGATTGAACAATATGTTAAATGCGGCAATATAGTGGCGTTATAAATGTATAATAAAATCCTTGACGATAACAAATATCTTATCCTATAGATTACACCTGTTGCACAAGATATTTTATGTACACCTTTGTAGAACACCTATAATTAACACAATAACAAATAAAACACAAGTTCATGAATACTTTGAACTGCAGTCAACATAATATAAAGTTTATCTAGACATACAAGTCCTACATATGTGTGTCAGACAGACAAATAAACATGTTTTGTGAAAAATGCAGGGATCTACTGAAAGACAATGCTTGCAAAATGTGGACCCCTCATAGACAGAAAAACAAAATCTTATTTCTGTGAATTGAATTAAATATCTGAACAAACAAACCCATCCCAGCTCATTCTAGTAGTCAATGTATAATAACCAAAGTTATTTGTTTGTTTTGTTTTGATGTTTTTTTTTCTGATTTAATGTAGATTCAATGCAAAGGTCTTTGGAGGAGATTTGCATTATGAACAGAAATGACTGCAGTGCCCCATTTCATAAAAATGTTGCTTCAATAGCAATTCTTTCTACAAAGTCATGTGACAAGGTAATGACAAGAATCCTGCTTCCTCATGAAATGAGACCCTGATTTACATGATGATTGTGTAAAAGATGTTCTGGGAAAGGAAGGCCTTTAGAAGTCATGTGATCAGCTACGGGGTCAAACTTACCTCATACATGATTTGTCGGCAAGCTCCGCAAGGCGCTGAGTACAGCTCTGCCACATCCCTGTCAAACAATGGGGGAAAATGGAAACAAAAATATTTACTTTCTGCAAGAATTTCTCGCAAAGTCAGTGAAGTCTGTTTGTTTTGTCAATAGCCAGAATAAACAACATAAAAGCAAAGACGATGATAATGAAAATGATGATAATGATGATGATGACGATGAAATACAAATTGATAGATTAGTGCTGAATACAGCAATTAACCAATATTAAAGTCCTTGGGCAATTTTGCTGCATAGACTACTATCTTGTGCTCACTAAATTGGCAACTCTGAATCTCACTTTGTAATCTTTACTGGAGAGAGACCATGGTCCTGTTGCATAAAACTACAATTACATGTACTCTACAATAAGCAGTGACTGCAATCAGTGGTTTCCATAGTTGATTTTTTGGCTTTGATTAGCTTTATCGTGTTGCCATCGCAGTTTCGTACCAAAATTGAAGAGTTACCGTTAATTGTAAAGTAACCATAGTTCTAGGCCAGTAGCTCTAGGCCAATGTGGATCACATTTGAGTCATTAAATCTGCACAAAATTAGACTCTCCCCCCCCCCCAAAAAAAAAAAAAAAAAATCCCACCCACCAACCAACCAACCAACAAACAAACAAACAAACCAAAACCAACCAACAAACAAACAAACAAACAAAACAAAACAAAACAAAACAAAACATAACAAATAAATAAAAGAGGAAGCCATGGTCAATCTTCTGAAGAGTGTTGCCTGTTAAAGGATTGGTTGCAAATCCAGTGAGTTAAGGTTCTTCTGCAACCAAAATAATCAATGGTATTTGAACAGGATAGTGCAAAATGAAAAACTAACAATGAATTCATAAAGTTATAAACATACTACTTTTTTAAATGCTTATAGTCTGCAATATTGGTATAATCACATGCTCCCCCTCACATGTACCCCCTGATCATTTGGCTTTTGGTGGTTACCAAGGGTTACCCCCACAGTCATCACACCTACCCTCCATGA
Organism: Diadema antillarum; assembly: GCF_040938485.1. Lineage (NCBI taxonomy): Eukaryota > Metazoa > Echinodermata > Echinoidea > Diadematoida > Diadematidae > Diadema > Diadema antillarum. The sequence continues at coordinate 2,395,727 of NW_027271081.1, forward strand.
CACATCGGCTGGAAGTCTGTCCATGTTGGCGAGATCAAATTTGGCTCCTAAGTTTAATCTCAAAATTCATGACCTTTGTGGAAAACCATAAAAACACCCCCCCCCCCTCAAAAAACAAACAAACAAACAAAATTCACACACACACACACATACACACACACACACACAGAAGGTCAAAATATTGCAACCACACTGAAGGCCATACTCAGGACCTCTATTGACAATTAAATACAATGTAACTGTGCAATGGTTTTGCAATTAAAGGGATGGTATAGTATTGGTGGAGATGAGGATTGGGCTTACATGTATAACTGTTTGTGAGATAAAAAAACCAAAACAAAACAAAAAATGATCCAGAGCATACCATTCTAAGAGGAATTCAAAGTTTATTGGATGAAAATCAAATTTTGGAATGGGCGAGACATCCAAAACAAAGTAAAAGCAAAGTGATGCTCTATTTTGGATATCTCAGCCATTTCAAAACCAATTTTCATCAAATAAACATTGAATCCCTCTTGGACTTACATTCTCTTTCATATTTCATAAGACGTTTCTTGTTATCTCACCAAAAAAATGTTAGAAAAATGAAGTTAGGTCTCAACCACAACTATACAATCTACATATTTAAAAAAATCAGAAAAGTAGATTGAATCAGCGAAAAATTTGGGGAACAAAAACTGGATGCATAATAAAAGTTTTGAATTCTGAAAATTTAAAAGAATAGGTCAAATAGGTCTGTGTGACTTCGGTGTTCAGCAACAACCCACATGGTTTGTACTCACAAAGTCATTGATTTTGATTTTTCTCCAAATAAAAATGTTCTTCAAATCTGCTCTTGGTCCATTGTATGTAATTACACCCTGTAGGGTAATATATTCTTGTGTCCTCAACCGATATGTTCTGTCAGCACAAAAATACTTGAGAAAAATGAAATTGAATGAATTTGTGTGTGTGTGTGTGTGTGTGTGTTTTGGGTGAGTTGCTCAACATCTACATCACACAAAGTTGTCAATTTGTAATACCCAATGATACAAAAGTGGCAGAGTTAAATTTCTACACAAAGTTCTAACTAGTCTGGTAGTCAACCTTTTGTAATGACATAACGTGGCTCCTATTCTTTTAAAAACTTTCAGCAAGGCACAGCTCCAATGGCAACTGAGTTTGGTATAAATTGCTGGGATTAAACAGTGCAAAATCCTTTTGACGGCTCGCTGCAATGACGAGCACAAAACTACGAAAACATGACGACGAAAGAATTCCATTCTGTCCACTTTCGCTCTACAGGAAACTATTCCCAGGCCATTGGGGATTGTTTTGTCTGTCTGTCTGTTTGGATGTTCTGAAATGCCACATCCCTTCTATACAAGTGACAAGTGAAAGTATGTCCTTGAGGCCAAGGGCGTGAAATTCACTCACGTGGATATTGCGATGGCGGTAAAGTTGCGGTAACCCATGGAGACGGCCTTGAATATTGCACACCTCTCGGCACATATTCCAAGCGTGTACGAGGCATTCTCCACGTTGCAGCCTGGAGGTCAAAGTTTGACAGGAAGTTACAAACGATATGATTTCAGTTATTTTTTTGGTCATAATGATTGCTTAATCATAGCGTACGTGACTGAACTGTTAAGAAATATGTTCCAGTGAGATAGCATGCTTTACCTTCCTTCCTTTTTCATCACAAAGCTGTGAGTACTAATCCATTGACCATGTGAGTTGCACACAGTATTGTATTCTATGTATTGATAGTGATGAATGGAAAAGTCTTATTCATGGAGGTACAATGTCTACACTCAAACCCGCAAAAAAGCTACCTTGAAAAAAAGGTGTTGAAAAGAAACATTTCTAAAACATTCCATGAGTTTGTTCTTTCTATCATTTATTATAGGGAAGGTTATATCAGTTTACAGATTATGATGGACAATAAAGAGAATAGTTTCATAACAGGAGAAAAGCATTACAAAAAGTCTACATGCGAACGGTGACAAACAGATAATGAGCTATGACCTAGATCCGTCATTTGCATACCACCTATCACAGTGCGTTGAGCGTTAAAGAATAATGTACATATTCATGTTGCAATCACGCGCTGCAAATGCTACGTTGAGCTAATAATGAATTAATGAAATCTAAATAGTAATAAAAGACGCGCGCACCTATTGTCACGTCACGAATTTGCATATGCGCTACATCACGATCACGCGTTGACCCGATGCGAACTCGTAAGGCCAATGACATTTAGCCAATCAGCGTAGCGTATTCAAGTGAGAAGCACACAATTACTTTAGTGTATGAACATATTGGTAGGTTATTCACTCAGAGCTAAACTGACATGGTTTATGAATATTGAAAAGGTACCGATGGCGAAGTTTCACAAAATTCCTCCAAACTCAGTATGAATACACACGAGTATTTGCTGCAACTTACTAGGCAGGTGCATTGTACAAATACAACAGGTATGGCAGTAAAATAACCCTCCCAAAATGGCCTTCAGGCTCACAGTTGGCACACCGCGCCGTCAAAGTAAAATTGCGTGTTGTCGCAGAGCTGATTGCGTTTGAGTTAGAAATGACACCTAATTTTCAACTTGAAAGGTACCGATGTAAAATTTTCACAAAACTCTACAAATGAGGTATGTAGAGCAAGCTTGAAATCTAGACTTTCATAAAAACCAGGTGCATTTAAGCAAATAGACATATTCTGGGAGGTATGAGTTCGTAAAGTCGAGAGTCCGTGTAAATGTCCTATACCTGATTGTGCGCTCTGCGCGGTGCATTTAAAAACGCTCGTTTCCTATGGAGGATGTCACCGCACTTTTTGTAACGGATAATTTATATGAATGTTTGGCTCTACTCATGTGAGGTGTACCAAAGTGCTGATGTCTGAAAAACAAAATCATTTTGATGCTTTGATGTTCTTTTTTTATATACAATTCTTCTACTCAGAAAACCATGAGACAATGAATGGCCTGATAAAAAAAAAATCATAGAAAAACACAGTTTGATTATCAATGAATTTCAATTTGTGCTCCAAGAGAAAATCAAGGGTGTCATATATAGCACATAGAAAATAACAAAGATGGTTTATTGTAATGTGGTTTTTAATGATAACAAAATTTAATATTTCATTGGGTGTCATCTGTTCCCTCATTTAAATACAGTACACTGGATGAGTTAAATATTACACAACTGACACAACAATTTGATTTACATTTCTACTTTCACCAAAACTGAACACTATGTTCACACATTTTCACCAACATATATGTTCAAGCCGATCACCCACAGGATTGTAATAACAGCAGGTTGGTAAACAGTTTAGCTACACAGGAAGATAAACACAATCACACTGAAATATCATCACCATGAAAACCATGAAAAAAAAAAAAGATTGTACAAATACAGCATTGATTGGAGGTTAACACATACAAATAAAAAGAGTGCAGCAGAATAAAATTAATAGGCTGTATAAACCATACAAGAGGAAAAGAACAGACCTTGGCCCGGTTTACCTTTCCTTTTTTATACACTTTTTTATTCAGTTAAAGTTTTTGATTACGTCAAGTACACATATTGTGCACTCGCCACACTTCTAAAAGTTCTATGACTGTTTGGATGTTCCATTGTAGTGTGTTTTTCATGGTCTTCTACCCATTTCACTCAATATCAACTTTAATGATCTTGAAACAAAAGAAAACTAGAAATGTCGCTATGGCGACTGGTATGCCTCCGCCATAATGCATGATTCTCCTAATAGGTCTATAGTACATGTGGACAATGTGTGATTACATTTTCACAAAATTGGCAAAATATTAAAATGACATGTTTGTCACAAATGTATTGAATGTTTACCTTCCTTGACCTATGTTTAATTGGATGAATAGGAGAGCATGTATTTGGGGATTTAAGAACTTTAACTTGACATTGACCATTTCATAAGTTTATGCACTGAGTAATTTTCAAGGTATGGAGAAAAAGCGCAATTTCTGTATTGAACAGTAAATTGTTATCATTTTCATCTGGCCTTTGATTTATATGAGAAGCACTGTCAGGCAGAACATACATAAATTCAGCATGTACTAGGTTTCAAGATAACTTGAGCCACTTCCGAGATATGGAGAAAGAAGTAAGTTCAGCACTTTCACTTGATCTTTGACCTTTTGACCTTTGACGTTCTTGGCAAAAAAAAAAATCCCAGAGAATCTCTATTGGGTTATACATGCATACATTGAGTTTAAAAAAAATTCTGCTGGCATTGCATAAATATAAGGAAAATAGTAAAATTTTGAAGTATTGCCCTTGACCTTTGACCCCTGACCTTTGACCCCATGAACCCTAAATTCCCTAGATAACCACTGCCAGTCAGTAGATGCATATATACTATGTTCCATGAAGATACCTTGAACAATTTCCAAGATACAGAGAAAAAAGTGAAATTTTAACATTTTGCTTGACCTTTTGACCTTTGACCTTTTGACCTCATGACCCAAAACTTTCACCAGAGAATCTTAATTGGGTAGTACATGTATACACTAAGTTTCAAGAAAATATCTTCAGGCATTGCATAGATATGGGGGAAATAGTAAAATTTTAAGCATTTGACCTTGACCTTTTGACCTTTGACCTTGAGCATGTGCACCCAAAAGTTGATAGGCACAACTTCACCCCCTAATACACATACATGCCAAGTTTCATTAGGATACCTCAAAAGGTTTTGGTAGTTACCCTGTCCACAAAATTCATTACGGACGGACGGAAGGACGGACGGACGGACGGAAAGACGGACGGACGGACGGACGGACGGACGGACGGACGGACGGACGGACGGACAACCCGAAAACATAATGCCTCCGGCACCACTTCATGGCGGAGGCATAAAAAAAACTATGAATGAATAAATTGTAAAAAATATTAACAAATTTTTATTTAATATGTAATATTTGTTTCACATTTTGCTTTGGATATTTCTATGTATCTATGTATTTATTTATTATACTGTGAGCAGGTTTGTGGTTGAATGAACAATATGATGTGTCCTAAACTCACAGCTGGTATGAGTCTCATGGATCACATGGTGCACATTAGACTTGGCAACCTGCAGGCAAGTGTTAAATTGCAAAGTACCATTCATCTTTTACCATGCTTTGTGTACCACAACTGGCACAGTTTAAACTATTAAAGGGATCGTATAGTTCTGTTTAAGATCTAATTTCAGGTTTCTAACAATTTTTGGTGAGATAATGAGAAACCTATTATGAAATAAAAAAGAGCATGTAATTCCATGAGGAATTCAACGTTTATTTGATGAAAATTGGTTTTGAAATGGCTGAGATATCCATAACATAGCCATTCTAATACAGTGTGGGACCCACACTTTTTTATGATCGCTTTGTTTTACTTTGTTTGTGGATGTTTCAGTCATTCCAAACCCGATTTTCATCAAATAAACTTTGAATTCCTCTTAGAATGGTATGCTCTGTACTATTTCATAAGTGTTTTCTTGGTGTCTCGCAAAAAGTTAAAAGCCCAATTCTCATCTCCACCAATACTGTACTATCCCTTTAAACTGTAACTTCTATTTCAAGGGCATACAAAAAGTGTATATACATGTATGTACTATATTATACTAGCTTTAGCCTGTACCACAACAGGTTCCCTGAACATCATAGGAACTCCAAACCTGTCTATCAATACTAGTCTGTGGTCAAATTTGTAGGCAAGGGGGCAGTGAACTTTGAGCCCTGAACATCTCAGACAAAGGCTTTCCAAAGAGACACTGGGGCTAGGAACAAATAGATTAATTCATGGACCTTAAAAAAAACGTGGACCTCCACGAGGGCTAGAGCAAGTTGCTGCAACGTCGGTACGTGCTCCAATTCTTGTGTACAATCCTCACAAGCCAACACCATGCTATCAAACATCCTTTAAAAAAAAAAGCAGCATGCTCAAAAATGTTTGTAATCGAATATGTGAAAAACATGTGCAAAACTTAAGAAAATCAAACTACCATTGGCACTTCAGAAATTTGTGCGCAAAACTTGACACAGAACACCAAACATAAGCAGCACAATGGGAAACCTAATGCAAAATATTGCACCCCATGAACTAATGATGTGAGCAACACACACACCGTATACATTTTCCACAATATTTTCACATTCAGAGAGTTGTGGATCACCCTGCTAGTTTCCTTTTGGATTTATTAGTAAACCTTTAGAATAATGAACTGTATTTCACTTCCTGATTAATGTACCTTTGGAATAAACAAACCTTATTTCATTTCTTGGACTTACGGACCTTTGGAATTGAATGAGCTGTAACCCCAGCACAAGGCCCTTCTCATCTGAAGACTTTCAATTACCAAATTTGTCTACCCTCATTTGGTAGTGAAAGTCACAACCAATCACCAGAGCTCTGTCCGGATATACATGTACAGATAATACTGATGGCCAATTCGTATATCTACCAATTCCATTGGTTTTAAAAGGGAAAAAAAGGAGGACTGTATTCAGTAGTAGTGGGGCCTCTCAATTAAGCTTTATCCCCACTTATGACTAATATAAACCACATCCACAGGTCTCAAATGACACATACATTTGTAAATAACATGTTGGGCTTTGAAAAAAGGCTGCATCCATAATGCATCAATAGTAATCCCTGGCAAAGATGACATACACTTTGTATGCAAATTAAATGACACGACACTGGAATTACAGCATAACTGCTCATTCTCCAATTATGAATTTCATTTCATCAAATCATCATATACAGTCTTGTAAGCTATTGTAATTATTGTTGTAATTACAGTTTAGCAACCACCCCCCCCTTCCATGATAGAAAATACTGTATACGCCGTAATTTTCGCAAGGGTTTTATTTTCGCGAATTTCGCGAGCTTTGGGTTGATCGCGAAATTAGAGACACGCGAAAATATTACCCCGTCATACCTTAAGTACAAATTGATGACAAGCGCTGGCCGCCGGACCACCAGCGCGTGCGGCTGTTACACTGGCCAGTACGTACAAATACTGAGTACTGAACTGCTGGCACATACTAGTACGCTACAGTGCGACCGATTCTGGAAGTGCAGTACCATGATAAACATGCATTAAAATATGCAATCTCCGCGCTATGTTACCCTACGCGAACGAACACCGGCTCGACGTGGCGTGGTTGGGTGCGTGAGGCCTAGGGATGCATGTAAAACTTTCGCTAGCGCTAGCGCAGCTCTGAAACTTTGTAGTCTACATCTATTTGTTGCAACATTTGGTAGGTAAAAAAATACTTGTGAATGCCGTACCACCTATGTGATTGTCTCACTGTAAGTTCCCGTAATTATTGTTTCATTTTATAAATCTTCTACTGTGTCTTTTCTACTGTCATGTTTGGGAAGTCACAATGCAAATGGAAAAACGTTACAAGTACAATGTACATTGGCAAGTGTTTGAACATGTTTCTCAGGCTTGGCAGTAGACCCGACTACTACTAGTATCAATCGCGAATTTAACACGCGTACAGATATTTTCGCGAATCACGGTATCAGTGGCATTTTCGCGTGTTGTTGGATAGGCGGACAACCCTGGAGGTATTGTATTGAGTGTTTTGTCAATGATGTCAGTGATTTTCACTGACATACTTGCTCTTAGCCAATCAGATGCAAGGATTTCAGTAGCTTAAAACAGTCGTCAGTGACTGACATGTTTCATTAAACAGTGCCCTAGACACACACAGCATGCCTTAGGCCCCCCACCACAGCAGAAGGCATAGAAATCAGCTTGCTGCCTTAATAGCATGCAGGCAGAGTCTGTGTATATTAATGCACTGGGCATAATGCAACATTGTTTATCCTGTGCCAAAGAAACAACACAACCCATCTAAGGTATTCTAAAGTAGGTTTTAGTCTCACATGTGGGATAAAAATGGCACATTAAAAATGCATCGAGTACACAGTGTTATCTTACGAACAGGATTTCACTGCACTGAAGAAGGGCTCCTAGCAAAATTACTATCTGATTATCAGGTGATCTTGATGACAAGATCATGTGACAAAAAAAAAATAACATACTTGTACTACATGTACACTGTGCATTTTGGAATGGCTACTCTGGGTAACTTACATCACGTAACTAACTTACGTATAAGTCGATGAGTGCATGGTTACTCATATCCTGTTTTCTAAAATGCTTTTGCGTGACATCTGATCAGAAAAGAAAAGGTGTTTGTGTACAATATTCTTGATTTAAAAAACCCTACCCAGCTCACGTTATTCTACGTAATTTCTTACGTTTATCAGTGACCCTTTCCAATCTCCAGACTGTCCAATAATTTGGTTTGCTCAAGCATTGTTTAGCAGACCACCAGTCAGACATAATCCATTTACATACAGTAGGTGAGCAACCCGTTATCACAACAACCTGATAAAGATCCCAAACAGTGATTGTCTGAATTGCGTAATCTTAGAATTCCTGTACATAAAGCTGACCAACCAATTATATAATTTGTTCAATTTTTTTCCCCAAAAAAAGGTCTACAGCAAACCTGGTAAGGAATCCAGCCACTTTTTTAATAAATAACCCTGAGAAATCCAGCATTCATGCTTACATGCAGCCAAGTGCACAGGAAATGATGCAATAGGTCAATTCAAAACCAAATACTAAAATTATGAACAAAAACCAAGCTGATCCAAATTTCAAACAGTTACAAGTGGTTCAGGCTTAAGGTATTCAAAAGACAAGGTGAGATATCAAACTGTTCATTTCTGAAAAATTATTCAAAATTGAAACTTTAGGTCAGAACACCCAATATCTATTTTTTTCTTTTTTATTGTCTGTCACATTATCAGAGTAATGACAGCATTCACAGCGGGGTCATCCCACCAGACTGACAAGTGAAAACAGGGCCACGAGTCATACAGCCCACGAGTTTGACACTGGGTAAAAACAGCCCACAAGTTCGACAGATACAACACGGGGCTTAATGTGTTGGTTTCGTGGGCCTTGTTAGCTTACTGTCGAACTAATGGGCTGTATGACTCGTGAGGTGTATAGCTCATGCGCTGTATGACTCGTGGGCTGTATGACTTGGGGGTGTCGGTCTCGTGACATGTACTGTACCCTTCACAACTGTGCCAAGCATATTTTGTGTTTTATGATGACATCAGAGGGACTGACATTATCATATCATGTAGGGTGTCAAATCAAAATCTAATATTTCTGTTGTAATAAGGCACATGGGATTTCCTGTTTTCATTTTATTTTTTAGTTATAATGCAATATACATAATAAGAAAAGCACATATTGTGTAGAGTTCCATGAAATAATGTCATCATCCTAAAATTTTTCCTCATGAATTAGAATATCGACGAAAAAAGATATACTTTTGACTGATGATGTAAGAAGTATTGAGCATAACAGTCACAAGTAAGAGTATTCTAAAACATGTTGCAATGGTTACAATTTCCCCTTCCTTTCTCACATTTCAAAGAATGAGGTTTCCTGTGTCGATGGGAGAGTCGTGAGGTTAGAATATCATCACCTCATCATATTCGCATGTGCGACCGGCATCACTGGTGCATGAACACAAACAAAACTTTCATATTTTCATATCTTCTCATTTTTCTTCCAACTTTTTGATGTTAAAAACTTTAAACCACTTTGATTGTTTGATCTGAATGCAACCTAAAGAAGTGCAGAATAGCAATTCAATGTTAAAGGGGTGGTGTATAGTGTTAGTTGAGGTGAGGATTTAGCTTTTAACTTTTTGTGAGATACTTTTAATAGAATCCACTTTACGAAATTTTAAAGAGCATAAAAGTCTGAGACGAATCCAAAGCTTATTTGACGAAAATCTGTTTTGAAATGGCCGAGATATCCCAAAAACGGAGTGAAACATAACAACCCTAATAAAAGGTGGGTCCCATCTTTTGTTCTTCATCAGACTCCTTTAAAAGCAGTCTAAAAACTCACTTGTTTAAAGCCTCAATTTGACTACTCATTACATGTACTTGATATTTGTATGTCCTTTATCTCCTTCACTTTCTCTTCCTTCCGCGCCTAGAGCACTCTGCAGAGTGGATTTGACGCTATATACATCATATCAATTATTATTATTATTAATTATTTATTAGAATCGCTTTGTATGATATCTCAGCCATTTCAAAACCAATTTTTGCCAATTAAACTTTGGATTCCTCTTAGAATTAGCTGCTCTTTTATATTTCATAAGAGGTTTCTCATTATCTCACAAAACATTGAAAACCTGAAGGCCCATCTCAACCGAAGCTGTATCACCCCTTTAAGGTTCTAAGAGTTGCTATACGAACCTTGTATTATCGTCCCATCGTCTGCTAGCAGGGCAGCCCCGACTCTGAAATTGCTGTATGGGCAGAAGGCAAACTGTTTGGCTTCATGGCTCTTCTTGATCAGCTCCTGGATTTTTTCTGGGTACATCGACAAAAACCACAGCAAGGCAGAAATGAGGGTGATCACGAATTGGAACAGTTGCAAACAAACAGGCGAAAGTACGAAGTGAAACGCATTCAATCCACGGCTGCCTCAGGCTCTGCTGCCTCATTTATTGTAAATAATGATAAACTTCTAACTTTAAAGTTTAATTCCATTTTACATCACGTTTGAGTTCACTTCAACAGACAGTAAAATCAGATGAGAAGGTTGAATGACAAATATCGAATGACAGGTGTTACATTGTACATCAAAATTGGACATAAAATAAGAACATTTCATGAATATGATGAAATCAGTGCGAATCATGAGGTGCAATAACAATATCAAACTGCAGCTATAAATGAGATGCACATCCAACGATGATGTCAATCCTTGGAGCAATGGACAGTTGCTTATGATGTGATGTGAATTTTCTTATCTATCTTGCTTGTGAACTCTCTTGACTCAAGAACTATTAGTTACATTGTAGTAGAATCTAAAAATTGTTGCTGATTTTTTTTTAAACTGATGAGCCATATCCAAGTGTATCAGACAGTAGATGCATCACAAACATATCATATTACATGTGAGACCTGAACATTTTTAGACAACTCAACTGAAGTGGTAGACTCTAATGTGTAGAAATAGTCGTGAAGACATTGACTGCTGATGTATGTAGCAATTGATCCATATTAACATGTATTATAAAATGGGTTCAAGAATGTAGCCAATTGGAAGCGCTGAAATGAGTCACGTGTGCTTGTATTAATTTCTCACTAACATGCAAGGCCGACGTCACAATGTTTGCACTAGCAGTGCGCACTCAATCAGTTGTTACAAGTGCGTCGCGCGCTACTATACGCGCTGTCAAATCTGTCAACAACTTCTAGTTCGGGCTGCCGGCCGGCCTTTCTTGTGTGAATAACATGTGTGGCGTACGTATACTCTTATACGTACAGTACTTATATGTGCGGGATTTCCGGGTGCGACGTGCGTAAATGTTTGGGACGAACATCTTCGGACATCTTGATCCACAAAGGTACGTGAAAAATGCTGTTAGTTTTCGACCCATTTTATAAAACAAATGATGCACAGGATTATTTCGTGGCGTTAGTGGAGATGCACTACTCCACTAACGCACTCTATCCTGTGCATCATTTGTATAGCATTGTAATAGTTACTACAATGTAGCTAGTACACACTAGCACTGGTCTGATGGTCCCTGACCAGTAACTTTTTCAGGAATGGACCAGTAAAAAAATGGAGAAACTGGGTACCTACTTACGACTTGTCAGACAGACAGGTTGGTTCGACCAGTAGACAAAATGGGTAAGAGTGCAGCCCTGTTAGTTAGGTTAGTAAGACCATGGAGCTACTAACGTAGCTCCATGGTAAGACTAAGACTCAAGAGAGAGTGTGACTGCAGCAAGTTGACATGAGTTGAAGATGAAAGTCAGTAACATGTTCTAGAATCTACTTTTATAGGTTTTACTTCATTAATCATCATCAGGGGTGGATCCAGGAATTCCGTAAAGTGGGGGCACCTTTATGGGCTTTATTTTACAAAATTAAAGGGGGCGCACACATGCCCCTCCATTTTTTCTTTGCATTTCTTTGTTTTAACAAAAAATGAAGAGGGGCCGCACACCTGGCGCACCCCCATAGCCCCACCTGGATCCCCAACTGATCATTAATACTATGCAATCATCTTTCTAGATTGTACAAAATTCATAAACATGATTAGGCCTAGACCTACTTCACAGTGCGCAGATCATGATCTAAGCTACACTGTATTAAAATCATGCATCTTACCGGGATCCACGGGAAGATTCTGAGGCCGTTTCTCCATTATTAGACCTCTACGTAGACGTCTAGTTTCTACAGACTAAAATTCTGTCTGTAGTAGTGTCTGTCTGAATCGTGTGACGTTCGTGATGAGTTTGGCCTTGTGATTCCTCGCCTCACACAGGTTAGTTGAGAATGACAGCCTTGTTCAACTTGTCTTGTTTGCAGTCCAGTTAGAAGAAACTGTTAGAACTATGCTGTTCAGAAAACATAATTCAAAAGAAAAAAACTGTAAACTACATAATGTGTGGACAAAAACGAGCATAACTTTAGATAGAATATGCTTACTCACTTTACGATCACGATCCCAACTTTTGTCAACAACTTTTGATAAGCGTGCGCCGCAGTTTTCTCTAACATTACGTTACTAACAATACGTTACTGGCGATTGTTCTACTGTACAGTGTTTAGGACCTAATCAATGGACATGCAGGATCGAAGACTCTTATCCTTGGAAATTTGCAAGTTGATCGATGGCACGTAAAAACAAAAGGATGCTGTTATCATCAAGACAATACGATACCGACTCCGAAAAATACTCAGTATCAGTAGCACAAGACAAGAGGGTTACCGGTATGTTTACGTTGAAAATGATCCACGTTTCACACGTTCCACCGTGACATGTAACAGCAAATTGCGCCGTAATGATACGTAGACTCCACTGGCCGGTTTTTTGTGGTGAAAACAAAAACGTAGGCCCTACAACATAAACACTGTACATGTATACATTGACAATGACGCGCACACTTGGACGTTACCCGCGGTTTCGTGGGAGTGCATGTTGGCACGTTGTTTTAATCGTGCGAAAAAGCGCGACCTCCTGAGAGTTTGGAGGTGTGTCATTTTAAACCAATCATAAATCAGATCCACTAACCCAACCCCCAAAGTACCCAAATATGGTCAATAAACTAGACTGAGATATATTTTAGCTATATATAACCTGTTGTGCGACCTCTCGGCAAGATCGGCTTGTTGGTCTAGTGGCATGATTCTCGCTTAGGGTGCGAGAGGTCCCGGGTTCAATTCCCGGACAAGCCCCATTGTTTTGATTTTTTCTTTTCGTTTTTTTTTTTTGTTTTTTTTTTCTTATCCCTTTCTTGTTGTTTGTCATCATTACGATGCTAGTCTCTTATGATTTTGATCGGATCATTTCTTTATTCAAGAAAATGTTTATACATAACCAGGTCAATTATCCCTTTAGATAATTGCAGGTATACATCGAAAGTTACAACTCACAATTTTAAGAACATACAATACAAATAACATCCGTGCGATTAATACACCAATATCAACAATAATATTTAGCACTTGCAATCATTCTAACATTTATATCAATTTTATAAACAAAAAATGAAAGAAAATTATATTGGACATTTATGGAAACTTCATACTGGACATGGACAGACCAATAATCGGTTGAAGTTCTGCTTTTTTTTTTCCTGATTTTGTTTTATACAAAATATATAATCATGCGAACTATGAATGTATTGTTGTTGCTTGTTATATCCATTTATTACATACTTACAGGTGCATTCTACCCAACTATGATGTTTGATATACCACATACATAAAAAAAAAGTTCATGCTTTCATTCATTCATTCATTCATTCATTCATTTCCAATCTCAAACAAAACATGTGAATGTGTGGTTTTCAGAAAATAAGTGCATATTTGCTCTTTCTCCTTTCATACTTGAAGTCCTCTGTAACTATAATCAAGCATATACCCACCAAAGTCATCCATTAAATACACTCAACACAACAAGAAAGTCAACATTTTTTGATTTTCTGACTTTTTTATGTATGACTGCAAGAAAAACCAATAGATCATATATCAAATAAAGCAAATTCTATACCCCTTCATCCTTTAAAAGTTGCATGATACTCAATCCTATGATAAAATAATGCATTCTTTTTTTTTCTGTCAAGGTGCAAAAGCAAATATTGCAAAAATTGACAGTCAGCTATTAATGTCCTTTCACGTATACAATGGAAACAAATCTAGTGATGCAGTGATTTTATTTTTGAATGAGAGACATTGAGTAGACTTCAATGATTCTTTTATCTATCTCTCTCTCCCACTAAAGAATAAAAAATATTCTGCTCTGCACTGATTGACAGTTACAGTGCCCCAACAATTGACTTTATATATTGATACTGACATTCATATTCACATGTAAAATTGACTTTAAAGAAAGACAGAAAAACTGAAAATAATGAAAGATACTGACTGTATAAAGCAAATAAACATTATTCTAAAAAGATAATGATTTTTTGTTTTCAATTTCAGTTAACCATGCAAACATTTACCACGCATATGATTCACTTTTCTGTGCAATGTGATTTGATTTCAGTTTACTTGTTTGTTTGTTTTTTTGCAGAATTTTTTTCTGTTTCTACTCTTGCACATTGGAAAAGGCAATCATACGTTAAGTTTATATTCATTGTGCTTGAAGACAATTGAATTTCCTTTAATTGATATAGGCCTTATAATTCATTGATTTTTCATAAAAGTCTTGGGATGAGATACATGATCAAATGTGTTTATACCACATTGTTATATACTAACCAAGGCACTTGTTCCAAACTCGGAAACCTTGATTCCATTCCAAACATTTGCTTCCTCATTGAAAAAAAAAGGTGCTTTCTGTTCCAAGCCAAATAACTCTCTTACAAAACTCATAACTTTCAAACAAACCTTATTGTCTAATATCTTATTCTTATTTTCTATGTTTACTTTTCCAAGAACAAAACTTTGTCTTGAAAATAAAAAGAAATGACTGTATTTCATTTTCAATATACATAATGAAGAAAATTTATAATAAATTCATTTGAATTTGAAAACTTGAAAAAAACAAAACAAAACAAAGTCAACTCACTCACTTGTGACCCATATTCCTACCCATCATGGCACTAAGTGCGAGAACTTGGTGCAATTGCTCACTTATAATATGTCGCAAAAAAAAAAGATGCATAGGCTTAGGGCCTACCTGTTATATTCATTACTTGCATTTCCTCTTTGATGTCAAATGTTTGTTTTGCCACCCACTTAGATCATTTCTTTTTGTCTCACTTAAAAATTTTCCTTGAAATTTCTCTGCCATCTTTTATATATTCATGTAATAAAAAAATAGTCATGTGAGATTATATGGATGGACAGATTGAAAGATGAGTGATGATCAGTTCAGAAAGATAGAATGGTGGATATGCATTGATCCTTGAAAACCGATTCCATGAACAAAACATCACTCTTGCCCCATCCCATTCCACCCCCCCCCCCCACACACACACACACATACACACCCATAAAAAAAGAATGATGAAATAAAACAATTATTTAATAGTCATCGTACAGTACATGTACTACTAAAATACGGATGCATTTGATGAACACACAATTGAAAATACACTGTAAATGTTATTACCTACAAGTTCATCGTCCTACCAGCAACCTCAGCCTGCGCCGCACGCTGGAGCTGAGCTCTGGGTGCTGGTTGGTGGTGCGGTCACGTCAGTGCTTATCGAGCTCAGGTGTGCCTAGGCGCTAGAGGCTAGGTCAGCTGGGTTATGCGCTGCTGCTGGTTCGGTGTTGATGTTTGATGCTTTATCTGACCTCTAATATTGGACTCCCATCTAAAATCATGTCTGTCTTAATCATTTTGTCACCCGGAGCTGAGGAAATGGAGACCGTGATTCCAGCCGATGTTCTTAGAAGGGCAGAGGTAAAAACTATACACCAAATGTATGTATTCATCAAATCTTAATGCCATTTCTCTTTCTGCTAAATTGTACGAGAGAGTATGTACACAGTCCCATATATCGGTTTTCATGTAACTGCCTTCGTTGAAGATTGCGTTCAGCTGGCGATTTTTCTGAATTCTGTCTTCTTCTTCTTCTTCTTCTTCTTCGTGTGTACTGTCCAACACCCCTTAGTAGGGGCCAACCGGACTTGTCATGTCAAGTATTAGAAGTACAAACTTCTCTTGTGTATGATGAAAACTCTCGAAACGTATGCTGCTGTACTTTCTAACCTGAAAATTTTGAAAGGATTGATCTCACAGAAAAAAATATATATATAAGTCTACAGCATTGCATAGAGGCCTAGTACTACTAACGTTAGTACTAAAGTAGATAGAAAAGTGTGTTTTTATCTTTCTTGCTTATGTTAGAGCTAGGAATAGAAGTTGAACTCTACTGTCTACCTCTAATGTGTGTTAGTTCTATATGTTTGTGTTGTGGGGGAGATTGTTGATACTTCGTGATTTTTCTTAGGCATTTATCTCGAGTGATGATGGTGGTTGTGTTTCTAAATGTTGATAGGAATTAGGAAAAGGACAAAATGATCTGAGTGATGGTGATGATAATTTATGATGCTGGTGTAAAATGAATGCTGGTGTAAGAAGGATGGCTCGCTGTGAATGCTGAGCGTATGTGTCCTTCGTTTTATTTCATTTCTCCCTCTTGTACTCCTCTTTTCCCTCCCAAGAATGATTAAAAAAAGGAAATACATACACATCACAACAAAAAGAACCATGTGCTAGCAACTTTCGTAAATGTTCATTACCAGCGAAGAATAAGGAGAAAAAAAAACCATGATAGTATACAGAGGCGAAGAGATTGTATGTGGTCTCTTCGGATCGAAGAAACTTGACACCCCGTCACACCCACTCTCCCCTTGTGGAAATTTCCACAAAACCAGGTGCCAGACGAAAGAATGTGCGCACTGGAATTCTGTTAATAAACAGCGTGTAAATAACCTGGAAATATCGATCGAAGAACTAGCTCTGGAGTTGATTTAAAGGAATCATCGCAAAGATATCATGATTCTATAGCTTATCTTTTGTCCCATATAGTAGGAAACATCGAACAGTCGATTATAGTGTGCTTGATCGAATATTTTATTTGTTCCCTAAACAGTAAAAAGGGATAGATTAATCACTTGATTAAAAATGTAATCACAGAAATACATAAAAAGGTCTTGTATGCCCAGACAAATTCACTCTGAGTACAACTTGTAGGTCCTGAATGTGATGCAGCCACCACCCGGTTAGATAGCAAAATCATGACAATTAGTTTCACGTTCCAAAAATTTTGGCTATCAACATTCGTTCGTGGGTGTTTTGTTTTCCCTCGTAAAAGACCTGAATTTTTCTTCGTTTCCAACATAAACTGTTTACTGTAACCAAGCCATTAAGCTCAGCTACGGCGCATTCGATCCATCGAACTTGCAGTAACCTCAAACAAGGCAGGAGCACTTGGCGCATTCCTTTGAACTTGATGTGAAGCCACATGTTTGCACATCGGCACATCCACACAGAGCATGGCATTTAGCGATCATCGTTATGGCAGACTTTCCGATTCCAGTCAGGGGAAAAGAAATTGAAATACTTAGGAAAACGATGATGTTTAAAATCCACTAAAATGAAATTGCCTGAAAACAACGTATGACTATGTTTTACTGTAAACAATAATTGGAAACACCCTACAAAGTTTTACATTCGCTCACACAAAAGCTCTCTTGAGAAGATGACAGTATTCCCCCTCCCCTGCTAGGTAGTGGAAGTGTCCATAACCAGCACAGCAAGTTTGTGGAGGTACATACATGCACTAGCTACACATTCATTGCGAGAAAGCAATCAATCAATGCTGAACATTGCATAGTTTGGAATCTTTATCGTGCTGGTGACCAGCTCGGTACTTCAGCTTGTGTTATAATGTTATGTTTAGAGCCTCTAGGTCTCATATGAAGTATTTTCTTGTAACTTGATGTATACATGTATTACCCGATAAAGATTCTCTGGGAAAGTTTTTGGCCATAGGGTCAACTGTCAAAGGTCAAGTAAAAAGGCTATATTTCATTTTTTGTCATTTTTTTTTTTTTTTTTTTTGGGGGGGGGGGGGAGTGGCTCAAGGTATCGTCATGAGACTTAAGCCCTTTTTACACTTGTGTTTCTTAGCTCCGTACTTTCTCTGACCCAGGACTTTCGTTGATCCCGTACCAATTTTTTCAGCTTTTCACACTCGCCAATAAATCCCATACTAAGCTCTTGTCCTGGGCTAAAGAGAAAACTGACCTTTTTACACTCGTATTTCTTAGTCCCGTACTTTCCAAACCACATGAATATTCATGATTACGCTGTGCACTGTACAAGTACAGGCACGCACCGGCAGCACTTGATTACCTCGTTTCTGATTGGTCAGTGGGGGTCGGACTTTGTCTCCGTCGCTTAGCCCCGGATTATTTCTTCGTTCTGTTTACACTCGCTTGCTTGGCACCGCAATTGCAGTGCTAACCCTGCTTTTTTGCAGGGCCAGATAGTACGGGATTATCGGTGGGGCTAGCCCACTTTGGCAAAAACAAGTGTAAACAGAAAGTGGGCTAAGGAAAGTCCGGTACCAACGGTGTGGCTAAGGCCCCCCCCCCCCCCCCCCCCCCCCATTACAGTGTAGCCCCACCGTTGGTACGGGACTAAGCAAAAATTTGCAAGTGTAAAAAGCCCTTTACAATGTATGTACAGCAGGCCTCGAATTAACCGACGGCCACCGACGGCCATGGCCGTCGGTGCCCCTCTCGTTGGCCGCAATGCCTTTTGTTTTTTGATCAAAGTTACGGCCAAAAAAAAATTTGCCCTTTTTCTTGGGGCCGTGGTGCCCTTTTAGAATGAAAGTTATTATTTATGACGTATGATATGCCCTTTCTCAAAGTCTCTTTAATAAGCTTGAACAACTTTCCTGATCTCAAATATCATACCTTCAGTTCACTTGCGTCCCGATATATCTGATTCAAACTCAAAGTATCTTACCGAGATACGAGACGACGTGTACCTACATGTACGCCCGACCGGCTTTTACCGTCCCGACTGCCTCCGCAGCGCAGCGGCCGCGAGTATGTACTAGCTAGGCAGCGCATATTCAGATAGAGTAGTGAAGAGTGAACTCCCAAGTTCACCAAGAAAAAAAGAAAAATCCCACGATGCCAAGGTGTGCCAGACTGGGGAATGGGGGAGGGGTGGAGAGAGAGAGAGAGACCAATCAACAGAAGAAACCGCGCGTACTGGCGCATTCTTGGAGGTCATGAACTGTCTGTCACAGACTAATCATAGCAATCTACACGCGCACGCAAATTCCTTTGCCTTGTGGTTTTGCCAGCCAGCTGTCGGAATGTGCTTTGAAGTTTCATGGCAGCCTGGCTGGCCTGAAAGGGTGTCGAGTTTCAATCAATACCTACTGTTGTTTTATTCCTGTTTAAAAAAAATGTTGTTTCACTGATAGAAACGCGGAGATCGGGAATGTGTTACAGCTGTAGGGAAGAGATTTTTGTTGTGTTTTGCACTTTGTGTGTGTGTGTGTGTGTGTGTGTTTGTTTGTTTTTCTTCTTTCTGTTTTCATAAACACCAAACATGCCCTTTCCAAAGTGGCCTTGGTGCCCCTCTGACTGACTTAAGTGCCCTGGCCTCTTGGAAAAAGTGCCCTTTTCTAAATGGCCGTGCCCCTCCAAAATCCTATTTCGAGGCCTGGTACAGGTGCATGGGCCAATGCTTGAACTGTCTGAAAGATGATTCTATCAAGACTGTAATCTAGACCTATAGGGAGAACCATGCAGTATGGTGAAGATATACCAACCCCCATAGCAATATTTCTAGAAATTTCTTTTAATAGACCTTTAATGAATTGTCTCTGTATCCTTCTTTGAATAAAGGGGTGTGATCTATTACTGTGAGCACCTAAACTGTGGGTGAGAAAATCTCCCCCCCCCCTTTAAATGGTGCAACCTCCCCCTTGAGTTATCCAACTGCAATGTACTACTTGGTAACCCCTCCCATAAGTAGACTAACCCACTTGGTAACCCCTCACATACAGTGTAAGTAGGCCAACCCCAAGACAGCTGCCACATGGCCAGGTCCAGTCGTCCACATACGGTCACTGCCAGGTCACTTTGCCCCAGCTGTTGAACGCAGCCACTTCAAGTTTCAAATTGTCTTCGCGTCACTCCCCACCAGGTAACTTATAACTGATATTTGATTGTTTCTTTTTTATGCATTGATAGTAGATCTTGCCAAAATGCTTTCATACGATATGATAAATGTGGAAATCCTAGAATAGTGTTGGAAAAAGAAAAACAAATTAGTTACAGATGTATCTGAATGGAGACATCCAATCTCCAACTAAAAAAAAGAAGAGGAAATTAAACCTCTTTGTCAAAGTGATACGTAATGCTGTGTGAGTGGGTATTGCTGCTGTACATGCTGATGTACTGTACATGTATAAAATATTCGCATGTGTTTGAATGTTAAAGATCAGCAGTACAATCTGAAGTTATCCTCAGACATCATTGCAGTACTGAACATACAAATAGGTAGAGCATACCAAGTAACGGGCAATTTGAAGATCAAGTTGAGGTAACCACTTGAAAAGCAATAGTATACCCACACCCATCCATGGCCAAAGAGAGACAGTTTGATAGGGATTCACTTAATTCAGATCCTCTTTTGATGTTCAGTTATGGGATAATATTGATTATGTGTGATGATATGTCCACAAGAGGCAGTTTCATTATCATGCAGTGATGTAAATACAGAAACTATCATTTATATTACAAAGTGTTATTAGAAGATGTGAAATCTAATACTTGTTAGAGGATCTAAGATTAGACTAATAGGATAGACCTACAGCACTAAGGAACATCTTCTAAATAGTACTCTCCGCTTTGATAATCGGTTACAGTAGTGTTGGGCAGAGTATTTCTTGCCCAATTAAAGAACACCCATGTCTATTCACTTTGTATGTCATAGAAATCATACCGAGTGCCCTATTACCCGATTATTCAGAGACTACTGTATCAGCCAACTCCCCTAGAACTTGTTCAGCCCCTCCCCCTAACACCCCCCCCCCCCAAAGTTGGGTAGACAAGAACTCCCTCGAGCCAGAGGGGAGCCAGATTGACCCAGGGTCAGGGAGGTCATTCTCTCAGGTCTTTGTTGCACTCCATTTGCAAGGAAGTGTAGAGCCAGCCTTTTCTCCCTCTCCTGCCTCACTTTCCTGGTTTATTTTGTGCTTCTCTAGCGTTACTGTAAAACATGATATATTCGCCGCATGAATTTTTCGTGAATTGGAGCAGACGGCCTTTTTTGCGGCATGAAATTTTCGCTACCTGCCACTGGCATTCAATGCATGTAGTGTAGACAAGAACTTTCACGTGCATTTTAATTTCGCAAATCTTGGCGCTTGCGAAATTAAAATGCACCCGAACATTCCTCGTTTTACAGTATTCTGTGCCATGCAAAAGAGAGTCAAACCATGGACTTGTACAACAGATGGTCAAACCATAATCTGGGGTTCATGTTGCACTGCTCTGACTTGTAAAACTGGAATAATTGCACTGGAAAGTTATTTTATGGTAATGAGTCGGATTGAAAGACCATATTATCAAATTATCAAATTATCATTTCATAAATGAATATATTGTATATTATTTATCCACACTCTCAAAAGTTTGATACGATCAAAATTAAAAGTGTAGACCATCTAACATTTGACTTTCATGAAAGGCCTACTTATTTTTAGAAAGATTCATGTGATGATCATGGAAAAAAAAAATGTGTTTCAATAATCTTGTTGTGAGTTCACATCTGTGGTCAAACACAGTTCAATATTGCTGTGGTATGTTACAACATTTGTGATCCAATATTTGGTCAATGTGAACATCTACTTCTAAGAGATTGAAGTGATCAATAAACACGCTTCTGCCCCACAGCCTGACTAATGATTCTGTTGGGAAACATTGTGTGCGTACCAGTTTTGCCCGCCTTTTTCCCGCCTTTTGCCTGCCTTTTTGCAGGAAGCCTGTAGTCTGACCAATACTTCTGTCGTGCCATATCATTTCCATACTACACCATTTTTGTCTCCTTTTCTTGCTGTTAGTCCTTAAGGTCCACAAAGGACTAAATTTAGATGCCATGTACAGATATATACATGTACCATTATGATCTATCTACTCTCGTCATATTTCAGATCATGGTCTACCCATTGGTTGATTCCACAATAAAATTGCAGACTTTTTGCCGGTGGCTGAAGATGCTGGACCGTACGAGGGAGATCACCGGGAGGAAGTTGGCTGAGTATTGCAACCACCGCCACCGCTACCTCCGTAGCCGTAGCAGTGCCAAAAATTGTCGTTGTCGTGGAATACGGACTGATGAGCACGTCTGCAGGAAGGAATGGGTGTCATTTTCACCCTTCAGGAAGCAGTAAACATTGTGGTCAATCGACAGTAAACGAAGGATCTTTAAGCTCCTCCGTTAACCAAAGGCTCTTTTAAGAACTACCACACATGCTGTATACAAGAAAACACATATGGGCAATTCCACGGTAACTCGCGTTACAAATAATGGGTACATTTTTGGGATAATGTGCCAATATCTTTGTAATTGGTAGGATCTACAAGTTACTTTTTTCATCATGGGTTAAGTAGACATACACCAACTAAATGAATCCAAAAAGAAAAATAAAGGACAAACATGTTGGGATTCTTGAATCATTTAATTTCGGTAACTCGCGTTACACAAAAAGGACATGGTCAATTCTATGAAGACCTCTTTTTGGAAAGTCTCCTCATACTAGACAGTCTTGATAAAAGTTTTCCTACCTTGAATTGGTAGTGGGTTAGGACTCATAAATTAACAATATCAAAGTTGAGTAACAATGACCTGGAAAAATGTAGGGAGCCTTTATGTCGGTAACTCGCGTTACGGTAACTCGCGTTACATTATGTCCACTAACACAGGGTGACACAAATTGACGACATACAATTGTTCTGATGGCACTGAATCTTGTGTTGAATAATCTGAGAGATGCTTATTTGTGTAGATAGTAAAACGAATAAATGTTAAACAAATATTTTACTAATAAACCCAAAAAGAAGAGTGTGTTTAAGACTAATAAGAGCTTCACTCCTCATAGAGACCTTGAATATGTTTGAATATATACTAGATGATATAGGTGTATTATTACATTGTAAGTTTCAGAGTGTAAAGATGAAAAATGTTGAAAGTCTTTTTAAAACAAAACATAAAAGTATCAAACCCTATATACAAGTTTATGAAACAGCTTACAATCTTTCAAAAATTCAAATCCTATCTTTGTGAGGAGTGAAAACTAGTACATTTCTTTGCAACTGATTGACAAAAAGACCAGTTCGTAATTCCACTTTGTGCATGAACAAAAAAAGATCATTTGTACGAACAGGCATTTTGGTTTGTAAATTCACTGACATAAGCATCTGTGATGCGATGATTATTCATGCGATCCTTATCTAAATGATGCTTGCCAGCACATCCACCTGACAGCAAGAATGGTATTTTGCAATATAAACGGAAATAAGCTGTTACTGCATTCAATACAAAACAATGAAATGGATGCCTGCTAAATTATAAACTGATGGGAGTATTCTGATCCCCTGATCTAAATGCAAGTTCATTCTTTTTTTGAACAGAAGCTCCATAAATTGTTATGTCATGCAAGCTTATGCATTATGCTGCTTTGAAAACAAGTGAAGTGCCGAACCAACTGAGAAAAAAGAAAGGTCATTTGTACCAATGTGTACATGAGCTACAGTGTATACGAACTGGCTTATTACCCTACATCGACGTAAATAAGCACTGAATTGATCAGTGTTTTAGTAGTAGCCATGATAAAAAAGTCATGGGCGTACATACTCAAGCAGTATTCAAACTTACGACCTCCTGATCACCTGACAGGTGTCATCTCCACTAGACCACCGTGCTTTCGCCCGACAGCAAGTGCTGGTTCTAATCCTTATAACATGCAGTGGGTACTGTGTAATTATTCAAATTCATGAAATTCTTCCGTTGAGATGTTTTCAATGCAACTGATTGACAAATTGCCCTACATCAACGTTAATAAGCTCACTGAATTGATCAGTGTTTTATTAGTAGCCATGATAAAAAATCATGGGCATACATACTTGAGCAGGATTCGAACCCACAACCTCCTGATCTCCGGACAGGTGTCATCTTCAGTAGACCACCGAACAAGGATTAGAACCAACACTTGCTGTGCTTTATAGCATTCTGTAATAAAAATTCTGTAATACTGATGCAGGAAATTCAAAAGATAAATCTAATGGTCTCATTCACTGCTGGATACATGTGCAGTATGCAGTGAAAGCCAGGCTAGACTCTTCAATGTGGCATGTGATCAGTGGCCTTGATGCTAATCACAGTTTATTAGGCTGCCCTCCTTTGTTTCAGTCCAGCATAGTGTGTATAGCACTGCATTTGATTGTTTTCACCACAATCTAGCTCAATTAAGTGCTAAAATTTGCTTATGTTGGGGGAAACTTGTGTTTATAGTTGGTAACTCGCGTTACATGCTGGTAACTCGCGTTACATGGTAACTCGCGTTACACTTTTCGTTGACATTTTTTAATGTGATAACAGTGTTTATTCAAGTCAACATCCTGTGTACAGTATCAGGGTGTGATGAATTTAGAAAATTATGATTCCCAACAAATTACCTCCACTGCTTCCTTCAGAATGAAAAATATTTCTTGTTTCGGTAACTCGCGTTACATGGCTCAAGGGCTGAACTTTCATGTGGTGATTAGAATTTTTTGAAGGTGGCATAAAAATTTCCTCATGGGAGACTGAAGTAGAACCAATTTGCTTCTTTAAAATAAATTAATTGAAGTGCTAGCAGAATTTTTCTATTAAAAAAAATTATATCAAGTTAAGCATGCATTTTAGCAGTTTGGATGACTGAAAAATTGTCTTCAACATTTGTAGCTGTTTCTCGAGAAATATTTGACCGATTGATATAATTCTGTGAGTTTCTTTAACTTCAATATATCGGTAATACATAATGAGTAATTCTTTTGCAATATGATAAAGTTGAAATTTTAGTGCCATGTCCACATTCCCATGGAATTGCCCATATGCAGTGTACAAGGAAAACAGAAAAATGGTATACTCTCAGGGATGCAATTATTTGAGGGTAAGATGTAATAGTAGGTTCTATGTTATTATGTAAGAATTCCCCAGTTGTGATTATCACAGTCCAATATAAATGTGGGTTGGCGTTCTTAATCAACTAGTCATCTGGTTTTGCATACTCTATCCATTCGTGGATACCATCATCAGCTCATGGGTCCCATTATTTATTTTACTTGTGCAATGTAGTTTATCACTAACTTTTCTTTTACAGTTTTTGAGATTGTCCCTCAGCTAAAATGTCGCTCACTATTTTAAGCTCAGCAACGCTTGACCGGGGCAGTGGATGACGTAGTTCAAACTTGTCTCCCTTGTTTACTTGTGGCTCACTATTTTAGCCTCAGCTGCGTACGACTGGGGGAGCAGATGACCTAGTGATAAATTGCCCCCCTCACTCACTTATCGCTCGCTATCGTGAATTCTATGCACAGTGTTTTGGCAAACCATAACATCATAATACTGAAAAACGCGTGCATTTTAATTTTGCGAATTTCGCGAGCGCCAAGATTCGCGAAATTAAAATGCATGCAAAAGTTCTTGTCTACACTATATGCATTGAATGCCAGTGGCAGTTCGTTAAAATTTCATGCCGAAAAAAAGGCCGTCGGCTCCAATTCGCAAAAAAATTCATGCCGAGAATATATCATGTTTTACAGTATTGAACGGTGTTGAGACAAACCATAACATCATGACATTGAACAGCATGTAGGCAAACCTTAAACCATAATATCCACCGTGACATCATCATTATATTGCACCATGTTTAGGCCAACCTTGTCTTGTTATAACAGTGCACCTCCTAAGTGTCAAATTTAGATGATGTCCTTGTATGTTTTGTCATACTGTGTGAAAATTGATGATGTAAGTCATGATATCATGCGAAAGACATGGTTGAGCACTAAATCTCTATGTCTATCCCTCATCTACTCTCAGTGAATATAATAATGAGCTGATTTTGATTATCATTTTAAACTGTATTTCACAAATGAATACTTCCATCCTTTCAAAATGGTTCAATACATGACAAAGAGATAACCTTGGCCTATGTGTAAAAAGGCTCACAAATTCAATCCTGCTGTGTAACTTTCAAGAACACATACATGTACAAAATGCAGAGAGATTTTCAGAAGAAGAATAATCCCTTCCGGGGTATACTTTATGAAATATCGAACATAAAATTATTCATTAAATCACCGCGATCCCGTCAGGTGACAACAGCTTAGATACCCGGTATATAGTGCCTGCATCAGGTTGTAACATTGTAAGACTAGTCTGAATTTGCTTCTTTTCTACTGTTTATAATGATGTTTTTGAGTGGCATACTAGTACGTTTTGAGTGATCCACGTGTTACAAGCTATGCTTTTTGGTGGATCACTCTTTTTCATCCTTTTCTGTCAACCTTTCAAATCATGCATTGATGTTCTTAGTTATTCTGCTTTGTTTTACATTTGATATCGTATATAGTTTACGAATCATATTGGGTTACATATTTTCTTTCTCAAACTGATCAAATAATGTGATAGTGTAATGCACACTACTCTGTATTTAGTTGTACTTTTTGTTGGATGTTGGATGGAAGATGGAAAATAAATGAAACTGAACTGAACTGAAAAATAATGCATGTTAGTGTACTTGTGTCGATGTGCAGAAAGTGTACCAAATGCATTTTATACCATCTGATATGGTCATTGTCATTTTACACTATTTTTTTTTTACAAACAAATAATTTCATTCTGTCAGAATGGTTGAATACATGAGGAAGAAGTAGGTGTAAAAAGGGTTACAAATTTGACCCTACACCCTACCCTTCTCTTCATTTCTTGAAACGTGTACCAGTGATGTGAAAGTTTGCTTTAAAAAAAACAACCCCAACAATGTAAGGTGATTCTTTTGTTTTTCCCCTCCGTCAGTTGAAGGTGACTGTAGCCGGACTGTTTGGCAAGGACCCAGTGGTTTGCAGCCGCAACGTCACCATCGTCCCAGACAAATCACTGGAAGAGGCTGCTGCGGAGGTGAAGTAAATGTTTAATATTGCAACTGTATGATATCATTCTCAACTGCATCCTCTTTTTCTCTCTCTTTTTTGTCCCCGCCGAACGAGTTCGAGCAGGGGACTGTGAAACGGGCTCCGTACGTGTGTGTGTCTGTGTGTCCGTGTGTCCGTCTGTCCGTCCATGCGTCCGTGTGTGATCAAAATGTTCAAAATGCTACTCCTTCGCCATTTCTAACCCGATTTTGATTCTGTTTGCTTTATATGATAGCACTACATGAGAGCTTTGAAACTTGTATACAGAATTTCAGATGTGACCTTTGACCTTGACCTTTGACCTATATTGTACATTTTGCTTCAAAATGCTACTCCTTCGCCATTTCTAACCCGATTTTGATTCCGTTTGCTTTATATGATGGCACTAGGTGAGGGCTTCAAAACTTCTACACAGAATTTTGACCTTTGACTTCTTTGACCTTTGACCTTGATTTTTGACCTATATTGTCCATTGCCTACAAAATGCTACTCCTTCGCCATTTCTAACCCGATTTCGATTCCGTTTGCTTTATGTGATGGCACTAGGTGAGGGCTTCAAAATTTCTACACAGAATTTTGACCTTTGACTTCTTTGACCTTTGACCTTGATTTTTGACCTATATTGTACATTTTGCTACAAAATGCTACTCCTTCGCCATTTGTAACCCGATTTCAATTCCATTTGCTTTAAGTGATGGCACTAGGTGAGGGCTTCAAAACTTCTACACAGAATTTTGACCTTTGACTTCTTTGACCTCTGACCTTGATTTTTGACCTGTATTGTACATATTACTACCAAATGCTACTCCTTCGCCATTTCTAACCCGATTTCGATTCCATTTGCTTTATGTGATGGCACTAGGTGAGGGCTTCAAAACTTCTACACAGAATTTTGACCTTTGACTTCTTTGACCTTTGACCTTGAGTTTTTACCTACATTGTACATTGGCTACAAAATGCTACTCCTTCCCCATTTCTAACCCGATTTAGATTCCGTTTGCTTTATGTGATGGCACTAGGTGAGGGCTTCAAAATTTTGACCTTTGACTTCTTTGACCTTTGACCTTGATCTTTTTACCTATATTGTACATTTTGCTACTAAATGCTACTTCCGGCGGGGACATATGTTACGCACCGCGTAATTTCTACTTTTCCTTGTTCCTTCCTTTTTATGATATTCCTAAAGTCTTCTCTAAAACCCATAGTGCAATGTCATTCCATACTTTAGATCAACTTTGATAAAAAGAGCGAAATCAAGGAAACAAAATGAAAGAAGTTGCAACAAAATTTGGACTTGAAGTTCCAAGAAAGTGAAAGGGGAAATTGAAGGTTTGAGTGTTTGTCCATGAGCATATTACTCACAACCAGATATGCAAATTAGATGAGTCAATGATGTCATCACCTCTGAAGTATGATCTGAGCACAAATATTCATTTCATTTCCCTTTTAGAAATAGAATTAATACAGACATTGTGTATCAGTGACATGATGTTGTTGTAAATAGATATACGGGTTTTACTTTAAAAGTGGAAATTTTTCATGATGTTATTATTTTTTTTTTTGGCACATTTTGTGCAACCAGAAAGCTATCTTTGTGCTAACTTGCAATTGGGGGTACTACCTATTAAGATTACTGTTGTCTAATTTGCAAGATATTTCTTTTCAGCACTTTATTCATCAACTCTAGTTACTTATGAAAATGTATCGCTACCTGTAGTCCGCCATTTGATTACTAGCCTTGCAATATCATCCATCTTGTTCTCATCTACTTTAAACAGGGTCCCTATGATGTCATCCTCTTGCCTGGCGGCGGTCCGGGATCCCAGAATTTGTGCGAGGTACAGCCTGAAACGGAGACCATCTCTCTGTTTATACCAGCATGTATTGCAAATGTTTACTAACATGTCTATTCATGTAGATATGTATTCATGTCTGCGCAAATGAAAGACCTTTTCATGAAGATACGAGTAGGAAAATGCATGACCACACAGAGTGGTTGGCAAAAGCTCACCTATTTTGTTGTTTCTTGAAGAATCATGTAAAGATATGCTTTGCAAATTCAGATGACCAGATATTTGTCATCGGATCAATGCTAGAATGAAAGAAGGGGAAGTGTGAGGCCTTTACTCCCTTAGGACTCCATTAGGACCTGGAGTAAGTTTGCTGCATAGATTATCAGCTTATCCTCATCTATACAAAGTCTAAAAAAAAAAATAGCCGATTTGAGACAGAAACATTAATATGATCTTCTTACATGTGCTGCCACTATAAGCATTATCTTTTGTTAGTGAAGGGATTTTGATGCTTTTGCAGCCAAAGCAAATAATTCTAGTCAGATAGACAACAAAAAACTTCATATTAAGAAAGAACCGGGCTTTTTTTACTCTTTTACAATACATAAAGATGAATAGCAATATATTACAAAATAGAGCACCAAACCACAAAAAAGTTTTTGTTGTTGTCGCTTTACTTTATGGGTGTATATTGGGGAGATATCTGCTCTTGTTTTTGTCATACAATGTGCTGCATAGAGAGGGCAATGTTTGTCATGACTCTCCAATAGTGCCCGCAATGCAATCAATACATGATGTATGTTGGTTATTATGGCATGCTTCTGATGCATAATATTAGCTAAAGACAAACACTCAAAAATCCAGTCTGGTTTGTCCATGTATGTAGCACAGTGATCAAAGGTTGATTTGGCTTCTCTGAGGGTGCAAGTTCAACTTCCAGTTTACTCGCTATCGGTTAAAAAAAAAGAGTGTGTCTCATTTGACCTCTACTTCCTTAATCGAACACCACAAAGCAGTTCCGCTGTGACAACACTCAAATTGTGATTGTAATGTTTACTTAATTAGATAAATGCAGCACCCCAAGAATCGCATTTCAGACCATGTTCGTAATTGCCATTCGAAATGCATTTTGAAACATCATTCTCTCTGTCAAGTTAGATAAAGGCAGCCGTAGAACGACTTGAATTATTTGTGTACCTTCCTCCCCTGCTCATGTGCAACCGACACTTTTAAAGTGTTTGCATCTGCCCTGCTTCTCTACTATCATCTGAAGAGTTTTATCGCAAAACGAGCTAACTCCGTTCTTGTGAAGTTGAGATATTTGTGATTAAAACTGCTAAAAAGCAAAGAAAATAATAAGAAAATGCAGGATATTTTTAATCATAACTTTTAGAATATTCCTTGTTGTGTCACAAGTGAGGTACTACTGGAAAGGTTTAATTTTGCTCTATCTGATGATGGACTTACTTTGAAATGTTTCATGGCGCTTAGCTCATTTTGCAATAAAACTCTTCATCTCATTTCTTCCCTCCACAGTCCAAGAAAGTTGGAGAGCTCCTCAAGGCGCAGGAAGAGGCGGGTCGCCTCATCGCCGCCATCTGTGCAGGTAGGCTACAGTAGTGTACCATGTCTATCCAGCAAGTGAGTGTGATTTGCAGACTGCCCTCAACAGGGCAGTTGAAGGAAGGAGCTTCTTTGTCAACTCTCTGTAGATCTATATTGCCTTCAGTACATTGTGTGAAGATGTGCATACACTTGTAATGATGATAATTGTGGAAGGAAAAAGAAATATAGCAATGATGATGACTTTTAAGAAAGGCATAATTAAAGATGATACTGGTTTCTTTTCCACCATAAGCATCATACTTTTGACTTTTGAAATCAGTTTTTGTAAGGTAAAGTGTTAAAGATAATCCTTCACAATATGCTAATTTCCAATACTTTAAAGCTTTACAAACCTGTTTATAATATTACTTTCTTTTTTTAATATACATGTATCACAGCACCAACAGCTCTGTTGGCTCACAATGTTGGGGTCAAGAAGATGATCACCTCCCACCCGGGTGTCAAGGAAAAGCTGGAAAAAAGTGGTAAGATTGTGACTCACCACTATGCAAAAGAACCTCATTCAAAAATCGCTTGGTGTGATTCCCAGAATGAGAGTCAGTCGCGCCTGTTACCAGTTCATAAGTTCGATGAATGCTCGGCCGGTCTTATTACTCCCTAAAAACACCTGAAACTGCCTGTCTGCTTTTTTATAGTTTTATGCTTTACCATTTTTATTGTTTTCATGTAGAATATATAATTATGTAATATGAAAGAGGTCAGAGGTCAACAAAAGTATACAGGTCAGAATTACTTCTGTGATACACCATTCTCTTGGTAAAGTCTTTAATAGGCTTTAGAATAAACAGAACTTATAATATACAAAAATAAAGATGCAGTGAGCTATTTGACATAATTTAGAACATTGTCGAAGTGAGAGTAATATTACTGTACCTTCTACAGAACCATAGGCAATCATGTACGGAATCCTCAATGGCTAAAGGGTTTATCATTAGACCTGCTAACTCGCCTATTTAAAGTTTCTGGTACTCTCAGCTATGAGATGAAGCATAACTCATCAAAATGGAATATGCCTGACTGTAATCAGTGATAGAAAGTCGTAACTCTGGGAATATTGCTTTTGAGAAAAAGAGGCTTTTAAGTTATTGGTGTAGTATTTAAGACCTGTTTTATAGCATGAAGATTAATGGAGTGGGAAGAGGGGCCTCATTTACTTTGATGATCCCCATAATTGATTGTATATGGCTTTATGACTGATCTCTATGTAAGTACATTGTACACCAAGCTGTAGAATCTCGAATGGAGTTGACCGTTATCGAATCTTGCACTTCAATGAAAATATTTGCTGACCAGTGCTATTCATAGTTTTTGTACGTACCCCGGTGAGCAGCGAATGATTTTGGCCACCCATGAATCCCAACGCTATTGGATCTTTAAAGTGCTCTTTATACTCAATGTCTGTTATGGGCACACAGGATAAGGATTTCAAACACCACTGACGTCACCACAAAAGAGATAATCAGATTAGATCTAGGGTAAAATTTGACATAACCATTCAGTATATTCCAGTTATGTTTTTTTTTTTTTCGAAGCAGCTACTGTAAAACATATATTCGCGTCATGAATTCTTCGCGAATTGGAGCCAACGGCCTTTTTTGCGGCATGAAATTTTCACAAACTGCCATTGGCATTCAATGCATATAGTGTAGACAAGAACTTTTGCGTGCATTTTAATTTCGCGAATCTTGGCGCTCACGAAATTCGCGAAATTAAAATGCACGCGAACATTCCTCGTTTTACAGTACTCTATTCCCAACTGTTTCAGAGCTTCCGAGGTTCTGAACCCCGACTGCAGAATGTAGACACTTGCC
Organism: Diadema antillarum; assembly: GCF_040938485.1. NCBI lineage: Eukaryota > Metazoa > Echinodermata > Echinoidea > Diadematoida > Diadematidae > Diadema > Diadema antillarum. The sequence goes on from NW_027271081.1 coordinate 2,428,275, forward strand.
GCTTGTGATATGCGAATGATAAGAGTTTCATGCATGCTTTCATGTTTCTCCCTTCTCTTCTCCGCTACTTCACAAGGTCTCTTCACCTACAAGGAGGATCGCGTCGTCCGGGACGGCAAGCTGATCACGAGCCGCGGTCCCGGCACGGCGTTCGAGTTTGCCCTGGCCATCGTAGAGCAGGTCAAAGGTCAGGCGACGGTGGAGAAGATCATACCGCCCATGCTGCTCCAAGTCTGAAGGGAGGTCAGTGGAGAATTGTGCTGACGTTGCTTGGCTCATGCAAGGTATCAAACTAATAATGAATACTGGAAAAGTGGAAATTGTTGCAGTGTGGAAATTCTTGCGCATTTTGCGCAACCAGAAACTCGCGCGAATATAGAAGCACAGGAATATCTTTGCTTGCCGTGTATATTCCAGTACTTGATGTCTTGATTCTGTGGAATTAAAAACGTGTGACACTCATCTTACCCGGCCGAGTGCAAAAAATTAGTCATGCGAAGATATCCACTTTTACAGTATGGGATAATTATGTTTGCCACATACATTTGTACAATATGGCATGTTAGAGGATCTTTGGCAGATGCATCAAAAATAGTACAAATGCATCGGTGCCATTTTGTAGTTACATAAAAAGAAAACCCAATAACAGCGACCAAGGTATTGCATCTGTTATCAGAGACTCCAACTCTCCCGTTCTTGACGGGAGATCTCCCGCCGAAAACCCATTTTTGCAAAATCTCCCGTTCTCCTGGTTGAGATTTAATTTCTCCCGCCCTGGCTCTGTGTCTCCCGTTGGAAAGGATTTCCTACTTATTGCTATCGTATGTTGAAAAAGTAAGCCTTAGATAGCACCAGAGAACATCTAGAACCCTAGGAAATTCGCGTTTCGCACACATCAACTTGGATTCTCCCATTTGCTAGGGGTTTAAAGCGGGAGAATCTCCAGATCAGAAGGTGCTTTGGTTTGGAGTCTCTGTGTTATAAAGATTTTTTTTTTTTAAGTCATAGGCAGAGACTCTAACCCCAGGTAAATCTGTAACGGAAAATTCTCCCGCATGGACCTCCAAGCAATCTGGAGACTGATTGCACGCACATTATGCCCTACGTGCACAGAGTCTTATTTGCACATCACTAGCGGCAAGTGTCTACTTTCTGCGGTCAGGGTTCAGAGCCTCGGAAGCTCTAGGGGGTTAAAGATGCTCCCTGGTGCAATCTTAGCCTAATTTTTCAACCTATGTGACAAACCTACAGTTAGGCACATGAGAAAGTTATATTTTAAGTGGAAGAAAATATATATTATGCGGGAGACATACAGCTAGAGCAGGAGAAATTCAAGCTCAAGAGGGAGAGCGGGAGATTCTTTCAAAATGGCCTCAGAGTGGGAGATCTCCCACCAAAAGTGGGAGGGTTGGAGTCTCTGTGATAGGAAAATGATATTGTTAGAATTTGTGGAATTAGAGCAATATTTTCAACTGATAACTCTATGGTGACTGTCATGTGAATCTCTGAATAATTTTACAATAAGGAGCGGTTGCTACATAAAATATTTTGCTGAATGTACATGTAAATCTCTAAGATAAAAGGAAATATATCTGTGGAATCTTGCATGATACAATGTATATAGGTGCATTTTATATATTTTTGTTTGGAAAGGTTTTCCTTACTCCTAAAACTGTCTCTCAACTGTATATTAGTTTTGTATTTCAGTATTGTTTACTGACGTAGATGTTTTTTATCGGTCTGAAGTGCGAGACTTTTCCTGTATGGATTAAGAATAAAAAGAAAGTAAGAGCCTATTTCCCTGTACCATCTCCATGTTTTTTCATTCTTTTTTATCCCTCTATGCAGACTTGAGTGTCGATACTTCATGTTGGTGACGGGACATATGAGCTGCATGTACAATCACTGGCATCCTGTCTGTTACCATGGAAACATCTTCCAAAGTGTTCTCTGGAGTGGCAAGACACACAGGTGTGCCCGTTATAATGAAGGGATGGAAATTTTATCAACGATGGATTTCTTTTGGGGGATTCAATCTCTGCTAGATCTTAGCATCCAAGCAGAGATTCACTTTTGCTGATAAACCTAAAGAGAAATCCTTCATTGTTTCTTGAAAAATTTATCCAGAACTACATTATTTTTTCTGAGTATTGTGTGCATATGGAAAGTTTAAAACTTTCAGCGTGCCACCCTTTCCATGGAAGGGAGTATTAAAGGTGTTGAGTGAAATATATCCCTGAAGAGATTAGGCGCAAAAGATTTGCTAATCTTTATTTTTCTTCTTTGGTGTGTTAACAACCATATTTATGTGGTGACAAGTCTATGAGCAGTGTGTAAGGATTTTATGTTGCTAAGTGCTCTGAGCACAGTAATATGGTTAAAAAAAGATGCTACATTAAGAAACAAACAAACAAACAAACAGATATCATCAATATTATCATAATTTGTACCATATTGAATCAATGGTTTTCATCAGTGTGATGAAGTAGATGCCATGCTCTGCCAGGCTACACAGAAGAATATAAAAAAACTAGAAATTTCACCATCTCAATCAATGTTTGTTTGTTTTCTGTTTTTATTGAATTTCTTGGCTGAATCACACTGCCAGGAGACCAGCAGAAATCATAGGTAAAGCTTGAAAAATTATTAAGTGGCATGTGTATCAGCTTTTTCTTTTTTTAAAGGAGACCTTGTGGAGCCGGGAAATGTGCAAACGCCGGGAAATGTGCAAACGCCTGGAAATGTGCAAACGTCTCGCCGGGAAATGTGCAAACGCCGGGAAATGTGCAAACGTCTTGCCGGGAAATGTGCAAATCTCTAAATTTCATCAACGGGAAATGTGCAAACGTGACGCCGGGAAATGTGCAAATGTTCAATTTTGCCGGGAAATGTGCAAAACGTCGCCGGGAAATGTGCAAACCATTCATCTCACCTATATTATGTAGAGATGGAAGGGAAACTCTCAATCAAAGCTGCGCACGACCCATTACCATCTTTACCACCTGTCTTAGCGACCATCTGTCTTGTTTTTTATGCCTCCGCCACGAAGTGGTGCCGCAGGCATTATGTTTTCGGGTTGTCCGTCCGTCCGTACGTCCGCCCGCATTCATTTACGCGATAACTTGAGTAATATTTACTGGAATTTTACCAAACTTGGTCCAAGTATAAAGTATGATGGGGCAATTACTTGATTAGATCTTGAGTGAAATCGGCCAAAGGTCAAAGGTCAAAAGTCAAGGTCAAGTCATGGAATTTTATCTGTTTACGCGATAACTCAAGACTGGATCAAGCAAATTTCACCAAACTTTGTCCAAGGATGATGTATGGTGGGACAATTACTTGGTTGATTTTTGAGTGAAATCAGACAGAGGTCAAAGGTCAAAGATCAAGGTCAAATCCTAAAATTTAACTTTTTACGTGATAACTCAAAACTGGATGAAGCAGCTTTCACCAAACTTGGTCCAAGGATGATGTATGATACGGCAATTAGTTGAGTAGATTTTAGTGACATTGGCAAGAGGTCAAAGGTCAAAAGGTCAAGGTCAAATGCTAGAAATGTCGCTATTTCCTCATATCCATGCAATGCCCAAAGGTATTTTCTTGAAACTTAGTGTATAGACATATATCTATACTGCATAAGGATTCTCCAAGGGGAGCTTCATGTCATAAGGTCAAAGGTCAAAAGGTCAAAGATTAGGTGAAAATGTTACAATTTCACTTTTCTCACAAATGGTTCAATGTAGGCCTATCTTCATGGAACTTGGTATATACACATGTAGTGACTGGCAGGGATTATCTAGGGAATTTAGGGGTCATGGGTCAATAGTCATGGGTCAGAGGTCAAGGTCAACTCGTCAGAATTTTACTATTTACCTCATATACTAGTATATGCAATGCTTGCATTATTATTTTTAAAACTTGATATACATATATTACCTAATGGAGATTCTCTTGGAAATTTCCTGCCAGAAGGTCAAAGGTCAAAGGTTAAGGGTCAAGGCCAGGTCTAAATGCAAAAAAAAAATTATTTTATACTGTAATTACACTCTTTCTTTATACCTTGAAAATTACTCAATGCATAAACTTATAAAAGGGTCAGTCAGAATTTTGCCAGTTATGTGAAACTGTTATCTCACATTGTGAGGACATTATACTATACACCTATTGGAAGAATCATGCATTATGGCGGAGGCATCAGTCGCCATAGCGACATTTCTAGTTTTTAATTACATTTTCAGCATTTTCTTGCAAACCCTACAATGAATTTTCACCAGATTTGGCAGATAACATCTTAATGGTGATATGATCGTAATTTGTAAAAATGAGCCCCCCCCCCCACACACACACACACCAGTCCTAAGGAGGGGGGGGGGGGGGGAGTTGAAGCCTCAGAGTCCCTAAACGCTTGATTTTTTTTTTCTTCATATGTCGAACCGAAAAAGAAAGAGCTAAGTTAGTGCTATGAAGACATTAATGACTAAAATTTCATGTTTCATTATGGCGGAGGGTGAGGGGGAGGAGAGGGATTTTCCACATTTTCAGCACATTCTCGAAAAATCTAGGACGGATTTTCACCCAACTTGTGAGATACAGTCATATTTATGTTAATATAATCTTGATTTGCTAAAATGCGCCCCCCCCCCCCCCCCCCCCATCGCCGATGGGGGATTTAAGCTTCACTTTTAAAATCCCAAAAATGTGGATTTTTAAAAATCTTCTTCTGTCAACCGAAAAAGATAGAGCTAAGTTAGTGCTATGAAGACATTAACGCGATTAATGAATGAAATGCCATGTTTGATTATGGCGGATCAAGGGGTGCCCAGATCGGGGGGGGGGGGGGAGGAGTGATGGGTGGAGGGGGATATTCCACATTTTTGGCATCTTCTTGAAATATCTATGAGGGATTTTCACCAAACTTGACAGATAGCAAGATTATGGTAATAATTATGATCTTGATTTGTTCAAATGAGCCCCCCCCCCCTCCCCCACCGCCGAAGGGGGGGGGGGGGTGGGGCTGCGGGGGGTTGAAGCTTCAGCAAACCTTAACTCTGGAATTTTTAAAATCTTCTTCTGTCAAACCGATGAAGATAGAGCTAAGTTAGTGCTATGAAGACACAGCGTTAATGAATGAAATTTCATGTTTGGTTATGGCGCAGATCAAGGGGTCTCCAGATCGAGGGGGTGAGGGCAAGGAGAGGAATTTTCCACATTTTCAGCATCTTCTTGAAAAATCTACGACGGATTTTCACCAAAATTGGCAGATTGCCTCTTTACGGTGATATGCACTGAATTTGTTAAAATGAGCCCCCTCCCATACACACACACACACACACACACACACACACACCGCTTAAGGGGGGTGAAGCCTCGGAGTCACTAAAGTAAATTTTTATCTTCTTCTGTCAAACTGGAAAAGAGAGCTTAGTGCTATGAAGACAATAATGCCTGAAATTTTATTTCACGTTTGATTGTGGCGGATCGAGGGGTGTCCTTATCGGGGGGGGGGGGGGGGGGGGGGAGGAAGGGGGGATTTACACATATTCTGCATCCTCTTGAGAAATCTTTGATGGATTTTCACCGAACGTGGGATGGTAGCATCTCTAGGGTAATAGAATCCCACTTTGTTCGAAGGGACAACAAATCCAAGTTGTTCCCCTTCCCCAAAGATAGGATAAGACCAGGGTAGCCCCCACGTCATTTAGTAAGCAGACGTGAAATTTCATCAAAGTATAGATCTACCTTCTAAAAATGTGATAAAATTGTGTTCTATTACTCTTGGTTGTATAGAAAATGTCTTTAAAAAGTATGTATTCCGTTTTTTCATATGTATAGGGTTTTCAATAAAATTCTGAATTCACCCGAACGACCCCACCCCCCTCGTCATGGTCCCTTTCAAGTTCAAGGGGCGGAGATGGGGTGGGGGGGGGGGGGCTCCATCTCCTCCCACCTTAAGGGTTGGGGCAGTGCTAATTTAGACAAATTGAGGTCATATCACCAGATAAATACGCTACGCTACGTTTCAAGTTTGGCAAATATCTATTATATAAGGGTTTCAATAATAACAATGATAATTGACAGTGCTTACATAGCGCATAAACACATAGTGATAATGTCCCTATATGCACTCAAAAAGAAGCTGAATATGTGACAAATACGCCTCCGCCGCACTTAACATTAATTCATGAATTAACTTACCATAACAGGCACCAGCACTCTATTAGCTCCATCATTTTTGTATAGAATGTTTTTTTTTAAGCTGATATATAAATTCTATTATCCGAGGGATGCGTCTTGAGTTTTCAGGAAAAAAGACAAAAAATGTGAAAAATAAGCCTCCTTCCTACCCCCTCCCCTTTTTGGGCATCCCTTCATCTGTCATAGTAAACTTGAACCTACATCATGCATTAACTGTATTTACAGTACTACCACCATAAAGATGCTATCTGCCAAGTTTGGTGAAAATTCGTCATAGATTTTTCAAGAAGATGGAGAAAATTTTGAAAATCCCCCTCCTCCCCCCCCCTGGTTACAGCTCGTTATTCCGAAGGTTTATTATTCCGAAGGCTCTTTATTCCTAAGATTCGTTATTCCGAAGGTTCATTGTTCCGAATTTCATTAACGGATTAACCAGTATTCGGAATAACGAACCTTCGGAATAACGCCACAAATTTTCGGATTAACGAACCTTCTAGGTATAGGGACTTTGCGTGTTCGGATTAACGACCCTTCGGAATAACGAACCTTCGGAATAGCGAACCTTCGGAATAACGAACAGCACCCCCCCCCCCCTCACCCTCACCTATCCCCGATCAGAGCACCCCTAGACCCGCTATAATCAAACATGAAATTTCAGTCATTAATGTCTTTACAGCACTAACTTTTTCGGTTCGACAGAGGTAAAAAAAAAAAATCAAGAGAATAGGGACTCTGAGGGTTCAACCCCCCCCCCCCCCTCCTCGTCGGCGGGGGGGGGGGGGGGGGGGGGGGGGAATTCAATTTAACAAATTAAGATCGAATCACCATAAATATACTATCTGCCAAGTTTGGTGAAAATCCGTCATAGATTTTACAAGACTACGCAGAAAATGTGGAAAATCCCCCTTCTCTCCCTCACACCCCTTATCAGGGCACTCCTGGACCCGCCATAATCAAACCTGAAATTTTAGTAACTATAGTGTCTTCATATAACGTAGTTCCACATTCTTCCGTTCAACAGAACAAGATTACAAATTCCAGAGTTTAGGGACCTGAAACTCCAACTCCTCCTCCCCCCCCCCCCCTTTGGCGGTGGGAGGGGGTGGGGCTCATTTTACCATATAAGACCATATCACCGTAAAGATGGTATCTGCCAAGTTTGGTAAAATCCTTCTTGAGATTTATCAAGAAGATGCAGTAAATGTGGACAATCCCCCTCCTCTCCATCACTTTCCCTCCCCCCACCCCCAATCAGAAGCTATCAGAGCACCCCTGGATCCGCCATAATCAAACATGAAATTTCAGTCATTAATGTCTTCAAGTCACTAACTTAATAGCTATATCTTTTTTTTTTTTGTTCGACAGAAAAAGATTTTTAAAAATCCAGAGTTTAGGGACTCTGAGGCTTCAACTCCCCCCCCCCCCTTTTCGGCCGGGGGTGGGGGGAGGATTGGGAGCTAATTTCAATTCATAAAGATCATATTACCGCAATGAGACTATCTGACAAGTTTAGTGAAAATCTGTCCTAGACTTTTAAAGAAGATACTGAAAATGTAGAAAATCCCTCTCCTCCCTTCACACCCCCCCCCCCCCCCCCGATCCGGACACCCCTGAATTCGTCATAATCAAACATGCAATTTCAGTCATTAATGTCTTCATAGCACTAGTTTAGAGATTCTGAGGCTTCAATTTGAAGACTCCTCCCCACTTATCGCCCCGTGCCCTGCAACCCTGGATCTGCCATTAAACGTGAACTCCTGGCATCAATATCTTTAACGAACCAACCTAGCTCATTCTTATTTGGTTATATGATACAAGAAGAATTTCGATAATACCGTAGTTCTGGGACTTTGACGCCCCCCCCCCTTTTTTTTCGGGGGGCGGGGGGTGGCTACTATATAAACAAATTGAGATCCCATTGCCATAATCGTGCTACCTGCCAATTTTGTTGAAAATCTGTCAAGGATTTCATTAAGAAAATCTAAATGGTGGAAGTTCATGGGCAGTTTGATGCTGGAGTTTATCTACTATCTTTATACACAATATCGCTAAAGGAAATGATTTGCACATTTCCCGGCGACGTTTTGCACTTTTCCCGGCAAAATTGAACTTTTGCACATTTCCCGGCGTCATGTTTGCACATTTCCCGTTGATGAAATTTGCACATTTCCCGGCGAGACGTTTGCACATTTCCCGGCGTTTGCACATTTCCTGGCAAGACGTTTGCACATTTCCCGGCGTTTGCACATTTCCCGGCGAGACGTTTGCACAATTCCCGGCGTTTGCACATTTCCCGGCGTTTGCACATTTCCCGGCTCCACAGACCTCCGGATGCTTTTCAGATTTTTACAGTTGAACAACTATAAATTAGTTATACTGAGGACAGAGTTTCAGGATTTGTGATGATTGGGATGAAGAATAAGAATATTTTCAAAATTTACAACAAATTGCAATGAACAAGGATGATGACATGGCAGAGTCTCCATAAGAATGCATGAGTTGGGGCTCAAGGAAGCAGAACAAAAGAAGAAGGCATGCATAGATTATACACAGGTGAACTTGCAAGCAAGTGGTATTGTAATGGAATTACACTGCTACATTTCTGAAATATGTGAACCTCCTATGTCATCATCCTTGTTCAGTGTAATTTGTTTAAGGTTTTTCAAAGTATTATTTTTCTGCTCAAGAACCACAATAAATTTCACAAATCTATACATGGAGTTGTCAATTTATGTACTACATGATGTGAAATTAGGAAAATCGTCTTGAATGTCCCTTTAAGTTAAAATGGCAAGATAGATATAAGACTTCTGCCATAAAGAGGTTTATTTCAATAATACTTTTATTTTAAAGCAAATGTAAAATATATGTATGAGGTGAATACAAATGGATGGGAACATGTTTTATTTTTTGAAGATATTGCCCCCATGCTGAATTTAAGGAGGTAAAGTCATGAGATTTGCCTAATATGAAGACAACAGTTTTTGTTGTGTGTTTGGAGATTTTCAAGTCAGTATTAGATCCATATTTATTAAAGCATGTAACAATGGAAAGGGACAACTAGGAATATTTGTAAATGCAGCTGCCTTCATGTTCATGTGCATTAAACATCCGTAGACATGAATCCCATAAAACATTTTATATGTGAAACACAGCTTACAAGATAGGACGCTTGCCATATGTAACCTACAACAAAAGGATCCCAAAGTCGGGGAGGACGATTTCGGAATATGACATGACATTATTCCTTACTCTTCTGCTTTAATTCTGTGTATAACACAACTCATTAAAGTATTGGTTTGCAGAGATATTGGTGATTTTATGAGGCCATGTTGAGTGGTCTAGGAAATTGGCGTTTTGAGAAAATTGCCTTCAAAGTTTTCTTTCTGATGCAATCATGATCAAGGGGAAGGGGAAGTAAGACAGTTTTCACCTCTTGACAATAGAAGGTCTGCTCGTAGCAACCTGCGATGTTCATTCAAGCTTAGTGCCAGCGATCTATGCACGACCAATCAGTAACCAAGGTGCCACACACTGACCTATAAGATCACTCCCTCATTGCTAGGGGCGGAGTCTGTCTTAGGCGCTAAATCCAAGTCTTCGGACATGTTTCTGTTCTGTTGAACGTCAGAAAATCATGGCCCAGAAAAATGCTAATTTCTTGCATTTCCTTTTGATCGTTTAGCTTCGAAATTTCGGCAGATGATAGATGGATGATTAGACTACAAAATCATGCCAAAAACAGAAATCTGATTGTTTCAACCAATTTTGATGATCTGACTTTTCAGGTTTCTCGGCTCAGCCATCAGTGACTTTAGGATCAGTTTGTTGTGGTGGGTCACATATGACAATTCTGTAGAGGAATCATCTCAGCCACATATATTACTTCTTGCTTCCTTTAATACTTCAAAGCATGAAATGAAGGAAATTGATTTTAGTGTAGCTGTGCAATATTTGATGTTAGTAAGCCAGTTCATAGAAAGCTCATTGTGCATATTGGTATAGATAGGCACTTCACTCCTTTTCAAGGCAACATAGTAAATATGCTTGCTGAATGTAACAATTTATCAAGATCATCGATCATGTTCAAACAAAGAATGAACTTGTGTAGACCAGGGGGTGTTTCATTAATTTAGTCAGTGCTGACAAGTTGTCAGTCTCTGACAATTTCAGCAAAATGCTTGGTTTTGATTGGCTGAAATGCTCTGGTCACTGACTGTTACTATGGTTATTGTAAGAGACTGACAACTTGTCAGCGCTGACTAACTTGATGAAACACCCCCCACCCCCCGAACAAAAAACAACAACAACAACAACAAGTAAATGGATCCACTGTCATATTGTTTCTGTGCTAAAGGAAGCCTTCGTATTAAGTGACTCCTTGTAATTAAATATTCTTGACCATTCTATTATCCCGAGTTAGTTTTCGCAGTCAAATTGTAAACTTCTCCCCAGGTATTCTCAAGTATACTTACAGCTGGGGCGAACATGTGCCCTGTTACCTTCTACTCAATACAGCAGGTATGCGTATGCCATGTTGACGACAAAGTGTTGACTACAAAGGGTGTACGTATTTAAATACTGGGAAGTCAATAGCTCCTATACTCTTGACCGCACGCTGGCCAACTTCTCTAATGATACTTGTTGCGGTCATCCAAGATGATGTAACCCCACTACTGTCTCACTCATCACTTCTATCATGATGATTTCTGCTGGAAAATTAGTGACCGGCAACCCAAGTCAAACATTGCACCAGAAAATACAATCCAGAGTTCATCTCAACTTGATTGTGTTCGGATCTGTCTTTGAGACTCCGATCTTTCTGATGCAAGATTAATGTTCTGTAGGATAGATTTTCAAGTACTGAAAATGTAGCTCGCTTTTTTGTTGAACTTGTCAACACACTTGTATGAATTTGTTTTCCTGAGTAAATAGATATATCAATAAACAAATGAAATTAATGAATAAACATTCATGTACTTATCTTCATTTATTTGTTTGTTTATCAGTGTATTTATTTACATTTTTATCTATTTGAAGAGTTTGATCACAAACAAGTTACTGTAATTCCATTCTTGATAAAAAACAATTTAAACTGCTGAAAATGCAAAGAAAATAATGAGAAAATATGGGATATTTTTTATCACAAACTGCAAGAATATTTCTTGTTGTGTTACTAGTACATGTTGGGTATCACTGAATAGGTTTTTATTTGCTTTATTTGATAATAGACTTGCTTACAAAATGTTTAAAATGGTGCTTAACTTGTTTTTTGATCAAACTATTTATTTATTTATTTATTTGTTTGTTTATTTATCTATTTATTTACTTATTTATTTATTCACATAGTATTTGTTTGTTTCCATTGTACACATGTGTTTGTTTGTTTTTTTATTTATTTGCTCACTATTAAACTTATGTAGGTATTCACTTTAAAGTTGCAAAGTTGTAGAGTTTCACTTATCTTTACCATGGAGCTACGACAGTTCTTGAGCAGTCAATATCAATATTCAAACGAGTGAGCTGATAGTGTCATCACTTCACAACTTGCCGTACAATTTTTACACCAAAACTTGAAATTTACAGCTTTTTGTTTGACTTTAATTCTCGGTAGTGCCAATACCTAGGTGCCGTGCGCAGAGCAGCGTTTTAGATGCATTATGGGATAGCTCACAGGACAAACTTGCCCCTGTTTTGGCTGCACATGCACTCAGATCATGCTCTGTCTTTATCCAGAGGTATTTTTTTGTGGAAGATTTCTTCACTTTCCATCATATGACCAGCGCATTGAAGCCTTGCAGTAATGAACCATGACTCTCGCGGCTGCAAATCAGTAAAACTTGGAAACTTTCAACTCTTTTAAGCTGAATTATAGCCCAGAAAAAAAGGGGGTAACTATGGAAGAGCAGACATATAACTCAATTGAATTGCATGGAAACTGCGACTCGCGTGAGACAACCAGAAGTGAACAAGGGCACCGAGGAATCCCACAGTGCATCTGTGACAGGGCTCTTCAGCGTGCGCAGAAATTTTCTGCACATTGGTGATATCGAGAATTGTGCTGTAGTCTCAAATCTCGATGTGTCTGACTGATCATCATTTTGAAGGTAGTCAGCCAGGACTAACATTATATCTTACACAATGTGCAGAAAATTTGAATTTTTGTCATTTTTGCGTACACGATCAAAGGATAATTATGAGGTGATGACATCGTTACATGTACTTGTAGCTCTCACATTTCTGATTCATATCAACTGTAAGAGAACTGTTTTGCAGAAGTTAGTAAATCTTCAATTTTTTAACTTACCTGATTTTCATCTGATTTTTATCAAATCTTTGTCGTTTTGCTTATAAGATGGTACTCTTTCTTATTAGGCTTGCTTACATTGTACACATATATCTTGCGTGGGATTTCCCCTTAAACCTGTTGAGATCGAGTCCCATGTGTACCTGGGCAGGTGTCTATGGGAAATGCGTGTTGTAGCAAAATCAGTCTGTCCTCAATGGGTTAACGGGAATAGCACTATCCAGTGTAGTAGGCACTTTTGATGTGGCAAAATATGAGTAAGATGCCAACACAATCAACAGCAAAAATTAGACAATAACCCCACCTTCGCTTTAGTTTTAGAACAATAAAGTCATAATGAGCTCCATTTTGGAAGCCATATAAATTAGATATCTCATTTCCTTCATTTCCTGAACAGTACATGTTCGTTTCTTGTAATCACAAGCACACTTTGTAATTACAGAAACACTCTTTTTTCAACCTTCATACAGTAGGATTTCCAGACTGTCTCCAGAATTGCATTAGATGTTGGCATTGGGCACGGATTGCAGCCATGAGCATAGTTTTCACTCCACAAGGGAGTAACTTTTTGTATATTTTCGTACTTCAGTGTTGCAGACATCAAATCACAAAAGTTTGTTGGTAATTAGCGTCGCGAGGACAACCAGTAGATGCGTTTGTGAAGAGATGACATATGGAATCTCATTGGATTTACGAAAACCAGAGGTCACACCTTACGTCAGTCCGAATCGGGAAGCCACACAAAATCACCTGATTATTCATCTCCCAGACACAGAATGAATCTCTACATTGATTATATCAAGGTACTGTACATGTGATACATGTACTAATAAAAGTTCTGAGAGATTAGGAGCCCTTGTTTTGCTTTCCTTTGCTGTTTGATTTCTGCATATTCCTTCAATAGGAAAGCATAGATCATGGTTTTAATCAAGCCGCCTTTTGATTTTGTGAAAAACAGGAAACATACTCTGAGTGGATTTCCGCAATTTTGTGTAACAGGTAATAAAAAGAAGCACAATTTCTCCTTGCAGAAAAGAAGAATAGATGGAAGCTGTCTTGTCAAAGCAGCTGTACATCTTATGAGGTAGACCACCTAAAATGTCTTCAAATGCATTATTCACCATTTACAGATGAAACAAAAACCCAGCTTTAGTGCTTCAAAATAGTTCTAAAATGTGAGTTCGATAGGGATAGAAACACTCAATGTAAAATGTCATTCAGTATAATCAATGTTAACGTTGTTAGATATACATGATGTGAACAATAGTTGTGATAAGTTTCTAGACTAAACCATCTACACTTATGGTTTACTCAGAAAGATAATGATATCTCCTTATATTGTAGGCTTTAATGTGAAATTTTGACATGGTAAGATATTTTGTGATATAACTAACCTACACATATGCATCTTAATGATTAAATCGCTGCTCACAATGTTAAACAGTACCTTTAATATTATGCACAGATAAGTTGCCCGTGGTAAAGAGTGAGTTCGTTTCGTATCTTTTAAAAAAAATGAAAAAGAGAAAAAAAAGATGCTTTCTTGTGCGCTGTCATCAATTCCAGAATCATTCAAAAGAGAAGATCCGTTTCGAAATGATTTATGTCGTTGGCTTTTCAATACTGTGTGGAAGTGATATGAGAGTAGTGTAATCATGTACTGTGCATTCAGTTATTTACTTATTTATGTACAGTATAAGAGTATTTATGCATTTTATATGATTTACAACAGGACCACAGAACCTGTGGCTAACAAAAAAAAAAAAAAAAAAAAAAAAAAAACACACACACACACACACACTAAAGAGACAATCGGACATAAGATATATATATTTATGCAACACCTATTTAGAATGTAGCTATCCGATTGGTCGATTGCCCATCACATGACATTTAGTGAAAGGTTCTATTGCACGCTGTGGCTGTCTCAGCGTGCAATTTTGGTTCGACCACAATGTTCTATTGCACGCGCTCTGATGTCACAATAAACAAACATGTGCCACGCGCACTCAACAATTACAAGCGCGCTAACAAATGCATATTTTTGTCACTCATTTATGTAAACAACTTCGTTTCCCGCAATCGCATGTACATACAACACATGTAGTGTTATACAGTGACTGCGACTGTGAGGCTACTCATTCGTCTTTCACAGAAAATGGTTGCCATTTCTGTGCTAAATTCAAGAATCTGTGAGTACCAAATCTGTTGACGTTCGAGGTGTTGTATAAAACAAATAGTGTATGGTCTTTACTCGTGCAATGGAACCAGATTTCGCACTCGGTGAAAGATGAGGCGCAATATTCAACTCGGCTTCACCTCGTTGAATAGAGCGCCTCTATCTTTCACTGAGTGCGAAATCTTGTACCATTGCACTCGTGACCATTCACTATTTCTATAATAATTCTAAAATGGTAACAAAGCCAGTGAATCCCTGTGGATTCCTCCCTGAAATTCTTTTCATCAAAGTGGGAAGCTGAGTTTGGATTCAACCGATGGAAATTTTGCTAGGTCACGAAAAGCAATGCAACCATGCAAGGGCACCGACATGAATTGGTAAAACATGCGGCTCACTTCAGTCAGCCATTATAAAAAAAAAAAATGAAAGCTACTGCCTGTTCTTGTAAGATCTGCAAAAACCAGACTTGATCGCATGTGCTGTAACATCTTATATACATGTAACAAACACACATTTGTAAAAAATAAATAAATAAATTTAAAAAAAAAACTTGCTATGCAATCAGTCAACTGCTCACTGTTGAGTAGAGTGTCGTGGATTTCATATTGTTTGAAATCTGGCACCATTGCACTTATGACTTGTATGTTCGCCACCAAAGCAAACCATAAATGAATGATATGTGTCCCATGACATTTACCATGCAAAGGAGACCTACCACCTTTTGCCTCTGAGATTTCCTCTGAGACTGTTGGACATGAAGCAAAATCTGTTATAGCGCCCTCTGTAGGTAGTACCAATCGGCATAATACAAGTTGTATCTCTGTTCTTGGTGCAGTTTGGCCCATTTGTCAGTAGAATTCATGCCATTGTGAGAGAAAGGCAAAGTTTTACGATGAAATTGTTTTCTTTTGAGTTATCCAAGTACATTCGGGCTCTAAAATCACCATTTATGCCTTTGCTCTCAGTGATAACTTCACCAAATGTAGGCTTTATAGGCATTAGGTTTAATTCCCTGCCATTAATGTACTAGTGTATTACAAAACTGCTTTTCTGGTGTAACAATCCATGACACTAGGGCCATTGTACTACAGTAGTGAGCCGGAAGATTATGTAATCCGCACATTCATTGACAGTCTGAAGGGAACGACGTCGTCCTGCTGATCTGTAATCGAAGGAAAACCAGTGGATTTGTCAGTGTCGGAACAAAGCTCTTGTGATGAAGGTGTAGGATCACTTCAGAGCTTCCTATGCCAGTTACCTGTAGGTCATTGACCAGCCGTGAGCACACATTGTGTTTTATCAATCCACTCTGCCCTTGCATATGGTCCCACTGACCCACACATGCACACATTGTCACTAAATTTTATCATTTGATGTGAAATCGCCCAGAATGAATCATATCCTATCGCAATCGGGTGATTGTTGAGTTGACATGACCTTCTAATAAGAGGGGAGGGTTGAAGTTTGCTAAATTATTGACCAAAAGCATTTTTGTCCCCGCCGAACGAGTTCGAGCAGGGGACTATGAAACGGGCTCCGTACGTGTGTGTGTCCGTGTGTCCGTCCGTGTGTCCGTCCGTCCGTCCGTCCGTCCGTCCGTCCGTCCGTGTGTCCGTGTGTGCGTCCGTGTGTGATCAAAATCTTCAATTTGCTACTTCTCTGTCATTTATGAGCCAATTTTGATTCTGTTTGCTTTATATGATAGCACTACATGGGAGCTTTGAAACTTCTACACAGAATTTCAGTCGTGACCTTTGACCTTGACCTTTGACCTATATTGTACATTTTGCTACAAAATGCTACTCCTTCGCCATTTCTAACCCGATTTCGATTCCGTTTGCTTTATGTGATGGCACTAGGTGAGGGCTTCAAAACTTCTACACAGAATTTTGACCTTTGACTTCTTTGACCTTTGACCTTGATTTTTTGACCTATATTGTACATTTTGCTACAAAATGCTACTCCTTCGCCATTTCTAACCCAATTTCGATTCCGTTTGCTTTATGTGATGGCACTATGTGAGGGCTTCAAAACTTCTACACAGAATTTTGACCTTTGACTTCTTTGACCTTTGACCTTGATTTTTGACCCATATTGTACATTTTGCTACGAAATGCTACTCCTTCGCCATTTCTAACCCGATTTCGATTCCGTTTGCTTTATGTGATGGCACTAGTTGAGGGCTTCAAAACTTCTACACAGAATTTTGACCTTTGACCTCTTTGACCTTTGACCTTGATTTTCGACCTATATTGTGCATTTTGCTACAGAATGCTACTCCTTCGCCATTTCTAACCCGATTTCGATTCCGTTTGCTTTATGTGATAGCACTAGGTGAGGGCTTCAAAACTTCTGCACAGAATTTTGACCTTTGTCTTCTTTGACCTTTGACCTTGATTTTTGACCTATATTGTACATTGGCTACAAAATGCTACTCCTTCGCCATTTCTAACCCAATTTCGATTCCATTTGCTTTATGTGATGGCACTAGGTGAGGGCTTCAAAACTTCTACACAGAATTTTGACCTTTGACCTTGATTTTTTACCTATATTGCACATTTTGTTACAAAATGCTACTTCCGGCGGGGACATATGTTACGCACCGCGTAATTTCTACTTTTCCTTGTTTTTTTTCTGTCTGAATCAATGAGAGATTTGTGAAAGGATGATGAGGTTACAACCAATATCGTTTCATGGAAATGTGTCAGAGTGTAGAACTCCACAGCTTTCTTACTCTATGTGAGTATGCAGTGAAACTGCTGCTCTGTGATTTTACCATTTTTTTTTTTCAAAGAGATAACATTTCATGATGGACAGGCCATGTGATTGTAGTATGTGAAATGTACAATTGTACAAAATGATACATTAGGTTTTGTTTTGAAACAACAGTGATTGGTATTATTCATGACAACATACTTTAGTAGTCAAATAATGTTTGATCCATGTGAGCAGTGGTATCCAATAAGAGGAGAAGTTTGGCAAGCCTAAAGAAATAAAACAAACCAAATTATATGGTTTTGATCTTAATTTTTTTTCCTATGATAGCATATGAATGATTAGATTGTTCTTCGTGTTTTATCAGCAAGAACACAGAAATGTAACCAATAAACAAAATAATGTAATGTCAAGCCCTGTTCACATTCTGATATTACAACCATCATGAGTTTGAGGGTAAATTGTCCTCAGGCTTTGATCTCCAGTCTGCCGATACAAATGATGTAAAATATGTTGACTTTGCTATGTAGCAAATGCAAACCGAAGGAAAGTGACTAGAAATGAATATACTTTATTAATTTCTTTGCTCATTTTTCCACTAATAAATTACAGTGCACTCCCGATATAACGAACACGATTATAACGAAATTTCGTTATAACAAAGTAAATCTTCTGGTCCCAAAATTATCACCATTAAAGTCTATGGTACAAAATTCGCTTTAACGAACACGGTTATAGCGAAATTTCCGTTATAACGAAGTCTTTTCCGAGCGCCACAGACAAAGAACAACAAAAGAAATGTGCTCCGTTATAACGAAATGCGAATTGCTTTCGAAAATACGTAGCGGAACAAGCGTAATATAGCGTTTCTGCATGGGTGAACGCTTCTCATCACTGTGTGTTCGCTCCTTGTGTCACGCACAGTTTCTGAGGGGAACTTGCGTTTATTATTGTAATACAGTTATCCCATCACATTTCACATAGTTTTCCAGTTATGATGAGTATTCAGCAAACAGAATATGATATATATACGTGGTTTCCTTGTTTTCGTTATATATTGTATTTGTTCTGTTATAACGAAATTTCGTTATAACGAAAGAAAACTGCCAGTCCCGAGCACTTCCTTATAACGGGAGTCCACTGTATATTCATTTCTGGTCAGTTTCTTTCTGTCTGCATTTATTACATACGGTACTCAAACAGCTGCATCACTTCGGTGATCCCTCGCATTTATCCCCACATTGAATTATCCTTCAGGTTTATGTCAGGTTTAAGTGTATGCATGTGTGTCACACACATACACACTGCTATATAGCTTCTGACCATTCGAGCATTGAGAATTAAGGGTTTCTGGAACAAGCGCTGTAGCTTCCAAGGGTTTCTGGAACGAGCGCTGTAGCTTTCTACTATAGCTCAGTCGGTAGAGCACTGGGCTAGCAATCTGGAGGTCTTGGGTTCGAATCCTGATGGAATCCTATTTTCTTTGCTCATTTTTCTAATAACAGACTTTGGAATGCATCGGTAAAATCACTTTTAATGCTTTGAAAAAAAAATCACCCAGACACAGGAGCATTAAGTGACTGCTTAATAGTGCCGAATAATGGCAAATATTTGCGGCAAGAAACTTTCGCATATTGGAGGCAGCAGTCTGTTTTGCAGCATGAAACTTTTGCAAATTGCCAACTCATTGAAACATTACGAGTACGGTATGTGCTGGATTGTGTTGACAAAGACTTTCGTGTGCATTTTACCCTTGGTGAATTGCAGCCCCTCACAAAATTCACACAAGTTTCTTGTCCACAAAAATTTCTGGTTTTACATACAGCACAGGTCAATATGACTTTGCAGAGGCAGATCAAGAAATTGAAACCTCACGTGGGTTGGCAGACAAGACACTAGACCAGCTCCTCAAGAAGATTTATGATTTCAGACAAAGCATTTCTTTTCATTTACACATGCCGACACAACGTGTACACAGTCACATGAATACACAACACACTTACAAACACACAAACACACACTTGCAACTGAAAGGTGATATGTATGTGAGAGCTCCGGTAAATCGAAAGTATTTGGTCGGGACTTTGTGGGGGAAGTTTGACCACATCCATATACTTTTCCTTCGAGGACCCTTGATTCTTGGGATCAAAACTTGAAGCCTTTCTTCCATATTGTTTCATACCTTTTGTGGATGTTAAGATCAGGTTTATATCATTTTATCTATCATTGCAGTGACATGGGTTAAGATTTGTGTCGGAACAGTGCAAAGACCTCATTACTGTGTGATTATGGGATGGGAGTATATTGTGATGTTGTCATTGACTATAATGGCTAGTCCATACTTGTAGGCAAGGGCAATAGTAATATGATATGGACTGGCCTTGAGGGGGATCAATACATCATTTATTGCCTAAAGTAGACTCATATTGCCTTCATCTACGACTCGGGCAATACAGTTTTAGCGAGGGCAGTTAATGTTATACCCCCCTCCCCCCAAGTAGCCCTCCACCAAGCAGGTTTTTCCACCACTGATCTTGTTCTTCCATTGAGATCAGTGATTTCCACTCATATGATATGTACGCTGAAAATAGCCCACTCTCCCAATATAGAAGCCTTTTGTTATGTCATCATCTTTCAGCTGTGCGGCGCCTCGCTCTTGATAGCAGCCGTAGCAGAATCTAGAGTACGCACTTTAGTGTACACATGCAAACCTCTAATACGCGCAGCTTGAACTCCCAAGTTCATCGAGCCTACTTGCCAAAATATTGAAAATCCTTCATAAAATCCATAAAGATGCCTGGATCACTACCAAAATTTATTCATCTGTTACTTAGTCGTCATTCTCAACCTTTCCTGTAAGTTTCATCCAAATCCGTTTTCAACTTTTTGAGTTATTTTGCACACAGACAAACGAACAAACAAACAAACAAACCACCGTCGATGAAAACATAATCTCCTCCCGTGGCGGAGGTAATTAATACATTTATATCTAATGTTTTAAAGCTCTCAGAGTTGACGCAATAGTACCGCCGCGCAAAATGCAGAATTTGCTTGCTTCCCTTCATGTATGCATGTCTACAGGTGCAGACGATTTCATGTACAAAAGCAATGGCAAATTGTTCGTAGAGCTATCACAAATATTAATGGCAGGGCCCTCTGGTAGAGCAGTGGCAACACTGAAGAGGTTAACCTGTATAAAAAGGAGACCTTATCACTATCATCATAATTATCATCATTATAGTTAATAATAATAATATTATTATTATTAATAATAATAATAATATTATTATTATTAATAATAATGATAATAATAATAATAATAATAATAATAATAATATTAGTAATAATAATAATAATAATAATAATAATAAAAAGACGGGTGCGCGGTGCCGATGTGAGTTGAAGGTGTGCAGTGGAGTAAGAACGAAGGCGTCTGGTTGTTGAGGAAGTAGATATAGTCTGGAGGGAAACCATTATCATTATTATTATTATTATTATTATTATTATTATTATTATTATATTGTTATTATTGTTATTATTATTATTATCATTATTATAATCTTTATTATTTTTATTGTTATCATTATTATGATCATCAGCATTATTACCATTTCCAAGGAAGGAGGTTATATCCATGTATATGGGTATATGGGTATATGGGTATATGGGTATATGGGTATATGGTATTGTATATTGTAGGCCTACATCATTTTAATGCTTCATGTCTGATCATTCCCAATCTGCTCATAAGCAAAAATCATTGTCTGATGACTTCTTGTTGGTTTTGTGATACAGGTTCACGTGTAATGCATTTCAACGTGCTTAAATATTGCCCTCTATGCATATTTAAGTCTGGCGTAGGTCTGACAAATAGAGTGGCTTTTACTCTGCTGTGTGACACAAAACAAGAATTTGGTTTTGTGGGTGTGTGTGTTTTTCACTTTCTTCCTTAATATGTTGTGAATTTTTTTTGAAAGGACCTATGCAATACAAATGCATGGTGACTTGCATTGATTTATTCTGGGTCATCACTTGCGTAGTGAAAGAAATAAATATTAGCCATATGATTAACAATGTTGTTGCTATTTTTTCTTCAGATGGCACCTGTGCACAAAAAAGGAAGCTTGCACACCAAAATTTCTTGATATCTTTAAACCACTACTAAATTACTATAATAATTAACAAAGGATGTTGTAGGGAAATATGCACGTTATGCTCAGTTTTGGGGGAAGATGTATTCCAATGTTCACACATGCATACACACGAGGAAATACATTTCATGCATCCTCATGACAAATACGCAGATTATGTTAGACCAGTTGTGGCACTTAGTTTGTTCATACATGTATCACCAGCACTTTGGATGTACAGTTCTTTGAAAAGGGTATAATAAAAAGTTTATTTTGACCACAATCTCATTACATGTGACCTGACCCAGTTCACTTCAAATGAAATTAATTTCATTCTCCTTTTTGAGGAAATGGAATTTCAATTGTGACAGATACATTACATGACCTCTTAAAATATTTCCTAGTGATCTTCTCAGAAACTGCTCTGATGTTGTTTTGTTTTGTGTTCAATCTTGCGAGGAATGAGAAATTAGGGGAAAGAGGAATAAAGGGAAAAGAACTGAGAGATATGAGAAAGACTTACTGGTACATTTCATTTGCAAAGCTTTACCAAGTCTTAGCCTATGTCAGATGAGAATGCATGGTTCTGAAAGAGAGAGTGGGGGGGGGGGGGGTGTGAAGGGAGCAATGCATGAATGAAGGGTATGAAATGAGAGCAATAAATGTGTGGAAACTTTCACCAAATGAGACCGTAACATTACTCATCCGTGGCTAGACTGTCACCTGACAGCTGCCATCTTTTAGCTGTGTGACTGGTCACATGACCTGCTGGGATCATTGTGACCTATAGCTTCTGTTAATCAGTTTCTTAATTGTCAGAACACGTAATTCCTACTTTGCCAGAAATGGAATGCAATGGTCACCTGACCGTAGCGGTCTTGACCATGTGAGTGATCATATGATCCCCTGTGATCATCAGGAATTCATGCTCATATCAGTGGCGTGTTGAAGTTGACATTGACATGAAATATGTCCTCTTTGGGCAAGTCAGGTGAGCACGATTATAGTCATTTATGGTTCGCATGTTATGCGTATATGCGTGTTGCATGACTGCAGATAGGTGTACGCACCAAATGAATTTGCTGTAGGGTACCTATGAATAGATGGTGATGATGATGATGACAACTAGTAATAATGACAATTGTACTAATTGAATGATTACTAAAACTTTTGCTTCTGGTGTGCATTGTGAAAATGTACTTTGATTTGAGTTTTAAGACACCTCCAGCCCCATTTCAAAGTGGAATATATAGATTTAATATACGAATTATTTTCCACAGTGCGACAAAAATACTGCAGGTAAACCTTCATAACCATGTGTACACGGTTTACCTCCTGTCCACTATTTAGGGGTGTGTACAATTTGTCATTCTGCTGGTGGGGGGGGGGGGGGGGGAGGAGAGTGGTAACATTGTGGAATGTGCTAGAACAATTAAGTAGATTGACAGTTCCAGGAGAACATGCTCTCATGCACTTAATACTTATCTATAACTTTTGATACAGTTCAGGTGTATACAGGGACATTTGACCGTGGTCATAACCTGAAGATAACACTGCCTCATCCAAAGATTCCCCCCCCCCCCCACACACACACACACCAAAGGAAGCACAACCAGATGCAACAATTCCAATGCTTATCTTAGATAACCCACCTGTTCTGTTGATTAGTTCAACATATCTTGGGTTCACCCAACAATGGGGCAAAACACTGAACCTTAACATTCAGTTTAACTGATGACATAGAGCAAAGTGAAAAATAAAAAAATCAGCACTAATATATATAAGCCAAAATCGCAGAACAGTACTGCAGGGGGGGGGGGGGGACTTTGGATTTATCAACACCTGAACAAATCTCATACCCATTTTATTCTATGAAGGACTTATAAATCATTCAGTATGATCCATGCCTATTTGAATGTAAAAAGTTTTGATCTTCTATCTAGAAAAAGAAACAAACAGATTACATACTTTTTCTTGTGAATATTGTTCTTATCTTGGTATGGGTTATAAACTCACTTTATAACAGCTGAAGCAAGAATGCCTTAAAGTGGAGATTTTTTTAATTAATTGATTTATTATTATTAGAGAGATCAGGCAAGTCATTCAAGAGTTCCAAATATTGCAAGTTTTGGTTATAAATCCCATGTGCGCCCTCTGTAGATTGAACCCATACAAGAATTTGTAACGTCACAATATGACAACAGTATTGAATGACACCTGGAAACAATATTTCACAAGGATTTTTAGGTGATCCGAGTATCCTCTCGGATCACCTTCTGTATCTGTACTGATTCTTTATTCTTCTTTCTTTATTTCTTTATTTCTCCGCAAAAGTTGTGCAAGAGTTAGCTCAGAAAGTGCATTGCCTATCAATGTCAAACTTATACCATATATGTATCATGTCCCAAAGACGACAGATCAAGTAAAATCATAGTAATCAGTCGACCGTGACGTCACTATGACGTCATTATATGAAAACACATTTTCATGCATATCTCATTAATGGAATGGAATTTTTCAATGAAATTTACGTCACATATATTTCAAGTCAAGCGGGTTCTACTCATGTTCTCAAAATTCATATTTATCTTAAAACGCGCGCGTACGCGCGCGTTGTGAATATTTGTATGCTCAAATCGAGCTCAAATTTTTTTTTGCATACGTTTCAGATCATTTGGAGCATTTTTTGAAAAATTGAAAAAATTGGACGGACGCGTACGCGCGCGCACATATTCGCACGCACAGCTTATATGCAATAGAAATTTTCAGTTTTTTCACACGGATCGGATGTCCAAAATGTCAAGGAATATTTCTACCAAGTTTCAAGTCAATCTGACTCAATATGACGTCATACGGGCACGTCAAACTCAAAATTCCGCGCGTGCGTCAATGGGGATACACAGTGCAACTATGCCAAAAAACCGTCAATTTTAAATCGGATTTAACTCGTCAGGATGAACGGTGACCCCCCTTTTTCTTGGCATATTCTGAAAGCTGATGAGTTGTTCATGTTATTTCATGGGCTGGCTATGCTGACAAAATGATGAAAAGATATCAAATTTCTTAATAAAGTAAAAAAAGTAAATTTTCAAAATGACGTCATCAAATTTCAAGTTCATTCGAGCGTATCTCACTAGTCCTTTGTCAATTTTCACCCAGATTTCAGTATGATGTAGCTTATTTAATGTTCTTTCAAGCATAAAATTACAATATTTTGATTGGATAACGGTATCACCTCGTAAAAATGGATTAAAAGTAATCTTGTCAAATTTGACCAGTTTACGTGTTATCTCTATGGGAGTGCAGTTTTTCCGGAAATGAAAATTGATATGACTATCTTTATCGAGCACTAGCTCACTTAAGCTTCGGTAAATTTCTCCCAGATTTTAATATGTTGTAGCTGAGACTTTACGCTACCGTAAGTGTGCCCTTTGTTTTTTCATACGATGTCAGAATCACGTCAAAAAATTGGGTTGAAATTCAGGCTTATCTTCGATGTATTGAGATATTTCTTTCTTTCTGCAATTTTCTTTGCAATAACTCAAGAAAAACGGCCTCTATCACTTCCATATTTTGCACATGTTTAGTTCATGTCACGTGAATTATTTCATAAAATAACAACTTCTTGATCGAACACCATCTTGGGTATGTAAATTAGGGTCAAAGGTCATAATTGTTTCACCCTGTATCTTAGTGAATACATGTCCTATCTTTCCCATATTTTGCACACACAAAGACCATGTTACAAGGATTATTTCACAAAATAACTACTTTTTACTCAGATGCCATCTTGTCTGTGCAAATTGAGGTCAAAGGTCATATGTACTTCTTTTTGTATCTTCGTTATGACGTGTTGTCTCTATGGGAGGGAATTTTCTTTAATGTGAAAATTGACATGATTGTCTTTATCGAGCACTAGCTCACTTACCCTTCGGTGAATTTCTCCCAGATTTTAATATGTTGTAGCTGAGACTTTGCGCTATCGTTTTGTTTCCTTCGTTTTTCATACGATGTCGGGATTACGATAAAAAATTGGTTGAAATTAAAGCTTATCTGCTATGTATTGAGATATTTCTTTCTTTCTGCAACTTTCTTTGCAATAACTCAAGAAAAACACGCCCTATCACCCCCATATTTTGCACATGTTTAGTTCATGTCTCGAACATTATTTCATAAAATAACAACTACTAGATCGGACAACATCTTGGGTATGTAAATTAGGGTCAAAGGTCATAAATGTTTCATCTTGTATCTTAGTGAATACCTATCCTATCTTTCCCATATTTTCACACGTATAAATAGACGATGTCGCGAGAATCATTTCACAAAATAACCACTATTTAATCAGATGCAATCTTGGGAGTGCAAAGGTGGGTCAAAGGTCATATGTATTCATTGCTGTATCTTCGTTATTCAGTGTATACAGAATTTGGTACCAAAGATGGCAGATATGACTCCCTTTTCTAAATGAGAATGCAAACATCACACGGCCAATGTCTCTAAACACAGATGAAACTTGTATGGTCATGCCTATTGCGATCAGGACTCGAATCATTGATAAAAAAAATCGGATCACCTTAATTTGTCAGTGATGACAAATTACAATCTCTAGTATTATATTTTGCCTTTTATGATTATCATACATTAACCATTAATGTTTCATAATGTTTATGCTGTATAGTATCACATGGGATTCTGTACTTTTCATTATTGCTTCTGTGTAATCAAAATTAGTTTCTGTTCAAACATTTTCAATTTCAATTCGTTAATTCATTAGGTGATCCGAGTATCCTCTCGGATCACCTTCTGTATCTGTACGGATTCTTTGTTTTTCTTCTTCTTTATTTCTCCTCAAAAGTTGTGCAGAGGTTAGCTCAGAAAGTCCGCTGCCTGTCAATTTCAAAATTATATCATGTATGCATCATGTCCCAAAGACGGCAAATCTAATGTATCATTGTGATCAGTCGACCGTGACGTCACTATGACGTCATTATATGAAAACACATTCTCAATCATATCTCATTAATGAAATAGAATTTTTCAATGAAATTTACGTCACATATATTTAAAGTTATGCGCATTCTACTCATGTTCTCAAAATTCATATTTTCTCTTAAAACGTGCGCGTACGCGCGCGTTGAAATATTTGTATGCTCCAATCGAGCTCAAAATTTTTTTGCACACGTTTCAGACCATTTGGAGCATTTTTTGAAAAATTGAAAAAATCGGACGGACGCGTACGCGCGCGCGCATATACGCACGCACAGCTCATATGCAATTGAAATTTCCAGTTTTTTCACTTTGATCGCATGTCTGAAATGTCAAGGAATATTTATACCACGTTTCAAGTCAATCCGACTCAATATGACGTCATACGGGGCCGTCAAAGTTGAAATTCCGCGCGCGCGTCAATGGCGATATACAGTGCAACTATGCCAAAAAACTGCCAATTTTAAATCCGATTTTACTCGTCAGGATGGACGGTGACCCCCCATTTTCTTTACATATATTGAAAGCTGATGAGTTGTACATGTCATTTCATGGGTAGGCAATGCTGACAAAATGATTAAAAGATATCAAATTTCTTAATAAAGTAAAAAAAGTAAATTTTTTAAAATGACGTCATCAAATTACAAGTTTACTCGAGCGTATCTCACTTATCCTCTGCCAATTTTCTCCCATATTTCAGTATGTTGTAGCTTATGAAATGTTCTTTCATTAATGTAAAAACAACATTTTGATTGGATGACGTCATCGCCTCGTAAAAATGGATTGAATGTATCCTTGTAGAATTTGACCAGTTTACGTGTTATCTCTATGGGAGAGCAGTTTTTCTGGCAGTGAAAATTGACATGACTCTCTTTTTCGAGCACTAGCTCACTTTTGCTTCGGTGAATTTTTCCCAGATTTTAGTATGTTGTAGCTGAGACTTTGGGCTATCGTAATCGTGCCCTTCATTTTTTCATACGACGTCGGCATCACGTCGAAAAACTTGGTTGAAAATGGCACGTGGCTTCGATGCAGCGTCATTTTGCTTAATACACAGGGCCTATGGAGCATGAAATAGTGGTCATTGCATAGCGCATCCGACTCGTAATCCTAAGGTCCCTGGTTCGAGGCTCACCCCTGCCAATATTTTTTTTCATTTTTTTAAACACTTTTTTTCTTCTTTTTCTTTAGTTAGTCTTAATCTCCCTTCCTAACTTTATCTTTTTCTGATTTTTTTATGCTTCTCCTTCAAATTTCTATAAAATAACATATTTTTTTCTTTATTTTTCTTTCTTTCTACTACTTTCTGTGCAATAGATGAACAACAACAATGGCTATCAATCCCATATTTTGCACATGTTTAGTTCATGTCACGTACATTATTTCATAAAATAACAACTACTTGATCAGACACCATCTTGGGTATGTAAATTAGGGTCAAAGGTCATAAATGTTTCATCCTGTATCTTGGTGAATACATGTCCTATCTTTCCCATATTTTGCACACACAAAGACCATGTAACAAGGATCATTTCAAAATATAACCACTTTTTGCTCAGACGCCATCTTGGGTGTGCAAAGTGAGGTCAAAGGTCATATGTACTTCTTTCTGTATTTTCGTTATGACGTGTTATCTCTATGGGAGGGATTTTTTTTTAATGTGAAAATCGACATGCTTTTCTTTATCGAGCACTAGCTCTCACTTACCCTTCGGTGAATTTCTCCCAGATTTTATGTTGTACCTAAGACTTTGCATTTTGCATCTTGGTGAATACCTGTCCTATCTTTGCCATATTTTGCACACGAATATAGACGATGTCGCAAGAATCATTTCACAAAATAACCACTTTTTCCTCAGATGCCATCTTGGGAGTGTAAAGGTGGGTCAAAGGTCATATGTATTCGTTGCTGTATCTTCGTTATTCAGTGTATACAGAATTGGTACCAAAGATGGCAGATATGACTCCCTTTTCTAAATGAGAATCCAAACCTCACACGGCCAATGTCTCTAAACACAGATGAAACTTGTATTGTCATGCCTATTACGATCAGGAGTCGAATCATTGATTAAAAAAAAAAATCGGATCACCTTAATTTGTCAGTGATGACAAATTACAATCTCTAGTTTTTTGTTTGTCTTTACCCTATGACATTGTAAGGGTATTTGATGTAGCTCATCCAAAAGACATGGAAAAGCATATTTTCTGAACTTACAATTTCTCAGGTACAAGGTGAGAGACTACATGCTTTTCATTAAAAAGAATAAAAATCTGTAAGATTCTTAATAGTGTATTAAACTTTCTCTGGATATGTTTGACTAATCTTTCTTCAACTTTCACTGATGGGTTTGACCATCTTTCTTTAACTTTCACTGATGTATTTGACTAATCTATCTTCAATGTTTACTGATGTATTTGACTGATCTATCTTCAACTTTCACCAATGTGTTTGACTAATCTTTCTCCAACTTTCACCAATGTGTTTGACTACCTTGGTAATCTCTCTCCAACTTTTACTGATGAATTTGACTAATCTATTTTTAACTTTCACTGATGTGTTTGACTAATCTACATTATATCTGTAGTCACTGAATCCAGAAATGTATAATGTAGCTATATGGGGAAAACCTTCCCTTTAAACTTTGATAGCCACCATCATCAGCAGGTTGGTAGCAAGGTCAGAGACATGTTGAGAGTGGGGTCATGAAAAGGTCAAGGGTGGATCTGAACTTGACGCATGGTACGATATTTTAAAATGATTCACACCAACCATACAGGGCAAATTCCTAGAACCATTATGAGAGAATTACATTTATGATATCCTTGTGAATTGTAATCTGTGTAATTGCTCTGACTCATAAATGAATGGGTGTTTCGGCAGGCATTTATCACTCTTCCACGACTGAATGTGATTGAACCCATCTAAAGTCCTGGGCTAATTCTTGCTGCAGAAGTCATCTGTGTGTCATCTGTTGATTGGTAGGGTCTCTAAGTTATCCTGTGTTGGAGAAAATAATGTTACCACCGATGGAATGCTTTCAATTCAGTTTCAGTTCAGTTTCAATGTATTTCATACTTTTCATGTTACATCAAGAATAATATTGTTGTTGTTGATTTAAAGAAAGAAAGAAGAGAGAGAGAGAAAATGGGGCCCTATACAGAATAATAGCACAAATTTGTATACCTTGTCAATAATAAACACACAAAACAAGAATACACAATATACTATAAAAACAAATGAAAACTATGTCATTTTGAGAGAAATAGGGAAGTAATATCGTTTCGAATATGTTGCCAATTTAAAGAGTCAATTATGAATATAGCAATTTAAGAGGCTTTTGATCATTTTTCAACTGCAACAATAAACAATCATGCATTAATTCCAAATACACTTGTACCTCAAATAGAACAGAATTTTTACTTTGCAATATTGAATACCAACAATGATTAGGGCACAACATGACCAAGAAAGAGAATACAGCAGCCAACCACAAAAATTACATCTCTGAGATTTGGCGGGTTAAAGGGATGGTACAGTATTGGTGGAGATGGATATTTGGTTTCTAACTTTTTGGGACATACCAAGAAATCACTTCTGAAATAGTACAGGCTGTACTATTCTAAAATAAATTCAAAGTTTATTTGATGAAAATCTGTTTTGGAATGGCTGAGACATCAAAAAAACAAAGTAAAACAAGGTGATCATTATAAAAGGTGGGTCCCAACTTTTATCAGGATCTCTCTATTTTGGATATCTCGGCCATTTCAAAATGAATTTTCATCGAATAAATGTTGAATTCCTCTTGGAATTACATGTTCTTTATAATTTCATAAAAGGTTTCTCATTATCTTACTCACAAAAAATGTTAGAAACCTGAAGATCGGTCTCAACCAAAACTATATGATCCCTTTAAAGGAAAAATGGAGAAAAAAAGACGGGAACAGGAAATGCGGTTGAGGACATGAGAAAGTGCACTCACATCTGGTGTCTGCTTTGTCAGTGAACTTTTGGTATGAATATGACGGATATCAATTTCTTTTGTTGTTTCCTGTTCTGTGTGTGTGTGTGTGTGTGTGTGTGTTTTTCTCTCTTTGTCTCCAAGTCAGATTTAGTAATGGTGTGAATTGGGATCAGTATACCTGTGTTTACCAGTGCATTGACCTTTTGTAAGCTACCGATCCATTACTGCTATTGTGCTCAATTCCTTCTTTACCTTTCAAACCTGTCTTTCAGTGTGTGGGTGTGTGTGACTGTGTATGTGAGTGCATGTGTAAACATGTGTGTGTGTGTCTGCAAGTGTGTTAGTCTGTCTACAAGTGTGTGTGTGTGTGTGGAATTGTCTCTAAAGTCTTATTGTCTGAATTTGACAGCTGATCAGTTTTGCATTCAATGTATTGTCCTCAGCGGGTGTTCTGTGGTGGAGGTGTGTCTGTGGCAAACAGTTAGATGAATCCATTGTTACCTCACAATTGTGACTCATATGTATGCATTTAGCAGACATACCAATGCATTTTGATTCATTGTTGTAATGGTACACATAAAAATATAGTCACACAAACACACACGCACTTCATTCTTTGTGTGTGTGTCAGTGTGTATTATTTTTATCTATTTTATACCTACTATGACTTTTAGTTTCAAGTATGGTATCATAGGAGGTATAGATAAGTTACAGAGAGTCTAACCCCCCTTTCAGACTAGAGACTTTTTCGTATGGATGTACGATGTATGGATATACAACGTATGGATATACAGTAGGACGTGTTTATGTGTCTGAATGTTCTTATATTGAAACGTCATATCAGTATAAGTCGTGTATCGAAACGATGATTTGAGTATCGTTTCAAATCATTATCCTATCTATACGACGTATATTCATGTCTGAATGCTCTCATATCCATACGTCGTATGAGTAGGCGGGGCTTATTCGCAGCGCGTGCCGAGCTCACGTATCCATGATGCGGACTTATAATGGACAGATTGATTGTGACGAAATAATGATCTGGCTCGAACTAGCGAACTACCGCATGAATCCAAGGCAGACTATAAACACTATGCACAAAGCCTGCGTAAATTACGGACTGTGCATGGAAGAGATTCACGTCTACTCAAGAAATATCACTTGTGCGCTAGGTCTGAATGCTCCCATGCGATTATCGTATAAAGGTGTGCTGTGTCTGAATGCTTTCATATCGAAATGTTGTATATCCATACGTCATATGAATATACGATAACTCGGTGTTTCTGAAAGCGCCATGAATTATTTCATTCTCTGTACATTATCTCTCTCTGATCATAAGCTTCTGGAAAACAGCTGTGTTATCAAAAGGATATACGTATTCTTCTGGAAACCACTAATAGATGCAGGTTTGTGTTGTTTTGTTTTGGTGTTGTTGTTTTTTTAAAGCTGCAGTCATATATCCCGATTTATGTATTCATGATGTTAATATCTAAATAAAGAAAAAATAATAATGAACATCGTGATCTACTTCTATGAGGTGACCAGCTGGTGAATGTGAAGAATTTACACCAGTTTACATCTCTCAGGTTACATCTTTATGAATGATCTTTTGCGTGACTTTTATCTACAGTTGTTTGACACTCTTATCTTATCTTGCCATATCTTATCTTGTCTTGTCTTGTCTTATCTTATCACATGATAACAGGGGGTTAAACATTCACAGAAAGTGAAGTAAAGGCTGATAGATTTTTGTTGTTGTTTTTCAATGCCCAGTCTTGATACATTTTATTTTCAAACTTTATTTGTGCTCTCATCATATACTGTAAAACGAGGAATATTCGCGTGCATTTTAATTTCGCGAATTTCGCGAGCGCCAAGATTCGCGAAATTAAAGTGCACACGAAATTTCTTATCTACACTATATGCATTGAACGCAAGTGGCAATTCGCGAAAATTTCTTGCCACGAAAAAGGCCGTCGGCTCCAATTCGCGAAAATTTCGTGCCACGAATATATCATGTTTTACAGTATACTCCTGCTAAATGATCCGTATGATGTCTTCACTGATATACTTTTTGTTTTCAGAATTATTGCAGCAGACAGCTAATTCATTGAACAAAGGAAGTATAATCTCAGTGTGTATCTGTAATTCTCAGTATCATTCTGTACTTTTTCCCCCCTATGCAGGCCTGATGTAATTCTCACAAAGTACATGCCTGTGTTTGATATGACTAAAAAAAGAAAAATCTGTCCCAAAATGCCCCATGATGTCATTGGGATAGAAATATGACGACCCCTGTTGGCCCAGTGGTTTTGTTGGTTTTCAAACTTCAATGCCATAACGTTACCATAATCCTGTTTTGCCGTCTGTAAGTAAGCTAGCTGGATGACCTGTGTTTAGTCTCTGACACAGACATAATGTCAAACCTATTTTTACTTCACTATTTTAAGTCTTTCATTGCATTTGGTCTAACAATGCTGTGCAAAACAGGGATTTTTGCCATAATGTCATAAATGCATGAGACTTTAAAAGCAAATTGTTCAATATTGTCACATCGAAGAATCTCAGTAAAAAGTCCAAAAGCATGATGCAGTTTATTGTTCACATCTACCATCAAATGTTAGTTTTGTTTGTTTGTTTTGAACAATGTTTGGAACAATGTTTGTTTTTGTGTTTTGGGTATTGCGCTGTATGCTGTCTTTGTAGAGTATTAATAGGCACCTTTGCTTTATAGAAGGAATTCAACAGCGTGATAGGGTGCGTTTGTGAAGATGTTGACTATTTTTTTTTCATATTTTTTCCGCAAGTTTTTCTAAAAGAAGTATGCTTTTTACAAGCATAGCTTAGCATTGGATTCCCATATTTAGATGCTGAACATGTTTTGTTTTTGATTGTTTTTTTTCAGGCTGATATTAGAATTAGGTAGTATTTGATCAAAATTTTATCTGGAAGCTGTGTAATCTTGTTTGATGCTCTCACCTGAAACTAAATAACATTTTGGAGAGAAAAAAAAAGAATAGGAATCTTTTCATTCAACAATTCTGGCCAGCTCTCAATTTCAACATTAAAAAGATGCTGATATGAAGTAAACATTCCACGCTAAATGGATGACTAGATATATCATCATAAAAACGAAAGTAGAGATGGACTAGCCACCACCTCTTTTGTTGAGAGTTGATTAAATTCATCGCCCATCTATCTGTTCCTTCCACGAAACTGCCAGTGTAGATCTGTGGTTGGGAAAATAAATATTTGCGCCGCCAAGCAGCCAGGAGAAAATGAAGTTGGATAACAGCAGTAATAAAACTGTGCAATGTCTAATACATCAGTAATTTATCAGAGCTGTGGTTTTAAAGATCTTTTTTTTTTCTCTTTGTGTGTGCAGTATGTGTGTGTGTGTGTGTGTGTGTGTGTGTGTGCGCGTGTGTGTGTGTGTGTGTGTGTGTGTGTGTGTATGCTTTCTGTCTTCATATTTTGTTGATATTTCTTTGCACTGTTCAAAACACAATTGGAAATGCCGTTGTCAGCCAGGCAATGTTGGGGTGCAACTGTGGCAAATAACTATGGAAATGAGGGGCAAAGAAGTGAACACAAATTGATCCTGTTTTGTCCGGTCTTATAGGTCGATCACAATCGCATCATATGGCATAGGAGATGAGATTTTGTAGAATTTTGGTGTTTATTCAGAAGTCGTACAATGAGCCAGATGTCAATTTGACCAGACAGCGACTTCAATAGGAGATTGGCAACTAGCATTGTCAAAATTGTGATAAGTTTGGAATCCAGAAGAGAATGTGTAAATGCAACTCACTCTAATTTGTATCACATTTTCTTTGACAATATGCCAGAATGTGCGCCTTTAGAAAATTGCTAATATTTCCACGATTCAAGTAGAGTCATTTAGGAAAAAAGACATGACAGTGGTCTGATTCTCTGCTGGAAATGAGAAATTTATTTCGACGTCGTGCATCGTAACTCCTTTTCAGATGTGGCATGGTGGCTGTCAATCAAGAATTTGAGGAGGAACAACTTTTTAGCATGAAATCCAAATTCTAGTGATCATTCACTCTCGTTTCAGTTAGACACTAACTGTCAGAGATCCTTGACAATTGCCCCAAATAATGACTTTTTGTTTGTAATACATATTTTCAGCAGTGGAACTTCCAGATGGAGGATGCATATAAATTTAATCATTCATACAAATCCTTCCCCTATTTATTCAAAACAAATGCTGTGTACTACTTTAACTCACTACCAGTGGCAACCTCGGTACGCCCCATAAAAAAAGGATTAAAAAGATTTTTTAAAATCTGGAAAGGAGAAATTCAACAAACAGCTATGAGACTTATGCAGTGCTTTGTCAACTTTGCAGAGTAGAAGATATCAGTATGTGCCATGGAGTTTATCACCAAACATACTTCAGGCTTTGAAGCACTACTACGTTTGATACACTGCATACGCTATATGCAAGTCTGATATTTCACGAAGAGTGACTTCCTGACAATTTTGCAAATGGTTGAATTTGCAGTCGTGGGTCGCAGTACTGGATAAAGAGAATGTATGCATGTACCTCACATTCATGCCTGGATCAGAGTCAATATTTTTCGGTTGTTGTAGAACTTGTCGAATAGCTCCCGACTTGCAACGTTGAGCAAAATGAAAATCCTTCAAAATGAATGATGTATACCGTATTTCTCTGGATAATACCACCATTAAGTGGTATTATCCAATCACATTCCAGAGACAGAAAATTAAACGCACACACTCACATATACACACACTGGTAGGCATGCATATATACTAGGGGATGTCATTTTCTTCTTTCTTGGACCACTTCTGCTGCGTGACTCAAACTTTGGTGTTTAATTTGTTGACCACCAAGAATCCTGTTTGAGAGACTACCGTTACCCATGATGCTTTACAAACTGAAAGAATTTTAAAGAAAAATACCCATCTGTGAACTGTTTTCACAGCAGGTACTGAAGGAAATACAGGTGGATGTGAAATTTATTTCTGCCTCTTTTGTGGTCAATTACCAAACTAATTTATTACCCGATTTGTCACTTTGCGGCATTATCCAGTTACCGTGATGTAAGAAAGAGAAACAACAACAAAAGAATGGGGGAATTGTACCACTGCTACCATCACGTAATGTTGCCCAAATTCAGTGTTGCAATTTGGTAAGTTCTGTGTTAGCCTACCAACTAACGGTTTAAAGAAACATAAAAGAGAAAACACAAGTACATACCGGTACCCATAATTCAGGCCGCAACAATATCCGTGCTTTGTTTTTTATTGTTTATTTATTCGGTTATAATGAA
Source organism: Diadema antillarum (assembly GCF_040938485.1). Lineage (NCBI taxonomy): Eukaryota > Metazoa > Echinodermata > Echinoidea > Diadematoida > Diadematidae > Diadema > Diadema antillarum. Next base: position 2,464,072 of record NW_027271081.1, read on the forward strand.
ATTTTAATGTAACAAAAGAAAACTGCCCGAGGTTCTTCATGATAATGGGAATCCACTGTATTCCTGTCCCTTCTTCTTACTTTTGAGAATAGCCCCCTGTTCAGACGCAAGCCAGTTTATACCAAAACTCAATAAAGAAATGATGTATAAAGACTCATTGTATAGCCTACGATTACAGACCGTTCAGATGCTATATAATCTCGACCATTCTGAAAAATGTCGTATAGATCTGCAGTTTCCCACTGCGCATGTTGCTATGGTCATGAGTGACAGCTATGGGGTCACCTTTCGTGCGCGCTCCCATTAAAAGCCCCGCCCAGTCGTACCGTTCTATGGTCGCCATACATTCAGACGCATAATGGACAGTTTCCCACTGCGCATGTTGCTATGGTCATGAGTGACAGCTATGGGGTCACCTTTCGTGCACGCTCCCATTAAAAGTCCCGCCCAGTTATACCGTTCTATCGTCGCCATACGTTCAGACACATAATGGACATGATGGAATGCTGATTTGTTATCAAGTTCTTGTTCAAAACGATGCTCTGACCGTCTTTTCGCTATACATCATTTTGTTATATGCTGTTTCATTAGTCAGCATTCAGATGTTGGAATTCATTGTATAGCTATACCATTTTGGTATAGCTATACCGTTCTAGTATAATTTTTTTTTCGTCTGTTGTTTGTTTTGTTTTTTTGTTTGTTGTTGGTATGACTCATTCTCTCCCTCACTAAACTGGAGGAAGTGAGATGAACACTTCTGTTTTCTTTCTGTTTTTCTGGAGACGGTTTGCAACAATAAACACACAGACATACACCAGGAAATAAAAACACAGGCGAGTATTTCTGAAAATTAACAGGGCATTCAGACGCAAAAAATGTATACTAGAATGGTATAGCTATACCAACACGGTATAGCTATACGCTGAATTTATACGTCTGAATGATGACTAACAAAACGACGCATAACGAAACAACATATAGCGAAACGGCGGTCAGAGCATCGTTTGGAACTAGAACTCGATAGCGAATCAGCATTCCATCGTGTGCATTGTGCGTCTGAACGTATGGCGACCATAGAATGGTATAACTGGGCAAGGCTTAATGGGAGCGAGCACAAAAGGTGACCTTGTACCTGTCACTCATGACCATAACAACATGCGCAGTGAGAAACTGCACATCTTTACGACGTTTTTCTGGAATGGTCGAAATTAGCGTCTGAACAGTCTATCGGCTATACGATGATTCTTTTATACATCGTTTCTTTATCGAGTTTTGGTATAAACTGGCTTTCGTCTGAACAGGGGGTAAGATACATGAGCACAGAATACAGACAGACAAAGAGAAAGAGACAATGAGCAAATATAGGGAGAGTATTACACACGACTGAAATGAGAGAATATGCAGTCAAACCTGTCGATAGTAGCCACCCCTAAAAGGGAGATGAAGAAAGTGGCCGTTGAAGACAGGTGGCAGCTATAGACAGGTTTGTTAGTGTGGCTTTTTCTCTTGGGAGGAATTGTGTTTAGTGGTCTCATGCGGCAGATGGTCGCTATACAGGTTTGATTTTATTGCAGAAAGAGAAGAGATAATTCTGAATATTGATATTCATACATACATACATACACACACACACATACACACATGAATATATCAGTCTATCTATATGATTTTTTTTTAGAAAGAGAAAGAATCTGAATATTCATATGCAAATATATATAAATAATATATATATATTTGCTCTCTCTCTCACTTTGTAGATATATGTTTATATAATAATGTGTGTTTATGTGTATAACAGTATAAACACACACACACACACACACATATGAATATATCAGTCTATCTATATATTTTTTAAAAGAAAGAATTCTGAATATTCATTTACAAATATATATAAATAATATATATATATATATATATATATATATATATTTGCTCTCTCTCTCTCTCACTTTGTAGATATATGTTTATATGATAATGTGTGTTGATGTGTATAACAGTATAAACACACACACACACATATGAATATATCAGTCTATCTATATAATATTTTTTAGAAAGAGAAAGAATTCTGAATATTCATTTGCAAATATATATAAATAATATACATATATTTGCTCTCTCTCTCTCTCACTTTGTAGATATATGTTTATATAATAATGTGTGTTTATGTGTATAACAGTATAAACACACACACACACACACACATATATATATATATATATAAACATATATTTACAGAGTGAGAGAGAGAGAGAGAGAGAAAGAGAAGAAGAGAAGAAGAGAGAATGCTGGCAAGAGCACCAAACAATCACAACAATGGTTGTTTGCCCCATGCCCCTTTCAGATTTAGGTCAAATCATGCCCCCCTAGTTTGAGAGCAGATGATCTACTTTTCTTACAGTGCAGACAATAAAACTCTGTGAGCCAGAAACGATCGAGATAGAAATAACAGTTCGTTGCAGGAGCTCCCAAAATTGATGTATTTTCTTAAACAAACAATGGAAGAGAGCATTAGGGGGGCAGACCGTGACCCCTGCAGTGGCAAAGTTGGGTTTGGGGTGCACAAAATGTACCCATGGTGTAACCGATGAATTTGGGATCAAACTTTCGTGTTATGATTGCCTAGGGGATTATTATTAAGTTGGCTTTTTGTTCTTTTCCCTTTCATTTTTTTTTTAGGGTACTACACATATAGGCCATTCTTGTAAGCCCCAGCCATGACATCATACTGTATGAACAGAAACAGTGCTGGCATTGTGTGTATGGTTTGGATGACAAGTACACTATAGCTTATAGTTGGATATTTAGGGGGCTTAATTGCTTATATTTTTAGAAATTACATTCTGGTCCCCAAACTGAATAGGAGTGCATGCTCAATTTGCCAAAAAAGGTCAAGTCTAATTGTATGATTTCTACTTTGGCTGCCTGTGATGGTTATACGCCCCCAGGTTATTGCTGGTTCATGCTTATAACTTTCCCAGCCGGTCATGCTCATAAACACATTGGGACAAAGAGGGTTTGGTTGTATATTCATTGTATAACTACTCTGTGCAATTACAATGATCAATCATTACTTGAAAGAATTGCTTAGTCTCCTACAATCTATACTTTATCATGCATGTATGTATTTTTATACAGATATATGTATACAAAGAGAGAGAGAGAGAGGAATCTTAAAGGGAACCCAAACCCAAAGAGCAATGTGGATTGAGTGAAAGCAGCAGCATTAGTAGAACAAATCAGTGAAAGTTTGAGGAAAATTGGACAATTGATGCAAAAGTTATGAATTTTTAAAATTTTGATGTTGGAACTGCTGGATGAGGAGACTACTAGAGGTTATGATGTATGAGTGGACAATAATATAAAGAAAATATAAAGAAAATTCCACAAAAATTCATTTTTCATAAAAATTACACATTCCATCAACTTGATACTGACATGTTAAGGGTAGTAATTATTCCCCCTGCTTTCTAAATGTGGTTAGTCCAGCGCTCTTTCATAATGCTAGAAAAGTGATTTTTTTTGGTGGAATTTTCTTTATATTTTCTTCATATTCTTGTCCACTCATACATCATAACCTGTAGTAGTCTCCTCATCCAGCAGTTCCAACACCAAAACTTTAAAAATTCATAACTTTTGCATCAGTTGTCCGATTTTCCTCAAACTTTCACTGATGTGTTCTACTAAATTATTGTTGCTTTCAGTCAATCCACATTGCTCTTTGGGTTTGGGTTCCCTTTAACCCGTTGAAGAGTCCGAAAATACCCGGGCAGGTGTTTATGGGAATAATGTGCTATGTTATAGCAAAATCAGTCTGTCCTCAACGGGTTAAGAGATTGTCGCAAAACAATATTATCTTGTCGCACAAAACATTCAGTAAAGACATTACCATTGAAATTTACTCAATTCAAGCATATAATGTATGTGTGTATATATAATATGTATAAATTATACACACGTCTATATACATAAAAAATGTGTATGTATACATGTTGTCATGTGCCTTAGAGAATAGCACGAACACAATTAAATGATTCAAGGAAGATGTGCGCCAGCTATAGAGAACATTGTGAACACTGGTGAGGCCTTTAAGTACATGTATGACATGCACCTCGTGTGTATTTGCATTGTTCTCCCGGGCACACCTTCCTTGAATCTCCTGCGTTCACATCATTCTCCCGGACAAAGGCCACAAGAAAAATTGCATAAGAAATTGAAATGATATTAAGTCACAGCGTATCTTTCATTCACTCTTAATGTCCTCCATGTGCCAGATGTGGCTGGAATGTGTGAATAGTGTGCCGAGATGCAAAAACTTGGCAACCTCTTGCATGGCACTCTGTCTTTCGTGACTGTTGTACAAAGCAAATTCGATATGTCCCTGTATACACTATAGTATAGATGACTTTAAAAAAAAAGAAAGAAAATATTTTGACGTAATTGTGATCGTGTGTTTTGGTGTCTGCCACGTCATGTGACATTGGAATCAGAAGGAGATGTTATAAAATTAGGATGCACAGTTGAATGAAACAATATGCAAAATCTTTGCCAGAAGTTCATTTTTTTTTTTCTGCAACAGCGTGCCAATGATGTGTTTCCCAGGTGAGGAAGTGTTAGCATTTTCGTGAGAAGCGAGCTGTTATCGCCTGACCTCACTTAAATAGCGTAACTTTGCAGTTCAAGTACATCATGAAAAGATATATATAAAAAAGTTGAAAATTATTGGACATTTTCCATTTGTTGCTTACAAATTTTGCAGGCAACAAATTAATCCAGATTTTGGACTACACGCTAATGTCAAATGTCATCCAATTTGGAAGAGCATGCTAGCATTAGGTCTTGCGAGTGATCCAATATTGTTGCATTGAAAAGGTTACAGGGTTGCGTATTTAGCAGCCGCCCAGGCAAAAATATATCTGAAACTAGTTTGCCATTTTGAAAAAAAACCAACAACAACAAAAAACAACAGTAATAATGAATCAAAGACTGAGCCAAAGTGTTGTTTGCGTACTATCCTAGCATTATCCCAATTGTGTGGATGAAAGTTGTTTTTTTCTCCCGTAAAAATTGCCTATTATGGATAATTTTTATTATATTTTGGAGAAAAAAAATCTACATCGTAACTATGTAATGATTGGTTGAAAGAGCTTCATGTGATTACATGTATTTTCGATTGTTTCACACTTTATGGTAGGCCTATACTATTTGTGAAATGATGTCACAAAGCAATTTTGACATTGTGTACTGCTTCGTACAGTCATTTTTGAAATGTAACAAGGCAAATGTGACATCCAATGCAAGTCTGACAATGTACATTGCTTTGTACCTTCACTCTGTGAAATGTAAGAAAGCAATTGTGACATCACAAAGTAATTTGGACATCACGCCCTGCTTCATACAGTCTCTTTGTGAAATGGCACAGAGCAATTGTGACATCACACCCTGCTTTGTATGGTCACTGTTGGATCCCCCCCCCCACAACTTTGCATCCACCACACAGCTTCTTGGCTCATATTTTTCCCTTCTTTTGTTTAAATTATTGATCGTAAATATAAAACAAATGAGCTCTGCCTATTTTTTTCATTTCTGGTTAAAACTGTGGACCTTGGTGGTTCCAAAAGTACTATTCACATCAGGGTTGTGTCCCTCTGGGAATAGTATCATTTTAGACTCACCTCTGTTATAATTTCAACCAGGAACTCTCAAGGCAAAGTATATTGGTATGCTATATCTGGATAGTGTGATTTATGTTTTATCAATTTTATCAGAGTCACCCATTAGCGCACATTATACAGCATCCAGCTTAAAACGATCAGGATTTTTTTAAAATGGAATATTGTAATTAGTTTTTGATGGAATATTGTATTTTGAAAGAGAACTGTATTTGTATCATATGTAATAAGGCTCACTTTTTTCCGTCTGTTTAATGTGAATAGTTATTGTATTGTATTGTTTTGTTTCATTTTTACATTTACATCAAGGACATGCAATTCAGCCTCTGGGCTGCTATGTACATTCCTTTTGATGAAACAAACCAATATCTATCTATCTATCTATTTATCTATCTGTCTAAAACAAATGTGTGTGTTCTGGCAAACTGGAAGTCAACTTATATCAGAGAATGGGGGAGTACTTTTCTTTGTGCAACTTCGCTTGAGCCAGCGTCAAGTCCAAAGTCAAGGAGAAGTTTTACTCCTCGTCTTAGCCTGGTTTGGATAAATAGTATATTAAATAAGAATATCTAATCAGGGACATTTTCATCAAATATCCAACAGTGCAATGAATTAATGAAATCACTGATATTGTTGGCGGCTGCATGTGTACAAGAGCGAGTTGATGATGCTTCGAAAAATGACATGCAGACTTTTGAACAAATATTCTTTAAATTGCATCTTGTGATTTTTTTTTTTCAAAGGATTAAGCAATGTTATCCTTAGCATCAAGCTGCTCGACGATGGCAACGATTCAACTGTGACTGTCTTGGAAGGGAATCAAACTCGTCAGGGGTTATTGACCTTGATATGATTCTGATGATAGCCCCTAATGTTCCATTGAATTAGAGGGGAGGACGTCACTATGTGATGATTATCGGCTACTGTGGAGATACCATTATCACTTGAAAAACATGATACAGTAAGATACTGTAACTTTCATATATTTGTCTAATCTGAATTACACTTGAATCATTCTATGCTTGTTTTGAACATTGCTCTTCATAAGTCAATCCAAACATTGAGTGGAGTATGCAATCAAAACTTTTGCATCCTTGGTTTGGCAGCTGCAGTGTGCTAACCTGCCACCGTGGCCAAGTCAAAGCTGTACCATACTTTCACAAGCTTTCTCCTTTTCTTCCCTTATTTGGAAATGAATTCAATCTAGGATTTTGTGGGGCTTTTTGTTTATTTTTGTCTTCGTTTGTCACGTTACAATTTGCAAGCCGGATGGGATAAAAAACGAAGCCAGGTCTGTGCCTCTGTCATTGCACAACAAGAGTGACAAAAATCTGTATTAGCTTTGACTTACCATGAGGTTAGGTCTTGTGATGGACAGATTTACCCCAGACCATTACAAATTTGGACCTGCCATGCACGAAGGGGGAAAATTATGGGAATATAAAGAAATAGGAGAGTGTGAAAATACCCCTGTTAATCATTGGGCAAGCAACTTGGACCTCTCTTCCTGTATTTCGTGCCTCCACAAATTGAATTGCACGCACACATCAACCCCCGCTGGAAAGTTTTGACACTATTAAGAATGCGATAAAAATAATGTGACACCCACCTGGTGATTTAGCCTGGTCTCCAGATGTTTGTATTTAGGCCTATAATCCTCCATTCCAAATGGTGCCAGAGGTGGTTTTGTTTGCTCGTTACCTGTCCATCCCTAGATGTCATTGTCATATTTCGACGAAAATCTCTTTGGTAAATTTTCTCGATACTTCGCCAAAAGTATGCAATGGGAGGTATAGTGAAGTGCCCGCACCTCGTCAGGGGCCCAAATACCATCACCCCGCTTAAAATTGTTTTAAGCGCACTAAACAAAAATTTATGCCCGGGACTGTGTTCAGTACGCTTGAAACTTGGCAGGGCTACCACAACCAAGCAAATTGTGGTGAAAACCGCACATTTTTTTGCGAAAATCTGAAATTTAATCGGAATACGTATAATTAAAGTACCACCACTGTCCCCGGGCCCATATGCATCTTTTACGTGTATGTCTATGGGAGCATCACAGTCACCCGCACAGGTCTTTTACGTGCTTTGTCTACGGGAGTGCGGGTGACAAGTTGCGGGCCCCCTCCTTAGCGCGCAACTTTTTCGCATCGTTCGCGTTTGACGACGATAGCAGCAAATTTTCGATATCGATCAGTGAACTTGTGATTCCATTGGAATTTTCAGCATTTTTCCTGTATGTGAGTTGGATGTCAAATAATTTCAGTGGCGAAATGTGATTCAAATATGCGCAAATATTAACTATGACGAGGTACGGGTCACCCAAGTATACTGATGTGCTGACATCAATTCCCGGAAGGCATAGATCTGAAAATGTGCCACAGAGGGCCTCCTTCATGTGACTTTGTTCAAGTTTGTTTGGATAAAAAAGAGTAAGCCCAAATTTAAAGTGTCATTAAACGTCCTTTTACCTTTGGGAGCAGTGATTTAAGAAAATGGTCAAGATATGACATTCAATGCATATGTGTAGGTCTGTTGTACCACAAACATCCTATCATATACAATTTTTGCAATAAAGCCTTAAATTATAAGGGGATATCTGTGTTTTTTTCTTCAATAAACCATAACTGTAGATGGTTTAGTCTGGAAACATTTTTATTATGATTATTGTTCACATTTTGTATATTTAACAATACTTAACATCAATTTTACCAATTCAAATTTTTACAGTGATTGTTTCTCTCCCTCACTAACATTTTAGAACTATTTTAAAGCACTAATGATGGGTTTTTATTTCATCTGCAAATTGTGAATTATGCCTATTACATTTAATAAAACAAATAAGATGATAATTTTTTGAAGTAAAGCATGCTTTGTTTATTTATTTTGTCTGTTTGGGCCTTTCTTTTTCCAAAACAGTGATATCACTTCTAATGGTAAGTACTATTCAGTCATCACCTCATAACTCTCCCATAGGCAAATTGTTTGCACAAATACAAAATTATACTTTTTTAGCAATGATACAATTTTAACATCCTTTCCCTTTTCATAAGAGATGTGATTCCCATCTTGTTATAATTGTGGATCAATTTGATGTAAAGAACCATTTTTTCTTCTTTAATTAAAAAAGAAACAACAAGAAAAACCAATGCTAAAAAACCCCCACAAAATACAGAATTTCATGAAAATTTGCACATATCCAGCCAGTAGGAAATATGGGAGGTCACGACATGATCATCTCATCAGATTTGCATATGCGACAGTGATTGATGTAACTGTTCTGGAAAAAACATGTCACACTCCAAGAATTGACAATTTTCCCATTTTATGATATATTCAATATTTAACTTGTTTGATCACCTTAACCATGTATATTGAAGTCCAATAGAAGATAAAGTTTGTGTGCACTTTTAATTGATTCTCACTGCAAATAGAATGCCTGGAACCAAGACTAAACCTGGATGTGACTACGACAGTACATACAGTGTCTGACATGCCAGAGTAATTACCTGGATGTTACACCAACGAGTTTAATGTGTATATTCAGGATGTAACCTTATCCTCCAATAAAAAAAAGAAAAAAAGTTTACTTTTGCCTAGCTTGTTGTTCCAAATCATTTCACAACCACCCCATATCTTTGGAGGATATGTTGTGTAAAGGATAATCAACTTGGAAACATCCCCTTTTCGGGCGAACAGGGGCTTTTGTTTTGTAGAGTTTCATAAAAATTTATTTGCTGAATCATGCATCTTCGGTTTAGTACTCACTATCTCAATTAGTCGTCTTTCCCCCTTTTTTCCCCTCCACACTCAGAAAAGAACTGTGTGGTATTGATTAGAATATCTGCCCCAAGTGTCATTATGCCAATAGACATGACAGAATTTTCCTTTTTTGAACCTGCTCCGATATACCCAGTCTATCAACCCTTTTTTAGTCAAAGGAAGACAGGGAATCTGGCCGTAAATACCTTTGAGTTTCTCAATGGTCAGTTCTGACCTCACGTACCTGTGAAATTCATCCCTACCCCCTTTTATTCTTCCCCCAAAGTGTAAATAAATGTAGGTCGTTGTATGAAATGAGAGTTCAGGGCAGAACCTGGCCTCAATGGAGCCATTGTAAAACACGGCAAGAGACCAGTTTTATTGTAATCAAATTATCGAAACTAGATTTTTATTTCATGGTAGTAAGCAGATTTTGTTATTGTTGCTTTTCATACACATACTACATATACTGCCGTCTGTCACATCCATGTCCCTAAGGAATTGCTTTCATAAGTTATTTACTTAAAAGATAGTCGTGTGTTGTCTGTTTGCTCTGATATCATTACATTTATATTTCTAGCTGTACATTTCTATATTTGAATTGTAATGTGATGATGTGTTCATACAGTGGTGTGTATTGTATTTGGTTTTGCCATGAAATATGAGAAATAAGTTCGATTCAATTCAAGCCAAATTAGTATGCCGGGCACAATTTGGATTATGCGGTTTGTGGTGACACTATTTGGGTTGATTAATGGCCAGTTTGTGAATCACACATTAATGGCAAAAAAGAAAGAAAGGAAAAAAAAAAGAGAGCAACCAATTCCTGCATAATCAATCTGTTCAGTGCAGACAGTTTCTCTCGAAAAAGCATCCCCCCAAAAAACCCCAAAAACGTTTATTAGTTTTGATTATTTGTTTGTTGTATTTTTTTCCAGTTTTCAGGACTTGTTGGGATCTACAACTATAGCATTCGTAAGAGGGGATACTACATGTAATTCCCTGCACAATGAATTACTGTATGGCTGACATTTGCTCTAAGAATGGCACTTTTATCTCCCCCGCATATATATTGCGGCTTCGAGGAGCTGATTAAAATGCAATTGCACGCGTCATTCAAATTGACGTTTTAGACAAAAGAGTAAAATCAGACGAACTGAATTGTGGAGGATTCATTAGAATCAGACCTGAAAATATCAAAGAAAGTTGCAGAATTTTACAGTTTTTCCTGTTATGTTTGAACATTGATATTGAAAAAAGAAAAGCCAGCCACACAAGTATTCTGTTGGTTTGTACAAATCATTATAACGATGTTTATTTACAGCAGAAAATATTGTGATTAAAAAACCCTTTGCCAAAATCAGTAATTATTTCACTCTTCATGGCATGATGCCACAATAAATAACTTTTTTTTTCTCTGTCTTGTAATGATGAAACATAAAATGAATAGTTTTTACTTAAGTCATTAAAAAAAGTGTGATGTAACAACATCTTGATGCAAATAAATCACGTAGAATCAGATTGACTTACTAGTAAAAGTTTCATAAAAGTTAAGCAACATAAGCAAGTTATGCAAATGATTGTGATAATGATGATTGACTATTTTTTTAAAACTTCTCTTTGTTTGTGTATGTTTATGTGTCTATGTATGTGTCTTGTGTATTTGTCATTTGTTTATATTGTTGAAACTGTTTTCCTTATAATGTTTGTTTCTAAAAGAAATACCATTGCAGAACGTAAAAGATGAACTGAAAAAAAATAAACAATGGCATACCTTCGAGTACATTTTTCCTTCACTAGCACTATAAATACATGTGCACTGCAACACTCGGTCTACAGTTGTACTTTGCTAGACCAAGGTCAGCAGATTTCGCGGCTGAAACATCGTAATCATTTTTCATGTTAACCTCGCTTCATGAGACAAAAGATTAGCTGCATTCTTTCTGAAAGGAACATGTTTCTCTAATGTGATTAGGTCAAAGCATGTTTCCATGCTAGTCACTGTATTGTTTATTTATTATCTATCAATTTATTTATTTTTTCGCAAATCTGAACACAGACTCGAGTCACGTTTCCCTCAGACATGTTCATCAGATCGTGTTTGGCCCATTTCTGGCTTCATTCTGCAGGGAACATTTGTCGTTGGAATTGTTAATTGACCTCTGAAGCACATTATGAGAAAGGCAGACCTCAGCGCGACCTCCATTCACTTTGGATAATTAACTCTAGTCCTCTTTGGCCATGTTGCGGTGTATGCATGCACGTTATACCGTGGCATGCATATGCATGTTTGATTGATTGACAGGGCATACCGTTTGCAGAACAGCTGTCGAATGAAATGCAATGTCTGTAGCAGTATGTGACCAGCAAGGAAACCCACTTTAGTGTCTGAACACAAGGTAACTGGAAAAAATTTCCCAAAGAAATTTGCTTCAGAAATATGATTATGAGCAAGGATTTGTTTCGGTGGCGGATCCAGGCGGGGGCGCACCGGGCACTCACCCCCTTTAGTTTTTTTTTAAAGACAAAAGAAAAAAAATGGGGGGCGCATGCGCCCTCTTTAATTTTGTAAAGCCCCCCCCCCCCCCTTTACAGCATTCCTGGATCCGCCCCTGTGTTTGTTTGTTTGTTTGTTTGTTTGTTTGTTTGTTTGTTTGTTTCAGTGTGAAAGAAGTCAATTATTTGAGCAGATGAAATAATTGATTCAGCACCAAATAAGTCATTTCGATTCATGAGAATGGGCACAGAGAGCGAAATCGGGAGCTGAGTGGGGTTTGGATTATCGTTCAGGCACTTGGGGATGCACCTTTGTATACCCCATCCCGGACAAAAGGGTAATTACGAGGTGCCTCTCGTAAAAAATGAAATGTGTGGGTGATGCGGGGTGGGAAGTGAACTGACCCGTATCTGTTCAGAAAGTGGGTATCAGAGAATCACCAACCACTCTCAAAGATGGAAAATAATCATGGAAGGTGGATTAATGGGGGTCAGCAACATAAATTTCCAAATTCGCCACCCAGTTATTGTGTTGTTGTTGTTGTTTTTTAGCTGATTTAATGTGGGCAGATTTAGAAGGAGGTTGTGCACCAATTAAAAAGTAGGTTTGTGCACAAAAAAAAAGAAAGAAAAGAAAAGAGGAAACCAGCACATTTAGCCAGTCTATGTGTGGTATTATCATTATGTGTGTGTCTGTGTGTCTGTGTGTCTGTTTGGTAGACTGTCCTTCTGTCTGTGTTTGGGTACATTTGGTTTGTCTCACTTTATATAGTTGAGGACAGTTTTAACTCTTTATGTGCCATTGTGGAACCCCCCCCCCCCCCCCCCCCCCCCCCCGTGTGCCACTTTATTCTGAGACACAAGCATAGTCATATGTTGAGAACAGAATCTGTTTTTCAAATCAGTATAACATTTATGAATTTATGTTAAATTGTAGATGAAGTTAGCAAAGTTGTAAAGAAAATGCCAAGCTTTGCTTTGATATAATTTCGAGGACAAATCTACATTTGCTTTTCTTTCAAATGCCCGGTAGACACATTACTGTAAATGTATGACTTTTGCACACACAGCAGTGACAAAAACAGTATGAAACGCAGCTTGTTAGTCATTCACCACACAAAATGCAAGCTATAGGCCAGAGGAATGGAATCGTATGAAATGCTTTCATTGTACTGTGGCATTTGGCGATTTATTGATAGGTTGGGCGGGTTTGTGTGTTTGAGCGGAAAATGCGTAGTTGGCACGCCGTCGACTGAGTCGGACGTGCGAACGTGGCACATAAAGAGTTAATAGAGTTTTCTTGATAGCACCAGTCCTGATGATGTATTTCTGTTGTCCTTAGAAATGGTAACTACTATTCATTGCATATAATGCGATGGACATTTTAACCCATTCTTCACTGGAACCAGACATGCTAATACAGGCATAATTGTATAGAGTCTCATTGTTGAGGAGACCACTATCTATGGTGTTTGTGTATACTGTTCAACTCTTGTGTGTTTTTTGTGTATGTTTGTCACTGTGAGATAATCCAGGGCAGATATCCCTCTTTGACAATGTTTTCTGTGCCTCAATTATCTTTTGATGGGGACAGTCGTTAGAAGCTTTTGATGGCAGCATATTGTGGTTTGGGTAAACAACTCGATGGATATGGGAGGGATCATCACACACTTGGCACCGAGTCCCAATGAGAGATCTTCACAGCTGATAACATCGCTGTGATGAAATGTAGAGCACATAATAATGTAGAAGCTTCAAGTGATTACATACAGCCATTGTTTCTTGAGCATCATTGAAGATTTTTTTTTTTTTTGGGGGGGGGGGATGTGGAGGAAAAGGGTACGTAGGGTTACTAATTCTTCCCCTTTGAAATATAGGATATACACAAGATGTATATCATATACTGTGAAACATGATATATTCGTGGTGTGAATTTTTCGCGAATTGGAGCTGATGGCCTTTTTTGCAGCATGAAATTTTTGCGAACTGCCATTGGCATTCAATGCATATAGTGTAGACAAGAACTTTCGCGTGCATTTTAATTTCACGAATCTTGGCACTCGCGAAATTCGCGAAATTAAAACGCTCGCGAACATTCCTCGTTTTACAGTATCTTTTTCCTACACTGAAAGTTTTTCCTTAATTTTCTGAATACAGGATGGCCATCAATGAACGGAAATGTTTCTGCAAAGGTTAAAAAATCAGTTCTCTGTCTGATCTATCAATCAATCTATCTATACATCACTTCATCTCTCTCTGTATCTCTCTCTCTCTCTCTCTCTCTCTCTCTCTCTCTCTAGTTGTCTATCTGCAGTATATGTAGATATATATTTATTTAGATTGATACAGTGAGAGGTAGATGTGAGATTGAGAGGTACAAGCAGATAGATAGATAGATAGGTTGATAGAGAGGTAGATAGATAGATAGATAAATAGATAGGTAGATAGATAGACATATAGATAGATAGATAGATAGATAGGTAAATAAATAGATAAACATATAGATAGACATATAGATAGATATAAAAATAAATAAATATGTAGATAAAGAGATAGATACATAGATAGATAGATAGAGAGAGAGATAGAGAGAGAGATAGATAGATAGATAGATAGATAGATAGATAGATAGATAGTTAGATAGATAGATAGATAGATAGATAGTTAGATAGATAGATAATTAGATAATGTAAAGCAAGAAATGTTTGTGGCATGAAATCTTTCCGAATTTGAGCCGACGGCCTCTATCACGGCATGAAAATTTTTGCGAATAGCCACTGGCATTCAATTTGTATAGCGTAAACAAGAACTTTCACATGCATTTTAATTTCACAAATCTTGACTCTCACAAAATTCATGAAATTAAAATGCATGCAAACATTTCTGGTTAGATAGAGGATATCTGCACTGTGCATCAAATTTTGTCAAGTTTCAGGGGAAAGTTTACCCAAATTTACATGTTAATGGAGTGAATGCTGCAAAATTCAAAGAACACATCGATTAGGTTTGAGGAAAATCAGATGATTGATTCAAAACTTACGAATTTTTAAAGTTTCAGTGCTACCTGAGACCCCATCCAAATATTTCCCCATTTTATCAACTTGTTTCTTTTGCCCCCCCGGCCCCAACACACCATGGAGACACCCAATATTTCCTGTCCATTTTCTCTCTCCGTCATCAATTTCTGGCCGATAATGCGCCTTACGATTGTTCTACATCAATAAAATAATCAGATTAAAAACAATGCACACAGACCCAATTACAATGGACAATATTAGTCCAAAAAGCTATCATGCTCTATTTCCGTGGCTTGCCCCTCGATGTCTAAAGCAGATCCCGCCCTAAATTGTGGCAAAAACTTGGAATTCAGCCATGCAGGATTTAGACCTTGACCATTTTGTTCTCGTAAAACTCTGTGAATTAAGAGGTGCTTACCATGCAGAGTGTTACATGTCACTATAATGACTGAAAAGTGATCACAGTTTCCCAAAAGTTGTAAAACAAAGCAGTACATAGTTCTATCGTATATATAAATGTAGTAAACTGGAGACTTCTAGAACATGTGTATTATGCAGCCTCTGAAAACTTCAAGATTCTTTACAACCAACTTTTGATACAAGTTGTTGTACTCTTTCTCAGACAACAAAAAAGAGAAGGAAAAGGCATCGATTTGATGAGTTGTAGAATATAATTTTGCTTGATAGGCCTATATATCAAGTAAAGAGCAATTGTGGAAGAGCATCCTAGCACCTCTGATAGCGATAATGCCAAAGTTGAGCAAACAAGAAAGGAGCTTCATTCAGGTTTTTAAGGGTACATTAATATAAAAATGAAAGATTCATATAGCATAATTAACCTTCTTTTGTACCACATCAATTACCTACCCATAGGTTTGTGTGTGAAATTGTGCACATTTGGGTCATTGGCATAGAAAGGGTTAATAAAACATCCAAGTGCATAAGAATGAGTCTATCACAGTCATTTTTTTTTTCTTTCGTGATCAGAAGTTGCCAACGTAATGTACGAGCATAACAAGACAATATTCCAAATATCATTCTCTATCTTTGTGGTGAATATGTAGGAAGTAGAAAATTTGCAATTGTGAATTGAAATTCAAATTTAGTATTTAAAGTTTTGACATTTCAAAAGATTGCTGCAGGCCAAAGATCTTTGTTGCCAACATTCCGGGGTTGCGTTTGACATTAATGTCAAGAACTTCCATGAAAAAGTTGGCACTTCTTCAAATCATGTGGGAAATGTCTTTCATCCAAGCTTCAAACTTTGACTCATGTTGCTTCTCTTGCACCCACTCTTTCCTTGTACTGAACACGTATCTTGGCAGGATCATTCCAAGTACTTCTTCTTTTTATAATGTCCCATAAGACCGTTTCTAAGCATGCCTCATTCGTAAACGAGTGTTCAGGAACCCGTGGAGTCCTCACCAGGAATGACATTCCACACTACAGCTGCTGCAAAATTGGTTCTTCAAAGGCACAAGATGAGAAAATGTAGATGGTTCATTTTTCTAAAGGTTCTGAAAAGGAAGCATAAAGTATCCCGTGGTTTGGTCTTCCAAAACACGCAAATTCCCTATACCTACGCATTCATTAATCTACAAATGAAACGAAGAGTTTGTTCACAAAAACCGATGAGTCCATTTTTGAAGATTTTGAAGTACGGTCTCTGTCATGAAGTACAAAATAATACCTTTTAAATGATATATTGCTCACTACATGTAAAGGTACATTTTTGAAGTTATGGTCAAAAGAAGCAACATTTTTCTTATTATTCTGCTTATTTTTCTTGACCTTTAATCGCAAATATCTCCATTTGGCAAATATGGACTTATCGGTTTTTGCAAACAAACTCGTCAAATCTAGTATGTTAATTTGAACATTTGTGGTGTTCTGTTATTCAAAAGGTCAGTTAGTCCAAAAGGACAATAAGGTTCATTATTTCCAAAATTCCTCAACCCAAAAATGAAATTAAATGATGTAACAATGATTGTTCATCCAAAATTGAAAAGAATTAAGGTGCTTACAAATGAACATTTGGAATTGTGAACCATATACATTGGGATTAACAAGCCTTTGAAATTATGAACAATCAAAACTGGTAAGATGTGATTTAGCATGTAAGCTTTGTTTAAAGATATCATTCAGTTTTGGGAGGGTTGTTCTTTGTATTTTTTTAAAATAAGTATCATTATATTTTTGGGATTGGGGGTCGGGGTACTCCTCAATGAAATAGAATGTTTATCGCATACTTTCATTTTCTCACATTCAACATTTTCCCTCATTTTTGCAAATAGATGATTATTAATAAATGGCTCACCAAACACTTCTAGTGGCTGGATGAAACGTACAAAGATTGTTGCTGTAATGATGTATTTATTGGGACTGCCAAGTTGTTGTTTTTTTACTAATGGTAGTGCTAGCTTGTAACGATAGTAACAAATCTATAATTTCCATAGCATGAAATCACTCAACAGTTAAGGACTACACAATAAGTGACTTTCTGCCAACTCAAGTGCATTTTTCCGATTTCAATAATGATAATTGTCCAATAAAAGAAGAAAATAAATGTTGATGCATAAGTATGATAACCCTACAATGTTTGATGCAAAGGGTGCATTTGTTCCTTTTTATTTCAGTATTAAAAAACAAGGAAATTTAGTGAATATTTGTGTGTCAGACTTACAAATATTTATGAAGCAGTAACATCATTGCTTTGCACATTTTCATTTTCTTTGTCTGACCTCAATGACTAATTTACCAATATGTGTGTCTGACTTTACCGTATTGGTAGAAGTCAAATCATGTGGAGAGGTATTTGTACACCTTGTCTTTTTTGCAAATTTTCCACTGAGATTTGTTGAGTTGATGATGAACCCCATAGAAATTAGATGAATTCTAGGGAGAAAATTGCACAATAGTGCATTTTTCTGCTATTTCAAATGCTAATATTGTATTACAAGCAGTGTGAAACCAATAGTGAAATGTAAGTGTGATATGGGTGAGGCTTATGTTTTTGTTTTTATTTTTTTAACAAGAAATATTAACTCAAACTTTGTCATTTTTATAATATTTATTTTCAGAAACATGGCATACAACCAAATGAGTATTGTTCGAGTTGTAGACTCTGATGAGCATAGAGGAGAGCTCATTATGTGTAACAGGCTTGTGCTGTGCCTCATAGTAAAGAATGTATTAGATATTCTGTTTGATATGATATATATATATATATATATATATATATATATATATATATATATATATTTGTGTGTGTGTGTATGTGTGTATGTGTGTGATCTTTCCTGTCTGCCCCCAGAAGCTCCCATCCCTGATCCCTCCCATCAAAAAAGTGTATATCTGTGAATCAAAGAGATTGCTTACTCATGGAAAATTTAGATTGTCTTCCAAGACTTGGCAACAGGGCATGCCAGTGACAGTGTTGATGACGTCAGACTCTATTTATGATAGAAATATTCCTAAGAATTCTAGTTGGAGGTATTGCAATATACAGGAATTGAGAAGGACTAGGAAAGAAATGCTATCCAATTGGCTGAGCATGTGGTCAGTGGAGGTACATGTGCCGTATTCTGCATTTCACAAGACACCAACATAAATTTTGAGGTCACTACAACAAAAATTTCCCGCCTTGATACAAATCTTCCCCTCTGACCATTCGCAGAATCCGGTCCAGCATTCACTTTCAGATTCTATGCCGCACGGTCAATCGGTCATTTCCTCCTTGAAGACCACGCGGTAGGTGTATCGAGTGGCGAGGAATTTTGGCATTCTTTATATCTAATCACCTTTTCTTGTATATTTTTGGGTGAGCATGCCAATTTACAGCAGAAGGTATTTTTCTTAATTGTGTGTTAACCTTTAATACATTGAGCAATTCTGTGAATCACACATAAATGTACACAATCAGTCGCTAGTGGTCAAGTCCGTGCATTGGCCATACGCTATGTGCAAATGAATGAGCTGATCTCATGCACCCATGCGCATTACATGAAGTCACATTTTCGCGGTTCACCTGTGCACTTCTGGTAATGCAAATTTACTGTGCAGCAGGCATGGGCATAATGTATATGCAGTAATCATATCTAGTTTTCCCTTTTTTATTGTAACCAAAATATTCTCATTTCAAAATGAAAAAAAATACAGAGCCAAACTTTAGCAAATAAATGATTTTGCACATACACAAAAAAGCTTTAAAAGTAAACAACAATGCAATATTTCTCTTATTCCGTTTTATTAACTGATTTTACTCAATTCATATCATCAGCTTAAACATACGCACTTCGATTACATTGGATAACAGTGATGTTTTAAGATATAACAGAGGTTGTGTTTATCTGAAGACGATTCTATGGCAGAAACATCTAAGGCATTTAAGAGTGATGAATAAATGCAACCGTGTTTTCAAATACATTTGGAAATGAAGTTTTGCAACACCGGTCAAAGGGCAATTTGAAATGTGTTTGAGGCCATGATCACCTTTCTGTGTGCAGATAAATGCAGTGCCGTATTAAAATGTGTTTATGTCTCCTAGTTGTCAATACGTCAGCTTCCAGTATACACGTTAACAGTTGCAATGAAGCGCATGCCTCAGTTAACTTCTACTTCCTGGGTCAAATGGCAAATGGAAAGTAACAGCACTCCAATTGCGATTATATGATATTAAGATGAATGCGGCATCCCAAGAATTGCGTTTCAAACCACGTTCGTGAGCACCATCCAAAACGTTTTTTGAAACGTGATTCTCTCTCTCAGTTAAATAAAATAAAGATTAATGCAGCCAGAGATCCACCAGAGAAGTGAAACTGAGAAAAAAAAACCCAGAAAAATAGCAATTAATAAGGGAAGTTGAAAAAAAAAGCATCCAAAATAATTATGATAACTGCACATTGCATGTATAATGTTTGTCAGTAATCGCACATTCGAATGTAAGGATACCACAGCCAGTGTGTCAAACAATCATCATAAATAGTAGAGTGTTGCCTGTGATATCTCTCAAGATATTTGATATTTGAAAAAATGAAAATGTGATGATCTTCATAAGATTTTCTGAATAGATTTCTCCATGTTGCTGTGTCATTGGAGACACAGACACCCTGGTGTACTTGCAACACAGGAACTGGAGAAAAAAAAAAGAACGAATTAAAAAAGAAAGTGAAATAAATCAAAGACCAATAATTTCATGGCAAGAACAGTGATAAAGGATGAACAGGCCAAATTTTGCATTTGCCGAAACTTGTTAAGTCATTGGTTTTGTTTTCTTTGGAAAGGGCAATCATATGAGTGCAGTGTAAGGGGATGGCCATATGAAACAAGAAGGCAGTCACTCTGTTTTCTTTAAGAAATAAAGACAACAACACAATTTGTTGGTGAAACCCCACCGCTCTTAGCAATTCTCGCTTTAAATCTTCCTGTCCTGTTGGCTCACCATATTGATGTATTTCAACTGTATGATTTATGCTTTCCAACACTGTATACTCCATATATGTTTCGTGAGTCAAAATCTTCGCGAATTGGGAATTCCCAACAATTTCGTGAATGCTTAAATTCGCGATAGTGGAGTCCTGTACTGAACAGAGAAGTGTACACGTGTATGTTGGATTCACATCGGGATCAGAGTCAATATTTTCATGTGTGTTTAATTTTGCGACTAGCACCTGACTCACGAAATTCGCGAAAATAAAAACCTTGCAAAACATTCGGTGTATACAGTATTAAGGCATTTCTTGTTCCTCTTGATGTAATATCACAACTTTGTGTTTATCACACTATTATAAATGTTTCCTTATCTTTTTCTAAAAGTATTTTGAGGATCACTGATTTGAACTAAATTGAATTGAGCTATAACTCGAATGGAACTGAATCTTGAGAGATAGAAGCTGTGTGTTAAGGCCCTTCACTTGTGTAAAATCCTGTAAGATTAAGATAATGATTACAGATTTAGATAAAGTAAAAGTATCACAATTCAGGGGCTGCTGAAGGGGGTGGGGAGGGGATTCAACCCTACACTTTCCAAAATTATCAAGGGGGGGGGGGTAGGGAGTGTTAACATAGACCATGACCCCCTCCCCCTCCCCTAATATTAAAGGTACTGTAACCATTTGGAGCAGTGATTTAAAAGAAAAATGTTCGAGATATCACATTTGATGTTTATGTATTGTGTAAGTCAGTTGTATCACAAAACATCCTACCACACAAACATTTTGCAATAAAGCCTCAAGAGATATTACTATTTTTCTCAGTAAACCCTAACTGCAGACATTTTAGTCTAGAAAATTTTTATGATAACTCTTGTTCACATTCTCTACATTTAACAATACTTGATATTGATTTTACTGATTAACATCTTTACATTGTTGTTTCTATCCCTAACTCACATTAAATAACTATTTTGAAGCACTCTAGCTGGGTTTTTGCTTCAACTGCACATGGTAGATAATGCCTTTAAATGTAGAACCATTCACAATTTGTCACCAATACAAATATGGCCCTTCACTGCATGCTATCATTAACAGAAGAAACAAAACAAAACGAGATATGAAACTCGTCACGCTGACGAGTTAGGTGATACGCTTGGGGTCATCAGATGTCGGTCATCTGTGATCGACAAAGAAAAGAATGTGATATAGGCACCTTGAAGTTATATTGAGCGTGCATGCGAAACCGTTTCTCTAACCACTTGGCCACGGGACATCCACGGAAATGGTAAGGCAAAAAAGAAATGTATAGATATTACACGGGCAAAAAGTCAATGCCCACTCAACAATCGTTACCGCGTGAACATGTATTGCATTGCTAGACGGAAATGCGGCCTTGTAACGACTGATGTCGCTATGCCATTTCTGGCAACTTGGGAAAAATACGCGCCGTAGACATAAAACCTATAATCGGCTGGTTTTGATACCTTGCCTTTAATCACAATTTCCAGTGTCATGACGTCATCAAAGTACAAAACAATGACATGGTCTTGAAAGACAATTGTTCAAAGTACAACACCTCCGTCGTCGTCATTACAAACTATGATCGGTTTGACGAAGTCAGCCTGCAAAATTTTTGCAGCAGTTGAAGCAATGTGGTCTCCAACACAAAAAAGAGGGATATGGTGTGTGTGTGTGTGTTTATGTGTGTGTGTATAGGTGCGTTTATATACGAACGTGATTTCTACATGGACGAATATGTAATACAAAATTGAAGAAAAAAAGTAAAATAGCTAAGTATTTTATTTCGTGATCTTATGGGGTTCGAACCCGCAACCTCACGTCTATGAGACGTCGCCTTTAACCACTCGGCCATACGTCTCGGCGAGAAAATATGAGGAACGTAAACTTATGTATGTGAAAGATGAATCAGGAATCGTTTTTTCCACATTCCATTCTCATTTTCAGTTTTAAACTGCAAAATTGTCAACCTGACGAAGAGATTTCAAAGAATAAAATGCATGGTCACTGCAGCTTATTGTCTCAGCTACAACATACTTAAGTTTCAGAGGAAATGAAGCAAAATCAGCTGAGATAAAGGTGCTTAAATGTTGTCAAGTCAATGCATGGTTTAAAAGAAAATCACCTCCCATAGACATAACACGTAAACTTGTCCGATTTAGCATCTTTACCTTTAATCACAATTTAAGGTATGATGACGTCATCAAATTTCAAAACCATGATTTGGACTTGAAAGGCAAATGTTCAAAGTACAACATATCTGAATTTGGGATAATATTGAGCTTAAACAAGAGAGATACGAGCAAATGAATGTCAGAAACAGTACCTCAAAAAAATTAATTCCACTTTTTTGATTTCAGATGATGATAGGATGACGTCATAATGTATTTAGGGAAATATTGGTACTTGAAACGTTATTTCCAATTCATATGCTTTTGTAATATGCAATAAAAACATAGGGTCACCTGACGTTTGAAAGAGCTATGGCGAAATAAACAAAGACATGTTTTTCGCTATATTTCCACATAGACGCGCACACGAAATTTCAACTTTGACGCCAGCGCATTCCTTTGTTATAGGTCGAAATTGATCGAAAATCAATGGATATTGTTACTTAATGTATCAAGAATCCAAATCTGTCAAAAAATGTGCATTTTCATGTTGCTTACGCGCACTGCGCGCGGAAATGCGCGGACGGACGCGAACGCGCGGAACGCTTAAAATTGTCTGAAACTTCGAGATTTCCCATTGGGGAGTCGTTTTAAGCATTTAAAAACTTTGACGCGCGCTAATGCGCGCGTAATGATGTCTTAGGTAATTAGCATCAAAATGTAAGATAGAGCGTGACCTGAACATTATGTCCACCGAAAATGATACAGAAATGACCTTTAGTTATGAAGTTATGATCGATCATGTAACATGGTCCGAAAATCACAAAATGGCGCCTAGATGACGTCATAGATACGTTACTGTCATGAAAACCTTATTGTGGCTAGATCATGTCATGAGACATGTTGACTGAAAATGTCATGTTATTCCGTCATGTCAATGTTGAGATATTCACGACACAAAATGTGCCAGAAAGAAAGAAGAATAACGAGACATGAAAACTCGTCACATTGAGGACGAGTTAGGTGATACGCTTGGGGTCATCAGATGTCGGTCATCTGTGATCGACAAAGAAAAGAATGTGATATAGGCACCTTGAAGTTATATTGAACCTGCATGCGAAACCGTTTCTCTAACCACTCGGGCACGGGACATCCACGAAAATGTTAAGACAAAATGTTAAGACAAAAAAATGTATAGATATAATAGGGGAAGAGTCAATGACCACTCAACAAACGTGGCCGCGTGAACATGTATTGCATTGCTAGATGGAAATACGGCCTTGCAACGATTGATGTCGCTAGGCCATTTCTGGCAACTCGGGAAAAATACGTCCCGCAGACATACAACCTATAATCGGCGGGTTTTGATACCTTGCCTTTAATCACAATTTTTAGTATGATGACGTCATCAAAGTACAAAACAATGACATGGACTTGAAAGACAATTGTTCAAAGTACAACACCTCCGTCGTCGTCATTACATACTATGATCGGTTTGAAAAACCCAGCCTGCAGAATTTTGCAGCAGTCTACGCAATGTGGTCTCCAACACAAAACAGAGTGATCGTGTGTGTGGGTGTGTGGCTGTGTATGGGTGCGTTTATATACGAACGTGATTTCTACATGGACGAATGTGTAATACACCATTGAAGAAAAAAAAAGTAAAATAGGTAAGTATTTTGTTTCGTGCTCTTATGGGGTTCGAACCCGCACGTGTGCAACCTTACGTCTCTGAGACGTAGCCTTTAACCTCTCAGTCATACTTCTCGACGAGAAAATATGAGGAACGTAAGCTTATATGTGAAAGATGACTCAAGAATCGTTTCGTCCACCTTCCATTCTCATTTTCAGTTTTAAGCTGCAAAATTCTCAACCTGGTGAGAAGATTAAAAAAAAATGATAAAATGTATGATTACTGCAGCTTATTGTCTCAGCTACAACATACCTAAGTTTCAGAGGAAATGAAGCAAAATCAAGTGAGGTAAAGGTGCTTGAGCGTTATCAAGTCAATGCATGCTTAAAAAACAAAAATCCCCTCCCGTAGACATAACATATAATCTTCGCTGATTTTGGCATCTTGCCTTTAATCACAACTTCTAGCATGATGACGTCATCATACTAGAAAACATCGATATGGACTTGAAAGACATTTGTTTAATGTATAGTATATTAATTGTACGTTGTCAGTTTGCTATTGACATGACGATCATCACACATATATGAGGCAGCTATTAGTACCTGTATGAAATTATTATAGGCATGGTTATCAAATTCCCCTAAAATTTCCTTATAATTGCTTTATTTTTACACACAGTTAAGCTATCTCTTTAAACTCGTCACAGTTTAATGAGAATCATTAACATCATACATTAGTACCATATTCAGTTCCATAGCTGATCACGTTCGCTAATTAATTAAGATTTATTGTCTAGAATGTGCCATATGGCCAACCTGTATACACACGTGTACACACACACACAATGCTAAATATATGTATCAAACCTCTGTAACACAACTTTGAACTAACTGTAGAAAGTATCGCTGCACTTATCATACATACTTTTTACCACTATCTGAAACTCCACAAAAACCACTAATTGACAAATAATCATCAATACAGAAGACTGACTTAAAGGAACAATTCAAATACCCTTTTTTACAATGTATAGCTTGTTACATGTATAAAATCAGCACAAAGTAACCACGACTACATTGTGTTACTGAATTGATATGAACAAATTTCATTTTGTTACAATATACCATGATCAGTTTAAAAAGCCCAGCCTGCAATATTTTGCAGCAGTCGAAGCAATGCAATCTCCAACGAAAAACAAAGGGATACTGTGTGAGTGTGTGCGTATAGGTGTGTTTACATGCGAACGTGATTTCTACATGGACGAAGGTGTAGTACTCCATTGAAGAAAAAAAGTAAAAAAAAAATATTATTTTCTTTCGTGCTCTTGTGAGGTTCGAACCCGTACGTGTGCAACCTCACGTTTCTGTGACGACACCTCTAACCACTCGGCCATACGTCTCGACGAGAAAATAAGAGGAACGTAAACTTATGTACGTGAAAGATGAATCAGCAATCGTTTCGTCCGCATTCCATTCTCATTTTCAGTTTTAAATTGCAAAATTGTCAACCTCATGAGGAGATTTCAAAGAATAAAATGCATGATTACTGCAGCTTATTGTCACAGCTACAACATACTTAATTTTCAGAGGAAATGAAGTAAAATCATCTGAGATAAAGGTGCTTAAACGTTGTCAAGTCAATGCATGGTTTAAAAAAAAATTACCTCCCATAGACAATACACGTAAACTTGTCCGATTTTGCGTCTTTACCTTTAATCACAATTTAAGGTATGATGACGTCATCAAATATCAAAAGCATGACATGGACTTAAAAGGCAAATGTTCAAAGTACAACATATCTGAATTTGGGATAATATTTAGCTTAAACAACAGAGATACGAGTAAATGAATGTCAGAAACAGTACCTCAAAAAAATTAATTCCACTTTTTTGATTTCAGATGATGATATGATGACGTCATGAGTTTTCCTGGCAATATGGGTACTTGAAACGTTATTTCCAATTCATATGCTTTTGTAATATGCAATAGAAATATAGGGTCAATGGACGATTTAAAGAGCTATGGCGAAATAAACAAAGACATGTTTTTTCACTATATTTGCAGAAAGACGCGCGCGCGGAATTTCAACTTTGACGCCAGTGCATTCCTTTGTTATAGGTCAAAATCGATCGGAAATCAATGAATATTGTTACTCAAAGTATCAGAAATCCAAATCGGTCAAAAAAATTGCATTTTCATGTTAGTTACGCCCTCTGCGCGCGAAATTGCGCGGACGGACGCGCACGCGAGAAAATGTTTGAAACGCTTAAAATTGTCTGAAACTTCGAGATTTCCCATTGGGAAGTCGTTTTGAGCCTTTTAAAATTTTGACGCGCGCAAACGCGCGCGTAATGATGACCTGGGTAACTAGCGTTAAAATGTAAGATAGAGCGTGACCTGAACTTTATGTCCACCGAAAATGATACAGAAATGATATCTAGTTATGAAGTTATGATCGATCATGTGACAAGGTCCGAAAATCACAAAATGGCGCCTAGATGACGTCATAGATAGGTTACTGTCATGAAAACCTTATTATGGCTAGATATTGTTATGAGACATGTTGACTGAAAATGTCATGTTATTCCGTAATGTCATTGTTGAGATATTGACGACACAAAATGTGGCAGAAAGAAAGAAGAATAAAAAAAAAGAGAAATTTTGACAATCACAATAGGTGATACGCTGATAGCGTATCACCTAATAATGATGTCTTTTTCCCACAGTCAAGAAAAGTTGTAAAATGTTATGAGGGCAGTAACTTGAAATTAGGTTTATGGTTTCTGAGAAGGTTATTAATGCCAGCGAAGCAGTGCAGGTTGACTTTTTGAGATAACGAAAATAGGGATGGAGTGGGGGTAATGGAATGATAAATAAAAGGAATAAACCTCCATAATTTTTTATTTGAATTATCTGCCATATCACTTAATTGTTTGCCAAGATATTGTCTGTACATGTGCAAATAAGACCTTCTGTATGGGGAGTGTTAAATGTCTGCTTTTGTGCTGGTTCCCATGGCTAGAACGTTGCCAAAGTTAGTATAATTATGCTTATTGGCATAATTCTTTATGCCTCACCATGTAAACAGAAAAATGCAAGGCATATATATTTTTTCAAGCATGGTTCTACAATTTGTAGCATTCTATTGTCACAGAAAGATATATTCTTCATTAAAGTTTTTTTTTCCCTCTGTTTGTTTTTGTTGTGTTTTTCTATTTGAATATCAGTATGCATTTTGTGTAGTGTGATAAATTTGTTTGTTTGTTTGTTTGTTTGTTTGTTTGTTTGTCAGCCAATTAGTTGATGGGATTGATGGCCTGAAATGTGAATCCTAGGTTTGCTTGTATATATGTTTGTTTTGGGGGGTTTTCCTTTTGTTTTCTTTTGTTCTTTTTTGTTTGTTTCCTTTTCAGCCAAATTGGAAAAAGAACTGGCAGTAAAACTGTGAAGATCTTTTTTGTTTTCTTTTCATTTTTTTTTTTGCGTGTCAGGCAATTTGCCAAGAATTTTTTTCTTTGTTTTTTTCCCCCTTGTTTTGTATCACGTAGCATAATTTCACTGCAAGTGAGCACTGGGCATAATTTGGGGCCACCTGTAGCAGGATCCCATTTTTCACGATACCATTTTCCAGGCTGGCCACCCTGCATGGCAATCAACCTGCAGTGAGAGAAGTGCTTCAGGATTTGCCTCCCCTATCAATAGAGATGCAAAAAGTTTGTTTTTTTGTTTTATTTTCAGTTTCAGTATTGCGTTAAAAAGATATTTCTTCGACTTTCACTGCAAGCAAGAAAAGTGGAGAGGCTTCCAGTACAGGATCAACATTTCACAAGCATTTGTTTTTTCAGTTGTTTCCTTGTCCCCCCCCCCCCCCACAAAAAAAAAAAAGAGAGAGAAAATATTATAGCTAAGGTATATACTGTCATGGAAAACTATATGATATCTGAATAATATTCTTTGCATTTTGTTGTTTCAGTTTCATTTTCAGTAAGTTTTATTTCTCCGCTTGTATATAAAAGAAAATAAATATAACAATATCAAACATATCATTCACAAGTCATGAAAATACAAACAAGAGTTCACATTACAAATTTATAATCATGTGAAATAATACATAAATTTCATTATAATCATTAAGTGTACAGGTGGGGGAGACCATTATCAATAAGCAGATTGTTTGACCTGGACAACAGCCTCTGAACATTATGCTTTATAACAATTTTTAATCTAAAGGAACGGAACACACACACATAGAACAAATAGTGTAAATCTTTAAAAGTATTTTCATTGTCATCTGACCAAAAAGGAAAACACAAGGCTGAATCTAGAAAGATGAGAGGAAAAAAATAACAAGAGTAATGGACAAGAGTAAAGAAGGCAACCGAATAGGAAGAGCAGAGAGAAGAGAGGAGAGTGTCAGTGTTATTGTGTGAAGCCTGAGCTCTGTTATGTTAGTTTGTGATTAAGAATGCAAGAGAGGTTGAATCCAAGGGAAACTTAAGAATAGAAAATGACAAGAATTATCTGAAGCAGATCCATTCAATGTCATACACAATGTTTGAAAAGAAGTCTGTCTTTTGTTTTATTGTTTCATTGTTTCCTCTCTTTTTTTTTTGGGGGGGGGAACCATCTCAATTGTTTATTTGTTTGTTTGTTTGTTTGTTTGTTACAGCAATTACTGAAATGATGTATACACCAGTTATTTGGTTATGGGTCCTCTCTCTGTTGTTGAAATTTTCAGACTGGTTGTGAAATTACTGTTCTGCTTGTGTATGTATCTAGATCTGTAGTTTCAAATAAGTGATATTTCCTGTTTTCATTCAATGACAGCAGTGTGTACAAAGGAGTGGCATATCTGTTGCTTTGTTTTTAATAAAAGTTGTAGTTTATAGGCTGCACTCTTTCTCATTAAAGGTACAGTTTACTTTTGGGAGCACTGATTTGAAAATTGTCAAGATATCACATTTGATGCATAATTATGTGTAGGTCTGTTGTATCACAAAACATCCTACCATGTAAAATTTTTGCAATATAGGCTAAAATATAAGGAGATATCAGTATTTTTCTTCATTAACCATAACTGTAGACGGTTTAGTCTTGTAACATCTTTATTATATCTATAGTTTACATTTTGTGTATTTAATAATACTTAACAACGATGAAACGGATTCAAATTTTACAGAGGTTGTTTCTATCCCTAACTGACATTTTAGAACTAATTTAAAACACTAATGCTGGGATTTTGTTCAACTGCAAATGATAAATTGTGCCTTTACGTGTGCATTGTATAATGCCTTAAAGGAAACAATGACTGAACTTTACAGTCTTTTATTGGCCACAATATTTCATTCATGTCAGCCTGAGTACCAGTTTGTAGCTTTAGAGAAACTGTCCTCAAAATAGTGCAAAGAATCCAGTATATTTCTTTATGTGCTTGAAGCAGACACCACATAACAAATGTATGGCTACAATTATGACTGAAAATACTAACAGAGATTTATTTATTTATCTATTTATTCAGTTTTCTTTACCCAGGGTAGCCCCATCAGTGGTTTAAACACTGTTATCCTAGGGGGCCCTGCAACAGAATGACAAAATATAACAGTTCAACAAACACAAAATAACAAATCAAGGACATTCCTAGATTATAATTGTTGCAGCCCATTGATGTAAACATCGCTTTTCTTTTAGAGAAGAAAAGAGAGAGAGAGAGAAATGAAAAAAAAAAACCCTTCCTTAAGTCCCATGTACTTATATCCATGTCAGAAGGCAAACATCCGTCTTAATAGGGTTTTAGTTTATTTGCTGGTCTAAGACCCCGTTTACAGTGCGGGGCTGGGCCGAGCCACGGCCGAGCCCAGCCTCAATTGCAGGGCCGAGCCTTGCAATTTTGTCCGTTTACACTGCCGGGCTCGGCCGTGCTTTTAATTCAAACCTTTCAATATTTTGTCGTTGTGGCGCTCTGCCTGTAAACAAATGCAATTTGGTATAGACTGGTTTTCAGACTCTTTGCCAGCTGGATTCCATGGCGACAAAGTCACCGTTCGGGCGAAGGCCTTTGCCGAAGGAAAAATCCTTTGCAGGACAAAACCACCTTAAACTATACTAGTTTTCGACGTTGAGGGGGTTAATATCCTGAATAGCAAAATAGTACGGGCAGAGGGTCTGGAAGCCAGACTAAAATTGGCCGCGCATTTGGCCCAGTTTGCGTTTACACTGATAAAAGGCCTGGCTCGGCCACGTCCAAGACCACCTCCAGAGCTGGGCCAAATGCGCGGCCAATTTTTTGGCCCTGCATTTGGCGTTTTGCCGAGCCCCGCATTGTAAACGGGGTCTTATAAATTCCAGAATACATGGATGGTTGTATTTCATGCATAAACAGTAATCAAAACAAAGTTTACCTAAACATTTTAGCAATATAGATGTATAGGCCCAATTCATAGAGAAAAAGAAATGAAAGCGTTTTAATGCAGGTAAACCTCATTTCAGCATTGTTGGTTCTATAATCTAAACAGAGTGGATTTAATAATACCTTTTTTTCCTTGTTCATATAACCCCATCATAAAATTTTCCTGAAAAACAAAGTTGCAGATTTATTGCTATAAAGTGGAACATAATTGTTATGTATCACAGGAAATCTGTGAGCCTGTAAAATTAAAAACAAAATGCCAAAAATATCAAAAATCTGTGTTTGTGGGACTTTTACCAGGCCTTCATTGTAGTGGGTCAAAGTTTAAAGTTATTTGGAGAAATATTGTCACATTTCAAGGTGCAAGAGCAATGAATGTGTTCAAGAACTGACTGGTTGGGCCAGTTTCTGGGGCAGACAATAGAGCCAATCAAAGAAGAAAGGACATTTGTAAGATTAAACTCAGCATGTCAGGTTGATTCCTTCCTTTTTCCTCAACACCCCCCCCCCCCCCCAAACATCTGAGTAAAGGTCACTGATCAGCTTCCTGTGTGAGCGATCAACTTCCTGTTTGCTGGGGCATTTTATCATGTGGTAGTTTTTGTTCTATTTGCTACATTTAAGCTTCCATTTCCTACTTTGTATTATGTGGTCCAGCAGAATGCAAGCATACAAATTATCTCTGTTTTTTTTTTCTGATTGGAAGTAATGTTGGTTAAGATCCATTCATTTTTGTTGGTACTTTTCTTTTCTTTAGAAGTAAACATTGGTACAGGTCATCATCATTATCTCGTACTATCAATATTGTATGTGATATCATGCTGTATTGTGTCCAAATGGGTTACAGTTTTTGTATTTGGTTGGTTCATTATTCCAAAAGTACACCTTTCCAAGGTTTGTTTGTTTATTTCTTTACTAATTCTCTCTTTCTTTCCTTGTTTGTTGTTTTTGGGGGGCTATTTTTAGCATTTGTTCTCTAATGAAACAAGAAAGCGTAACCGGGTTCACATGTACACCAATTAGCGGGATACAAATCTCGAGATTTGTATCGCGATCATCATCCCGAGTTTTTTGCACATGTGGACAGAAAAAACCCGAAAATTAGCGGGATAAGCATCGCGATGCTAATCCCAAGAAATCTTGCGCTGGTTCGTCAATTAGCAGGATAATTGGCCACGCGCTGGTACGTGTGAACGGTCGGGATTAGAATCTCGAGTTTTTATATCCCATCATGCAATGCGCACATCACAACAGTGAGGCCTCTGCGAAGAGGTTCCTTCACCTCTTTGGTGCACCAAAACAACAGCGCGTGAACCACACCACTGACGCGTAAAAGACAATGGGCAAAGGAAAGTGCGCACAGGCAGTGATAGAGAAGGGCGCTGTGTGACCCAGTTTGCAGGCTTTGCTGTTACCTCTATCGGCAATTAGCGGGATGATTCGGTACGTGTGGACGCTCACCAAATTAGCGGGATACCGATCGCGATCGCTATCCCGCTAATTTGGTACGTGTGGACGCTCGCAAAAAAACTCGAGATGTGGATCGCGATCGTCATCCCGCTATTTTGTACGTGCGAACTCGGCTATTGATTTTCTCTTTGTGTAAAAATAGAAAGCAATTTACACAATATGCTGTGGAGCACCTCTGCATTCTGTAGTAACATGCATGTCCAAATACTTTACATATCTGACCTCTTTGCACATTTGACCTTACTACGATATCTGACACATCAGGAAATTCTCTCACAAACAGGAAAAGGGTCAGCATTGCTGAAATGAACATAATGGCAGCTGGCATTGTTTGCAAGCAAATGTGAAAGTGATCATTCTGTACTAGCAGGTCATAAGTTCTTTGTGTATTAAGATATGAAACGATGTGGCTTCCTTGTATTTCCTTTTATTTACAATTGTCTTTATTTCTAAAAGAACATGTAAGGTATTTGTTTTTGATGTCTGTACAAAATTCTTTCTTTAATAGAATTTTATGGAAAAACATTTTCAAAACTGACTTTATCTGCTTATTCCAAAATTGTGAAAAAGCCTTCAGGAAGATTTAAAGAACAAAAAAAAAAAAGAAGAAGAAGAAAGATATACGGTAATTGAAACATTGATATTTCAAAGCTCACTGAAAACACGATTTATGAAACTTGGCTTAATGGGAAGAGTTCTTTCATTTCAATAGTATCATATCATTCAAAATAACACGTTATTTTGGAGTCGCGATCTGGATCGCTAGATTTCATGAGATTTGAGGTCACGATCTTAATTGCAGTACCATGTACATTTTTGCAAATAGTAGTACAGTGAGAACGGTGACCGCAAAAATTTTAAACATTTGGTATCCCACAGTGCAACATACGTGTCGCTCATTGCTTCTTCTTTGTTTTAGCAGCTGTGGAGTACCACAGTATAGGCCTATTAGGCGTGTCTTCATCAGCCCGAAGTTTCAAAATAGCGCGCTATCTTGCGGTTACCAAACTAGTCCGATGTCAAAATAGCGCGCTATCTGTGTAGTGAAGACGCAGATAGCGCGCTATCTGATCGGGAAAATTTCCCCCAAAATCTTGGTCTAGTTCGTCAACTAGAGCGCTAATTTGTGAAATAGCGCGCTATCTTGGGGTGCGTCTCCATCAGCCCGAAATTTTCTCGATCCCTCTACGCTTCTGGTTAGCCAGCTGGCAATGGAAAGCGCATGTACAAGCAGCTAGTGATTGTGTATAGTACATTACACGCTCGGTGTATTCAAGGATCACATGTGTGTACTATAGGCCTACTGTTGTTGTCATCTTTAAAACCAGGGAGGTGATTTCTCTCACCTCCCTATTAAAACTCAGTGCCGTGCATGCTAGCTGTTTTTTTGTAAACTTCTTCTTCTGGTCCACTCTACCTTAGCTGAAGATTCTTGCAGATTGTGTGCATTTTGGATTTGTTCAAACATTGCAATTCGTTAATTTCATATAAGATGCCTCACTGGACAGAAGAAAGAGTAGCGTTATTAATATCCCTTTGGAGAGAATTTGCTGTACTGCTCACCTCCCTGGTTGTAGAATCGTACATACGGTGATATAGGAGATTTTGAGCGGGGAAATCCACTTTCGAACCGCGAGCCAGGCAGAGTAATATTGCAAAGTGCGCATGCGTCAATTTTCGGACTAATTTCCCGAAGCAGGCTGTTCGAGCTGATGAAGACGCACATTCGCTGTATCGGGCTATTTTCTAAGACCGCAAAATGTCCCGCTAGTTTGAACTTCGGGCTGATGAAGACACGCCTATTGAAAGGGCATTGTGACTTTACTAATACATGTAGTAAGCATTCCATTATTCATGTACACATGCACGTCAGCTCTTCGCAAATAATCACGACCCAAGTTTTGAATTTTTTTTTTTTACAGTGGGAACGATGAACCAAAGAGGACGCGACCCTGATCGTGGCCCAAATTTCAAAACTTCATCAATGAGGACGTACCTTCTCTTGGCCCCGGCCTGCAACAGCCCTCTTGAGAAGCTGTTTGGGGTGAAGAGTAGATGCCAAATTTGTTCAGGGGAGAGAGAACTCCAAAGGGATGCAGTCAAAAAACTAATGGCAGGGGTACGGATAGGGAAATTCCCCTTTTTTCTGCAGGTGTAGTAATGACAATATAAATCTGCAATCCTCTATCACACACCCCATCAATTTATAAACAAAGAAGAAGAGAGAGTTGTGAAAAAGAAAAGTTAGGAGAGATCGAAAATATGATGCAGTTGATGAGTGCAACAGGTGTTTGCTGGTTGGGGAAAAGTGGTGTTTAATGAGTGTGTGCTGTGTGAACTGTGATGATTGAGCCATATATGCAATGATTTATGTCAAGTTCAAGGTGATTGATTTTTTCCTTGAAATTCTGGTGAATATACTGCTCTCTTTCATTTAACTATGCATCACATGT
The DNA here is from genome assembly GCF_040938485.1 of Diadema antillarum. Lineage (NCBI taxonomy): Eukaryota > Metazoa > Echinodermata > Echinoidea > Diadematoida > Diadematidae > Diadema > Diadema antillarum. Next base: position 2,498,547 of record NW_027271081.1, read on the forward strand.
ACTTCCTTTTCTTCTGCGCTTCCTCAACGTTCATTATTTTATCATTGTTGTAAGGCAAAAGCTTATCAGTTTCATTTTTTTTTTCATTTGTTTGCCTGCTTGATTTTGTATAAGTCTTCTTTGCTGACAATTTTTCTCAAGATTTTAACTATCATTAGCAATATCATTGATTATCATTATTATCAATGACATATATGAATCAAACTCTTCTTTTTATGGTTCATTGCAAGTAGGTACATCGCTACGAAGTGGTGGTATTTAACTGCATAACTACATTGAAGTTGTCATTGCTTGCTTTGTATTAACATGACTTTATTTAAAAGAATCAACACTTAATTGAGTATTGCATTTAAAATGTTAGATTAATACATATATTAACTGTTTTAAGAATAAGATTCAACAGTTCTGCCAGAGTGACATTTATGAAACTGAGAGCTGAGAATTAATTTTTCAGATGTGGGCTTTCTTTTGTGATTTGGTATTGTGAAAGGAAAATCATATATTGTGACCTATCTGTTATAGAGTACCGGTAAAGATAATATGAGGAAATTTCTTTACAGCCAAAAATGTTTGTCCTGCAATTGGATGGCACACTTGTCAATAGAAATCATTACTGCTGTAGTCCTACATACACATATCAGTGCTGGAAATTGTAATGCAACATCAGCAGTGTTAGCTGACTTAATGTAGAATAATACAGACTTTGTACTAATTCAGCTTAAAACAACATTTAGCCAATTTCTTCGTATTCTATTTTAATCTCTTTGAATACACATATACTTGAAATTGTACTGCAACTTGAACATTGTTTGCTGACATAATAAAGAATGATATGTACTTCATATGAAATTCAGCTAAAAATAGCATTCAACAGGCTCTTAATTGCCAATCATCTGAAAATATGAAACTGAAATCAAGTATTGTGTTGTCTAGCTTTTAGTTGATATGTGTTGTGATATGGGCTGCACTCATGCAGTGAGAATGTTGGCTTCAGTTTATGAAGTATGTGAGAATTTTATAGGCTATCATGGGCACGTACAATGTATATATGCTACCAGCTTTTTTCTGTATAATGCATTAATACAATTGCATGTGATATGGATTGGCTGTACTTTCGGTCTCCTCATTCTATCCCCATGATCCCTTCCCTCCATGAACTCTTGTTGAACTTTTGACCACATTCTTCCTGTGCCGATGCTGGTGCGGACCCCTAGCTGACACATTCGGCAAAAAAGCAATTTATTTCTTTTTTCCCCTCTTTCTTTCTTGCTTTCCACCTCTGTATATATACATAAATATTGAGATTTGGACCCCCGTTGTTGTGTTCTCTTTCCATTACTGATAGGTCACAGAATTAACTCTCTCTCTCCCCTTCCGCTAAATCTAAGTTGCTTCTCCATCAGCACCTGGAACTCATAACTATGGGACCGTTGGAAACCACTTTTTCTTCCTTCTTGTTCGTCCCTCAAAAGTCTTTTTTTTTTTCTCTTTAATTCTACTTCCAGATCAAACTTAATCTGCCTCTCTTGGAGATTTGAATGGAACTTTGACAAGAACTTAGGTGTTCTGCCATCATATAAGTTTTCCGGTCAAAATTCCATCCAATCAAGTGATCGGCATATGGGGAAATTTTGGGGGTAAAAATGACAGATGCATGTCAAAGATTGTATGTCATCTCAGTGATAGAGGATTCACTTGTAATTACACATCTTTGGAAAATGTGTTTGTAGTCATTGGAAGTTGCTAGAATTGCAATTACTACAGCAGTGACCAGGAAACGACCAAACCTGACTCTCTGACATTTTTTTTTTTTATCATTGCACGCATCAGCTCCAAACTGAGAAGAGACACGAAATACACGTATGTATACTTACTTCTCATATGACATGAGTATCATGAAATACCCATTTCTTATTTGTTCTTGTACTTTAACCCGTTGAAGACAAGTCCCGATTATACTCGAGCAAGTGTCTGTGGGAAATAAGTGTTGTAGCAAAATCAGTCTGTCCTCAATGGGTTGATGAGGTCCCATCCATTTCGAGCTCAACCGCTCATAATGGCGGTCTCCTGCATTCAATTATTTCTCATATTTCAATGCTGGAAAAACATCATCTATTATATATTCATCCTACAATGTGTTTGCATATATGTTTATTGCATAATACTATTGCTCATGCATGTCTATATAATACTATAGACCCTTCGAGGACGAGTCCCGGGTATACTTGGGCAAGTGTGTATGGGAATAAATGCGTATTGTAGCAAAATCAGTCCGTCCTCAACAGGTTTGTTTGTGTAATGTCTTGTTATCATTGCTGTCATTGCATTTGTTATTCTTTATGTCTTTTGAAATTTGTGTTGAATCTTTATTTTATTGAAAACAGAAATAAAAACCAAACGAAACCAAAACCAAACTCCCACATATTTGACTGTTAGAAAGCTTCCCTGATCGGTGGAGTACAGATGACTGTCTCTCCATTTCTTTCAGATAACTGTTTGAGAAAATGAAAACAAGCAAACAAATAAAAACATACAAGCAAGAGACAAAACAAACCAAAAAAAATGACGTATATATAGCAACGCGTTGATTACAATTGCATTTCACAATGTCTCAAATGGGCATCATAAGATCAACGTCACATGTGTAGGCAATTTGATAAAAGTGAATTAAAACTATATCAGGGATTGAATTTTCCATTATGTAATAAACTGCCATGACAGTTTTCAGATCTGAAATATGACGCAATAATACCAGTTGTAATTGTCAGTTCCGTATTTCCATTCTTGCATTTCATTTTTATAATTATCAAATGTATGATCTTCCAGCCAAGAATTTCGTAATTTGTAAAAACTGTTTCCTTGTTACCTGATCCTGAACTTGCTACACTGCACCAGCGGATCAAAATCTTGTGACCCTTAAAAAAAAAAAAAAAAAAATCCTGTGTCATGAATGTGTGTATGTGTGTTCTCTTAAGTTTATGGCTTGTCAGGCGGGGATATTGTAGTGTTTCACTACAGGCACATGACCGTTTGTTTCAGTACTTGAAACGAATGAAAAAACACCCTCTTAAAGGGATGGTATAGCTTTGGTTGAGACCTAACTTCGGATTTCTAACATTTTTCAGTGAGATAATGAGAAACCTCTTATGAAATGTGAAAGAGCATGTACTTCCAAGAGGGATTCAATGTTTATTTGATGAAAATTGGTTTTGAAATGACTGAGATATTCAAAATAGGGCAGTCCTAATAAAAGATGGGACCTACCTTTTGTTATGATCGCTTTGTTTTTCTTTGTTTTTGGAGGTCTCAGCCATTCCAGAGCCGATTCTCATCTAATAAACTTTTAATTCCTCTTTTAAAGAGGGTATGCTCTGTATTATTGTATAAGTGGTTTCTCGGTATCTCACAAAAAAGTTGAACGACCAATCTTCATCTCCACCAATATCATACCATCCCTTTAAGGCCTTAGGGATATACCTTAGGCATAAAAAATGCATGTGCCCATTTTGCATATTTAGGGCCTGTACGTAGGTGAATAGTTTTCCATGCTGTTTAAATGGGGAAAATTTGAAATTTTTTTTACACATATCCTCGATTGTAGTGTACAAATGTATACACATGTACACTACATGAAGCCTGATTGTTTTACTTTAATAAAACTGAATTTAAGTATTTTTTATGGTTTTCAATTCAATTTGGTATTCAATTTACTTGGGGAAAAAAAGATTTATTTTTTCACAAACAAATTATGGAATATGTTCGGTTACTTTGAGCAAACTATCATATCCCTAGGTGAAGCATTTTATGAGAATGTGTGTGTGTGTGAGTGTGTGTGTGTGTGTGTGTGTGTGTATGTGTGTGTGTGCCAGTGGAAACCTTAGACTATTTATCAAAAGCTGTATTATGTTTCCAATGACATTTTATCCATCCACAGCCGACTGAGACCGTAGGAAAACAGCTGACGTTGAAACCATATCACTTTTGACACCTCACCTGAACAACATTTATTCATGAGTGTTTCCAGATTATTATATTTCAGGATGTAAATTAAAGTTAGACTACAGTTTTGGTGACCAAAAGAAACTGGTTAAATGTTGTTTATAGTTGAATTCATAAAGGTGGATATCAATCTCTATATTGTCAGCTAACAATATTGAAGCTGAATTTCAATTTCCAGCATTGATATGCGTATGTAATAAAACAAAAAGATAAGAATATAAAGAAATAGGCCAAACATTGTTTTTAGTTAAATTTATAAAAAGCATGTATTATTCTATATTATGTCAGCTAATAATATTGAAGTTGCATTACATATTTCCAGCATTGATATGTGTATGCAGGACTACTGCAGTAATAATGTCCAATGACAAGTTTACGATCCAATTGCTGTGCACGTTGACGGTTATAAAGACATTTCCTCATCTTACTATTAATTACTCCAGAACAGATGGGCCACAATATAGGCCCATGATTTTTTTCTTTCATATTACCTGATAAAAAAAAAGAAAGCCAAATTCTGAAAAATTAATTCAACTCTCAGTTTGGTAAATGTCACTCTGGCTTAACTGTTAGATCTTAGTCTTCAAATAGTGAATGGAAGTTCTAAACTAATATTTACTCAATTGAGTGTTGATTCATTTCAATGAGGTCATGTTGTTTACAAAGCAGGCAATGACAACTTCATTGTAATTATGCAGTAAAATACCACCACTCCATTGTGATGTAGGCCTACATACTTGCATTGAACTATAACTAGACAAGAGTTTGACTTATGTATGCCAGCATTGGTAATTATAATGATATTGCAAATGATAGTTATCAGTAGCAGTAATATCATTATTATCAATATGATAGGCTAAGTAGTAATGATAAATATGATAATAGTAAATATGATAATTAATCATGGCACTGAGCTTTGTTTTATAGCAACACGCAGTCAAGACTTGAGAACAAAGATGTTTTAATAAAATTAGTGAAATAATCTGATAATCTGATGAATTTGCCATGAAAGCTTTTGCAAAATGACAGGGAAATGTTCGCATTATGTATGTACGCGTGCATATCTGCATCCGAGTATTTTTGTATGATGATGAAGGAGTATTCTCAAATTATTGTGCTTCTTTTTTCCCCCATTAGATTCATTTTCATTCTCAATCCAGCACATTTACCTGCCTTCAAGAAGCACGCACTTTACAGGCTTGCACCATGCAGGATTCATCTTATTCTCAAATCAATGTCAAAGCCTTGTCATCTGTACCTCTAACACTGACTTTTCTTATCACCGTGTTCTATTTATTGTGATCCAGGAAGGTATTTCTCAAATTTGTTTTAGCATACAATTTTGCAATTATTTATGAATGCACTTTTTGAACATAACAAAATGAAATGAAATGAAATGAAATGAAATGAAATGAAATGAAATGAAATGAAATGAAATGAAATGAAATGAAATGAAATGAAATGAAATGAAATGAAATGAAATGAAATGAAATGAAATGAAATGAAATGAAATGAAGTGAAATGATCATGAAATGAAATGATCATGAAATGAAATGATCATGAAATGAAAACAAAATTACTGATAGATGAAGATGGGTGTTGGTATGTTCCATTGATGAAAAAAGAAATGTCTAGAATTTGTATCAAATATTAAGTATAAAGAATATATCAAATGGTGTTGAGGACATCTGCTAATTCATAGCAGTTACCACCAGCACTTACCACTCAAATTAGGTTGTCCATCATGCTTTTACCCTTTAACAGCAATCGCTGCGCAGAGTTTGAAACTTGATAAACTGGCGAGGAACATGCTATGTTCTTATCCGGGAATGAGGTTCGCGGTAGAGGCACGTGATCGGATAGCCTATTTGATGTCAAACGAAATGACGCCACCGCTACGTGAGATGCTAGTGGCAGGGTGTCATGTTATTGGTGGTATGTGTGACGAGGAGTCATGTTTACTAGAGTCAACCAAATCCCCCCCCCCCCCTCTCCTCCTCTCCAGTCGTGAGCTGAAAGTGTCTTGTAGTGTGGAAACAATGACAATCTTTCAAATAAAACTGCACAAACAAGGAAATTTAGTTGAGATAAAATACAGTCCCTGTACACTGAAACTTAGAGTGTGACACATTAAATATTGTGGGTAGGTGTTGATCATTTTCATTTGTGCAGTGCAGCATTATGGAAATGATTCATAAAAGTTTATGACCGACTGAAACTTAGGCGGCAAAATTTCCCGCTACATTCCTGTAGGAAATGGCAAAGTCACTCACTTTACAGCCTGCAGTTCTCCCTGTGTTGACTGTCTACCACATTAAACTGATCCTTTTGCATAAACAGGGGCTCATCTATACCACTTTAGTCAACAGCACCATTTGTGGGTCTCTGTGATTTGTTACATATCATTTCTTATTCTTTATATGGTTGAGTTGAAAGAAATGTAGGATCATGTTTGTAAAATGATGCTCTTTATCATTTCTTTCTTTATTCTTTTCCATTCGTTATCATATCATTTATCTTTTTATACAAGAGCCAAATCAAATGTCTTGCTGATGATTTCTTATCAAAGCATTCAATTATTATTTTGAAACAGTATTTTCGACTATAGTGAGAGAAATAATCTATACAATTCAAAGTTTATCCAAAAACTAGGGTAAAGGAATATCAAACTGTAATGCTTGTTGGTCTAAAAATTGGCCAAGCACTGGTCTCAGTATTCTAAAATTATTTTGTTGGTTGTTCTGTGGCTGCATTCATCATCTTTCCCTAATTTGAAATACCCACTATGCAAAGTCGTTTTCAAAGCCCTTTACAAACGCCCTCCAAAATAAGTTGCATTTATCAACTCATCGCCACCACGAAACCTGGCCATGTCGCTGGGCAGCTGCATTGCGCCATTTGACCCGAGGTACTAGGTGAAGGGGTCATATATATACGGCGCATGTAGTATAAAGTCGTTTGAAAACAGCTTTGCATTAAAACTTTTATCTCGCTTCTAGAAATACGTTTCTGGCTAAAACCTGTTTCGGAAAGCACAAATGTGCAGTTTTTCAAAAAGGCTTTCCGAACCCCATTATCAAAACAGTTTTGCCTTTATCATCTCTCTAAAAAAATTCATGAAAGCCATTTGGAAAACCTGTTTCTGCTGGAAAAAAAAAAAGAGTTGATAAATGCACCCTAGAACACTTCTTTATTCATAACATTAAAGGAGATGTTCTCTTAAAGGTCCTGTTTACCTTTGTGAGCAGTGATTTCAAAAATGTTTAAGATATTACATTTGATGCATATGTGTAGTTCTGTTGTACCACAAAACGTCCTACCATATAAAATTTTCGCAATAAAGCCTAAAATATAAGGTGATACCAGTGTTTTTCTCAATAAACCATAACTGTAGGTGGTTTAGTCTGGAAACATTTTTTATAATTACTGTTGTTCACATTTTGTGTATTTAGCAACACTTAGCATCAATTATACCGATTCAGATTTTTACAGTGGTTGTCTCTATCCTTGAATCACATTTTAGAACTATTTTAAAGCACTAATGCTGGGTTTTTGTTTCATCTGCATGCAGGTGGTAAATTATGCCTTTAATGTCACTGTAGCATGAGCAGGATTCATGGAAGTAGATGTCACCATACAGACCAGACCAGTTTGTTGGCTACACTTCCTCCCAGAGTGCTTGCAGGGCGGTTGGACTAAGGTGATACCATACCACAAACATCACACATTTTGACCCAGACAGGGCCAGGGGATTATCCAAAAGTCAATCTATTGCAGATAGTAGACAGTTTCTAGGACGTTTCCGTATTGCTGATTGCTTGAACATGCCCGCTGGGAATGATAGTACCGTACAGTCTGATAAAGCAACATATTCTAAACTATATTAGTTCAGCTTTTCCACTAACTTCATCCTGTTTGACTTGTAAAGCAAGCAGCGTGATCCGAGAAGGAGGATGTTTCCTCATGATTATGACAAAATGCGATGATGCTGAACTGTCCATTAATTATCTGGATGATTATCAAACTAATGAATACTGCACCTTGCTTACCTGCGTCTTCCTCTTTCTTTCTTGTTGGTTTTTGTGTTGGTTTTTTCTTTGTCTTTGTTTTCATTTCTCTGCAAGACATCTGGCTGCCTGGAACTCTCTTAAGTCAGTTTTTAGCTAGCCTACCTCTCAGTCTGGTGCCTTTGCTACATCGATTCCTTCTTAAAGGACAAGTCCACCTTCATAAACATGTAGATTGAGAGACTGCAGCAATATTAGTAAAAAACATTAGTGAAAATTTGAGTAAAATTGGACAATCCGTTCAAAAGTTTTGAATTTTTGAAGTTTTAGTTCCGGGATCACTGGATGTGAAGACTACTACAGCTTATGATGTCATATGTGTGAAATGATAAAGAAAAATCAACATATTTTTACTTTTCTCACATAATGAAAGAGCATGTGACTTTCCTCTTTCAGAACGCAGGGGGAATGATATCACCCTTAACATATGTCAGTTACAAGCCGAGGGAATGTGTACTTTTTTCATGAGATGAAATTTTGTATAATTCTCTTTATATTTTCCTTATATCGTTCTATGCATGCAGCATCATCAACTGTAATAGTCTTCTCATCCAGCAGTGACTACACAGAAACTTAAATTCATAACCTTTTAACGGATTATCTGATTTTCCTCAAACTTTCACTGATGTGTTCTATTAATATTGCTGCATAATGTCAATTCACATGAATATGAAGGTGTACTTGTCCTTTAAAGACAAATGTTAAAGTCCTACAAGCCAATATTACGTGCCTCCCCACGCTGTGAAGTTTTTGGAATATTTGCTTTCAGGCTCTGTTGATTTCATAGTGGACAATCATTGTGAGCAGTTTATGTGATTGCGTGCTATTTGGCAGTTTTTATCGCTGCAAATGTAATGTGGCAAATTCTATGTACAGAAAAAAAAAGTACGGCAATGAACCATTCCAGGGTTTTTTTATGTGTTGTTTTGTTTTGCGTGATGTTCATTAATAATGACAAGGATTGGAGTGAGGGGATATGGGGAAGAGACCCACGAAAAGCAAACACAACTTTTGTTATTCATCATTTGGAGGCCAGAGATAGGTTCGAGCTAGACAGAATGAATACCCAGCAAGTATGAAGAGAAAAATTCATTGATGAAGACAAGAAAAAAAAAAGAACAAAATAAACTTTGTCTGGGTTTTAACAGGTGTCGAGACGGTATTATGTTGAGATCAGCTCAAAATAATGGCTTTTGTTTGTCGAACCTGATCGGAAACTCTCCTACCTTGACCTCTTTAACAGCAATTTAGCATGTTAGGCTTTCCTGTTAGAGGGAAATTTCGTTCTGATATCATGTTGCTATGTATGAAATCAGAAAAATTAGAGAAGTAAATAATTGGTGAAGGTGATTAGGGTAAAAAAAAATGAGACATATCACAAACAAATAAATAATAGTAGAAGTTTAGAGCTTGAGTGTGACAAATTTGCAACTGTGTGTGATGTAAAGTGTTGAGTACCAGTTCTCCATTTGTTTTGTGTACAAAAATTTACTCATTTTCATTTTATTTTCTTTTTCTCAAATGTATAGGCACAAGCAGACCTGAGGAGGACACATAAAACATTTCTCTCTCTTCATATACCAATAACAGGTCAGGGGTGAATTTTGATCGGAAGAAATATCATTTTTTTTTTTTAAATAGACTGAATAAAGAGCCACTCAACACCTAGATCACACAGAGTTACCAATTCGTGTTACTCTCAAAATGTTAAAAATTAATAGTCTTTTTTATAGTGACTCTGACATTTTTCCCAAATTTTCACTGATATATAATTCTCTGAGTTTTCTGTTTTCACATAAAGAAAACTGATATATGGATGGAATTATGCTTTATTACTAGTATATGGTAGGCCCCTTTAGTAAAAGTGAATACAGTGAATGGGTGGTACTCTACAGAACAATGAATAGGTCCTACAATTCCCGTCAGGTTAGATGATGCCCAGTGTTTGATTGTTGAATGGGGGGGGGGGGGGGGGGGGGGGGTGGGGGGGTCGATTGATAGATTGTAATGATAATTAAAAGGTTGGGGTGTGCAGTTGTAATAGGTTTTTTTTTTTTTCCTTGTACCTGTTCTAGTCATTCAACGCCCCCCCCCCCAAAAAAAAAAAAAAAAAAAAAAAGAGAGAAAAAAAAAATTGTTCAACTGTGTGTGCTACTGACAGTGTATCTTTTCATCCATTTAGTTTGAGAGCCTGATACCTGTTTGTGCATGTGTGTTTGTGTGTTTGCATGAGTGATTTGAATAAGTGTTTGTGTGCTGTGGCTATAACCTTAACCTTATGTTTGTGGTTCCATTGTATTACAGTCCTGGAGCAATATTTGGATTTCATCCATAACTGGGAATTAGGATCAAAATGGCCTGGGCTCTTGATATCAAAGTGTTTGTTCAAAATCTCTGGCATGGTCGAGCTAGCTTCACAGGGGCAGCCCTGAATTTGCAACCCTCTCCCCATGTCCTACAAAACTTTTACAACCCCCCCCCCCCCCCATCCCCCCAGTGTACCAACATAAGAATGCCTTTTACATTGAATACAACTCATCACCTTGGCAATTAAAGAGTTAAATCAGAGGGGATTTTGTGATAGTTTTTTTGTGTGTGTCTGTGTGTGTGTGTGTGTGTGTGTGTGTGTGTGTCTGTGTGTGTGTGTCTGTGTTTCAAGATATAAAAATTGAAAATGAGATCAAAATGGTTAGAATGGATAAGATTACTGTACATAAGACATGTAAGTTTAGCAAGTCTAATCTTTTTCAAATCGGGACTTCGCAACTATTTCACGAGTGGTTAATTCGCGATCGTGGGAGTACAGTAATAAACGGAAAAATGTACGCTTGCATGTTGTATTCATGTCAAGACCGTGCACGGTTGATTATAATTTGGCATGTTGTCTGGTGCTGCCAGGCTTTCTTCTCTCATCTAACCCAATGACTCCAGGAGCCTTTCATCCACTGTACAAAGAGTATGGAGATCTCAGAATCTTGGTAGGCAAAGGGTTAATATAATCTTTGCAGAATAAAATAGTTGTGAAAGGGCTGGATGTTAAAGACTATTTGTGATCATCTTTTGGCTCACTCAGTTGTGAATGGGAGTTAGTTCCTGGACAACATCAGGCACAGGACACACGTATAATTATGAACTCTCACTTTACAAACCACTTCACATCAAAGGTGTCTTGAATAACAAGATTGAACTTAGACAAACAGATGGGAAAAGAAATTCCACTTGAATCTAAAAAGAAGACAAAAAAGGATATACCCTTCCTCATCTTTTCATTATGAAGAGTATCAACATAATTATATCTACTTGAACTGAAAAAAAATTCTTCTCTTAAGGGCAGATGCATTTCATTAACGAGCATTGTGAATACATGAAATCGGCAAGAGCTACTGGATTTGGGATTGAGATGTGATAATCACTTTTATAAACCAACAACAAACAAACAAACAAACAGGCAAACACTTTTGGCTGTATAAGCAAAGCATCTGAAATCTCCAGCTACACATGCCTATTAAATCAATGACCTTGTGTTAAGTTGTATCATGGAATTAAAAAGACTCGTATTTTTTTTCTCATACTTGTTTTGGCATGTTATTCATACTGCGCAAGGCAAATTATTACAAGGGTTTCACCAACAACAACAACATTCAAGATGGACTGATTTTTTGCATTGCGATGCAGATCACAATACTGTAAAAAAAAAAAGAAAAAAATTCACATGCATTTTAATTTTGTGAGCCAAGATTCACAAAATTAAAATGCACACAAAAGTTCTTGTTTACACTGTATGCCATGCTGTAATTTATGACAATTTCATGCTTTGAAAAAGGTAGTCGGCTCCCAATTTGCAAAAGTTTCATGCCGCGAAGATTTCGTGCTTTACAGTAGTTAATGAGGTTTTGTATCCACAACAAAGAATTATCAGTTTCTGAATAGCATTGTATAAAATCAATGTCTGAAAAGCTGCTGGATGTTGGGTGTGTGTGAACAGGTTATTATGAGGGGAAAATTATGTGGAGAAGGCAGGAGTGCCTACTACTGTAAAAGTGGATATTTTCACGTGACTAATTTTTCCTGCTTGGTCGCGTAAAAAAGAGTTTTTAATTCCGCAGAGTCGAGACAGTACCTACTGGAACATAATATGGCAAGCAAAAATATTTGCATGCTTTTATTTTTGCGCTAGATGTGCGAAAATTTCAACACCGCAAATATTTCTTCTTCTTTTTTCTTTGATATGGAATGGCTTGTGTGGTTGGTAACAGTGTGCTACCTAGTTTGTTGGTCATTTTCTCAGCCAAACCACAAGGGGCTGGTTTCGGTCTAGTCTGTTTTTTTACATTCCTCGCTATGATATTTCAATGCATTAAAGAGAAATTCAACTCCTACATTTATCCATTAGGAGAATTGTTTGGACATAGAGTATAGAATGCGTTACAAGGCGCTACATGTAGAATTCATTGAAAGCCAGAGGCTTGTTGAAATAGAGTGTACCCTTAAAGGCATAATTTACCATTTGCACAAGAAACAAAAACCCAGCATTAGTGCTTTAAACTAGTTCTAAAATGTGAGTTAGGGATAGAAACAGCCACCGTAAAAATTTGAATCAGTATAATCGATGTTAAAGGGATCGTACAGTTCTGGTTGAGACCTAATTTCAGGTTTCTAACATTTTTAGGTGAGATAATGAGAAATTTCATATGAAATATGAAAGAGCATGCAATTTTATGAGGAATTCAACGTTTATTTGATAAAAATTGGTTTTGAAATGGCTGAGATATCCAAAAAAGAACGATTCTAATAAAGTGTGGGACCCACACTTTGTAACGATCGCTTTGTTTTACTCTGTTTTTGGATGTTTCAGTTATTCCAAACCCGATTTTCATCAAATAAACTTTGAATTCCTCTTAAAATGGTATGCTCTGTGCTATATCATAAGTGTTTTCTTGGTATCTTGCAAAAATTCGAAAGCCTATTTCTCATCTCAACCAAAACTGTACTATCCCTTTAAGTATTGTTGAATGCACACAATGTGAACAATAGTTATAATAAAAATGTTTCCTGACAAAACTGTCTACAGTTATGGTTTAATGAGAAAAATACTAATATCTCCTTATATTTTAGGCTTTATTGCAAAACTTTTGTATGGTAGGATGTTTTGTGATACAACAGACCTACAAATATCCATGAAATGGGATATCTTGAACATTTTGTAAATCACTGCTCCCAAAGGTAAACAGGACCTTTAAGTTTCTAGAAATTAACCATAATAATTACGCCTATTGCAGTCTAGACATTAAAATACCAAATGATAAAAGTGTACTGGTAGTATGATAGAAACATTTAGAAAATAAAGCATTAATAAGAACAGGCACAAAAACAAGCAAAAAACAAAAACAAAAACAAAACAAACTGAGACTTCAACTACAACAAGTGCTGTTAACAATGAGAGATACACAAAGTTGATTACCCACTGAAGTACATATGAAAGAAATGTGAAAATAGTATGATTTGAAAAATGAATCAAAACCAGGGAAGAATATTGCTTTCATTGGCATAAATGATAAATTGCTACATGTAGGGTATTCATAGTCATAGACTTTAAGAAGTTGAAATCCATGATACACAGACATTTTTTTTTTTTTTTTGAATAGATATGTTGTCATGTCAATGGTTTTGCCAGAAGTAGTCAAAACAATGGAGAATGTGTGATAAAGTCAGGATATTACATATCAATATGATAGAGTGGTTTTTTTTAAAGAAAGAGGCAATAACCATTGAGTATGTCAATTTCTTTTACTACAAGATAAGATGATTGCCCTATAAATAGATGAGATTCCGTGACGTCAAAAAATGTGTTGCCTGAGGGGCAAAAGCAAATCACGTGTATATGCACGCGCATAGCTCTAGCAGTAGCACGCTGTTGGCGTACTCATGCCTACTCATGTGCCTGCAGCTGGTCGTGGGATGTAACACGCTTACACTTACTGTACACGCTCCCCTCTCCCCCATGTGCAGTTTTTAGCCCCTGAGTAAATTCATCCATGGCATAATGACGTCATTCGAACCTTATACTATTTCCATGGTGATTTCTTTTCTGTCAACACCAATGCCTAGAAATGTGACACTCCCTTTTCCAATTTATGATAATCAATATGCTTGATATGCCAAAAGCTGCGACAGACCCATATCTTAAAGTAATTTTAAAGGACAAGTGCACCTTCATACACACGTGGATTGAGTGAATGCAGCAATATTAGTAGAACACATCAGGGAAAGTTTAGGGAAAATGGGACAATCCGTTTAAAAGTTATGAATTTTTAAAGTATCTGCATAGTCACTGCTTGATGAGAAGACTACTATAGTGTATGATGTCATATGTGTACAACCATATAAAGAAAATAACAAGAGAATTTCACAAAACTTTACTTTTTGAATTAAGCGAACATTTCTTCGACTTGTTACTGACATATGTGAAGGGTAATATTATTCCCCCTGCCTTCTGAAAGAGAGAAGTCAAGTGTTCTTTTGTTATGTGAGAAAAGTGAGAATATGTTGAATTTTCTTTATTCTTTCTTTAAATCGTTGTACTCATGTGACATCACAAGCTATAGTAGTCTTCTCATCCAGCCTTGAGTGAGCAGAAACTTTAAAAATTCATAACTTTTGAACGGATTGTCCACTTTTCCTCAAACTCTCACTGATGTGCTCTACTAATATTGCTGCATTCACTCAACCCAAATGTCTATGAAAGTGAACTGTCCTTCAAAAGTACTTTTCATCTGTAGCATTGGTACCCTTTGATTCTACGTGTTGTGTACCACTGCACTTTTTAATGAACACTTTCCTGAACACTACACCTGCCCCTCCATCTTATTTGAAACATCCAGGCAAAGAATGAACAATGGTGTTATGTAACAAAGTACCCCCATCCCCTTGCCCATGCAACAAGGATTAGCTGACCCTCAAACACTTTAACAGCTTTAAGAGCCTAACAAAGAACTTGAACTATATGGCACTACAGTTAGGAAAGATAAGGGTCTCTTTGTTCAGGATCCCATCCTTTACCCCCCCCCCCCTTTCGTCCAACACACACCCCATAATAGGAAGGATGTTAAAAATAACCACCCCCCCCCCCCCTCCTTGCCCCTAAACATTCTTTGAATGAAAAGAGCCTTGTGGTTTACTAATTGATTCAGCTTTTTTTTAGGTCTCATCCTTAGGATCGACTAATTTACCATTCTTCTACCACCGTCATCCTACCAGGGGGGATCCAAAGCATTTGTTCATTGCTTGAGTACCCTCCCCCACCCCACCCCCAAGATTTATAGGTCACCAAGAGTTCGATCATGTTTCAAGTGTGCAACAAAGTCATCTTCATCTTTGTAAGTCGATCTTTTGAAAGAATGGTACAATGGTATCGATGCTGGTAAGGGTCACGATTTCATTTACAGGTGTTATTTTGAAAGGAACTCACAGTTGCTGCAAGAAGGTGATCTGATGAAACTCACGTACGTAGACTTTATTTTTTCTCTTTTCTTTTGTTTTCTTTTTTTTGACAAGATGCCAACCAACTAAAGATGCCAAGTTGAGCCCAGATAAGTTGCCGTCCAGCTTTGTCCACCTCTCTTTCCGAACAAGGTGCCACACAGTTTTGCAATAGTGGGTGATAGTGCTACCGTGCAATGACTCGATCAGTATCGGCATTGCTCAATGAATGAAACACATAATATAATTTAATACATATACACAGTAATACATGTAGGCCGTATATATAACTACTTACAGATGCATACAACGATAATACATGTAAACATAGGTAATGCGCACAAACTGTCAGATAAATTGTCTATAGTGGCCACCTGTATATAACAGCCACTCTAATTTCACCCTTGGGTGTGGCCACTATAGACAGGTTTGACTGTATCTATCTATGTGTATATATTTTTGTACGTTTATATGTCACATACATACGTGTACAAGCACACATAGATATGAAGAGTTTGTTCGCAAAAACCGATAAGTCCACATTTGCCAAATGGAGATATTTGCTATTAAAGGTAAAAAAAATGAAGAGAATAATAAGATAATTTTTGCTTCTTTTGACCATAACTTCAAAAATGTACCTTTATATGGAGTGACCAATATATCATTCAAAAGGTATTACTTTGTACTTTATGACGGAGACCTTACTTCAAAATCTTCAAAAATGGACTTATCGGTTTTTGCGAACAAACTCTTCATATATTGTATGTGTGTGTGTGTGTGTGTGTGTGTGTGTACATATAAAGGATATATGAGCAATGTTTGTGTGGGTCCCTCTATCTGTCTCTGTCTCTTTCTGCATTGTCTGCATACTTATTCTTTTCTTTTCCATGCATTTTGATTTCACAAATTTCGCAAGAGCCAAGACTCGTGAAATTAATGTGCATGCAAAACTTTTTGTCAACACTATATGCACTGATAGCCAGTGGCAATGTTTGAAAATATCATGCCACGAAAAAGGCAGTCAGCTCCAAATCACAAACACCTCATGCCATGAAAATGTCTTGTTTTGCAGTATTCTTAGGACTTTCTGCCATTCTATCTCCCATCCCCCCCCCCCCTCCACCTGTAACGATTTTGCCAGAAGTACTTTACCCCTTGACAATGGCTCCTTGGAAAGACTATTGACCACTTCGTAGCTGTTGCTGGTCCCATATACATCCATCAAACAAAGGACCCCTCACCAGACCCTAAGACATCTGCACTTTAAGGGCTGTGAACTTGGACATAAATCTTTTTTCTCGCAGAGAAGGCTTGGTTGGTATTTTCGACAATAGAGCAAAACCCCTCCATCTTTGTATAAATAGTCATTTTAGCAATGTCTTGGATCTGTGAGGGTGTTTTAATTTAAGGTTAGATATTTGCCCCTGTCCAGAAACGAGAATAAACTGGTCATATCTTCTGTCCTGTTGCATGAAATGTTTGATTGATAGCTACTGAAGAGACATAAACATAAAATCAAGCACAGAGTTCTTAGAAGCATGTTCCTGGACAGCAATATTGCAGTGTACTGTACTCTAAAACACGATATTTTCGCGGCATTAAATTTTTGCAAATTGGAGCCGACGGCCTTTTTCGTGTCATGAAATTTTCGTGAGTTGCCTCTAACATTCAATGCGTATAGTATAGGCAAGAACTTTCACATGCATTTCAATTTTGCGAAATTTGCAAAACTAAAATGCACACGAACATTCCTCGTTTTACATTAAGCAACTGCACAGGTCTAAGCTACAGTGTACTCTCGGGTGCAAATATTTCCAAAACACACACAGATACTGCATTTTCCTATTAAAGCAACCATCTTACATCTCCCCCTCCCACTACATTCCCAACCCCTAACCCCTTATGACATCAGACATAGCCAACATCCCCGTCCCTATCCTAGTTAGTGACTTCATTGCATAGGGCTACAAAGAGATACAAATGACCCTTATTCCCCCATCCCTGCTTCTACCTACTTTAGCAAAAAAAAAAAAAATAACAAAAAAGAAACAAAACATAGTAAAAATACATTAATATTACATATTTAGAACCCTATCTCTTGACCTCATCAACTCTCAAATCAATTCCAACCTGGACAGTGAAATTATATGTTGTACTTTACCCACAGCCAGCCTCATCATCTCTGATCCAACCATGCACTCCATCCCCCCCCCCCCCCCCCCCCCCACCCATCCCTCATTACATTTAAACTCTCGTTTCCAATACATACACTGTATTAACCCGTTGAGGACGGTTTGATTCTGCTACAACACGCAATTCCCATAGACACCTGCCCGAGTATACTCGGGACTCGTCCTCAACGGGTTAAAGGGGCTGTACAGTACTGGTTGAGGTGGGGATTCATGTTTTGAACATTCCTAAGTGAGATACTGAGAAACCTCTTATGAAATATGAAAGAGCATGTAATTTTAAGAAGGATTCAATGTTTATTTGATGAAAATTGGTTTTGAAATGCCTGAGATATCCAAAAAAGTGATAATAAGAAAAGGTGACGGGCCACAACTTTATTAGGATCTCTTTGTTTCACCTTGTTTTTGGATATCTCAGCCATTTTGATACCCTTTAGAATTGCATGCTCTTTGACATCTCATAGAGTTGTTTCTGAATATCTCGCAAAACGTTAAAAGCTAAATCCTCACCTCGACCAGAACTGTACACACCCTTTAACCCATTGAGGACGGACTGATTTTGCTACAACACGCATTTCCCATAGACCCCTGCCCGAGTATACTCCGGACTCATCCTCAACAGGTTAATAACAGCCCTCCCATGGAGTTCCACCGAATCTGATTTGTCCACTGCAGCTGGCAGTGGAAGTGCTCAATGTGTCAAGGTTTCAGTCAGATTTGGTTAGACTTCCTCCTAACAGCTCAGCAGTACTTCACGCAAGCATCCGATGAATTTCATTTCAATTCCATGAAAACTTTATCTGTACAAGGCAACCTAGCATCTAAATGCCATGATGGTGTGTCTAAGTCTAGATCAAAACTTTTGGCTTCTTTATGTGTTACCAAAAAAAAAATAATGAAAACAAACTCCCAAATTTCCCCTACCTTTCATTAAAGGGAAAATCCAGTCCAAATACAAGTTAGTCTGTTAAGAAAGAATAAATCATTACGAGTTCAACGGTAAAATTTTGATCAAAATCGGATGAAATATAAGGAAGTTATGACATTTTGAAGTTTCACTAATTTTTGAGGAAACAATTCTTGAACGGTCGATATGAATTTGCAAATACCAAAGTGAGCATGTCATCCCCTCTCAACTTGCCATATAAATTGTAGTTTGGACATAAAATTTTGAAATTTCCAATTTTTCATTCAAACGCAATTTTGTCCGAGGCTCATATCCTGATATATCTAACTGATCACTACATTCTGAAGTTATTCACCCAAGAATAACACCATGTTTCAGACTTCAATGGCAGAAATATTTAATTTTCATCATTTTTTTGTACACAATAAATGGAAAATTGTGAGGTTATGACATGGTCAGCTCACTCATTTGCATATTCATATCCACTGTACAAGAACTGTTATGCCAAAATTAGTAAAACTTCAAAATTTTATAACTTCTTCATTTTACATTTGATTTCAGTCAAATTTTTATGTTGAACTCATAAGATTGTACTTTTTATTTATCAAACTAACTTTTTTTGGAGTGGATTTCCCCTTTAAATCCTTACCTCCATTTGACAGTCTCCATATTTCTTAAAAAGTGATGTCATAAAATAGTTTGATAATCACACAGGTAATTCATGTGTCCAACAATCACAGAACAATGATTATGTTGATACACAGTGCACACTGGCCTTACGAAGCTGCAGTGACTGTTTCAAAATGATGGATATTGCTTCTTTGGATACCAAGTTAATCTGAAGTCTTTGTGTTTATGTTATGAGATGTGCTGATCATACGTTTCATAGACCTCTAATCTTTTATTCTCCAAAATGTAATAGGGAGAAAAATATATGCCAAAGACCGTTCCACATCAACATTTTTAAATCTTGAAGCTTTCTCCCACGATGTATGGACACAGAAATAGACAAATAATTGATGTGTTTTAATATAATTTGTCCATTAAAACACACTATAAAAGGACATTAGATCTACAGTTGTACCTGGTACAAAAAGATTGTGGGAAAAGGGTTGATATTCATACTAGGTAGAGTTTTGATAAACTGTTTTTTTCTGCTTCAACATATGCCTCTTTGAAAATGTTCAGAAATACTTTACTTTTGTCAGTTACAAACATGTACATGTTTTCTTTGTTGGGGAAGCTTGGTACATGTACTGTAAAACTGTACTAGAGTGGTATCTGTTTGGTAAATTGTTGTTTCTGCTTTAAAGGGTGTGTACAGTTCTGGTAAAGGTGAAGATTTAGCTTTTAACATTTTGCGAGATATTCAGAAACCACTCTATGAGATGTCAAAGAGCATGTAGTTCTAAGGGGTATCAAAAGTTTATTTGATGAAAATCGGGTTTGAAATGGCTGAGATATTCAAAAACAACGTGAAACAAAGAGATCCTAATAAAGTTGTGACATGTCGCCTTTTATTATTAGCACTTTTTTGGACATCTCAGCCATTTGAAAACCAATTTTCATCAAATAAACGTTGAATCCTTCTTACGATTACATGCTCTTTCATATTTCATAAGAGGCTTTTCATTTTCTCACTTAGGAATCTTCAAAACATGAATCCCTACCTCAACCAGTACTGTACAGTCCCTTTAAGTTTACTACACTCCTTTGAAAAAATACTTACAGCATGTATATTTTGTTTTTGTGTTTGTTTTATTCTTAGTTTTGGGTCAAAGATTTTAGATCACATATTAAAGTTAACCTGGTGAGGACGAGTCCTGAGTACACTCGGGCAAGGTGTCTATGGGAAATGTGTGTTGTAGCAAAATCAAACCGTCCTCAACGGGTCAAAAGATTATTTATATTCACACACATAAACCTTAAAAAATTATACAATCACTTTTCAGGCATGAAAATACACTCACTCATATCTATTAAACTCTGTTAAATATACTGTACTTGTAGTTATCAAGTTGACACACACTTACATGTACACGCCTGCATACATGCACATCACACCCAACACAATTTAACTCACACATCCAGATTAATATTTTCCCCAATTCCATGTACTTCTGACACTGATGAATATGATATCATATTGTTGTATATCTTTTGCATGTTTATCATGTCTCCATGTATAGATCTTTATTATGTCTGTGTTCTATATATATGCATTCTATGTATGTACCTATGTAATGTGTATGCATGCAAGCAAAATAAACTTCCAGAATTGGACAATAAAATCAAACTGAAGGGAATTGAAGATTGCTGTGATCAATAGTCACATATCGTTCGCTGAGAACCAGAAGGGCGTTATCACAGTTTCTGTGGGGTATTGAATTACGTGTATTAGTATCATGTTGTAGAGCTTGATTTTCTGTACATTATGGTGTCAATTTTGAATTATTTTCATGTCCAGTACAATATTAAAAAGCAAAACCACAAGGTACTATTTTACCCTATATTTGGAACACTTTTCATTTATAAACTTGTTATTTCATGAAAAGTGATTGTTTTGTTTTTTTAATGCTCTAATCTAAATAGAATGTGATAACACCCTTCTGGTTCCAAGCTGATGATATACAAATATTTTGCTATTAGTGATCCTTTTCCACGACTGAACAAAAAACATCAATAATGACAGGAAAACATCATCTCTTTCAATATATTCACAAAAAATTTCCACCAGAATTTAATTTATTTCAACGAACAAACAATGAAAAATACAGACAGAAATTACATCTCAAGACTTTGATCTTTACATGTGATGATAATAATAATAATAATAATTATACATATATATAACACATATATCAATAACTTAGAACATATAAACACAAAAAGAAGAGAAAATGAAGATAACCATTCCAGGCCCTCAGTCATCTAGAGAGATATAATTTTGCAGGAGACAGGAAAATACAGACATTCATCACATCGTTTCCTCTTGTTATAGTCAAGGGCCACAATCATCGATGGAATTAGATTCACGCATATTTGATAAGGAGTTACATTGAATTCATTGCAATGACCGATGTTGCATTACATCGTATTCATTGTGAGAACCATTGTTGCATTTTGATAGTTCGATATGGACGCTATACATGCTTTGGCTCTGTACAGGCTGTTCGAAATTGCATGATTATAATATTGTGTGCTTCATGTCTGCAGACAATCTGCTTGAGAGATCCAATATTTGTAACAGAAAACAGATTATACCCTGAATAAGGACAACCAGAGAGGAGGAAATGCTTCACTTTACGCAGTGACAAGTAACTTCCGCTCTCTCTAACACGAACCTTTGGAAAGAAAGCACTGCCATTTTAAACTGAAAACTTCTTTCAGCTTGGGAGGTATTGCTTTTGTTTTATCTCATTGCTGAGTGGGCCAGTCACTTGAATTCTTGCAATGGTTTTGTTACTCATACATTATGATAAACAAAAACAAAAAAGCAACAAGACTCAGACAACTGGAGAACAAGAAAACATGACTCAAAAGACCCTGATTAAAAATGAATAGGACAACTTCACACTAATATGGCAAGTGGTATGGGAACAGCACATTAAAAAAAAAAAAACCTCCCATAATTCTTGAAATAAAACTACTTTCTTGTGCGACATGTTACAAGCATGAATGGCATATTACGCACATACCATCCTTCTACAACGATCCCCCCCCCCAAAAAAAAAAGTCAATTGCAGTCATTACATGGCCTGAAGTTCTTCAGTGAATGATAAACAAAGAGTGTCTCATGCACATTTGTCTAAAAAGCGAGTGTAGTTTCCAATTCTGTTATTCTTGTGCCACCAGCACCGAAGGCAGATTTTTTTTTTTTCATCTGAGGCAACAAGAAATTTTCACAGCAGAAATTTTTCATAGCAAAAATCACACAAAAATAAGTGAATTGATCCCTTTACATGTGACAAAAAAAAAGAGAAGTTATCTATTGCACTGGTTCTGTAGGCAGCCATACAGACACACAACTCGACTGTTTATTTTTTTAAAGAGTCGCATTTTGCATTTTTTTTCTATTCATTGCCGTAGGGGAAACACACCGCCGCCTCGACATTTTGTCGCAGGCCGCCACTCCCACAATTGTAGCACCATTTTCGTAAGAAGAGACTCACGTCTGCCGTATAATGAGAGACGAGATTGACGTCAAACGAGACACACCGAATATAGTAAGGCTTACACAAACAAGTAAACACAAACAAACTGTAAACGTATGCAACGTAAAAGGTCATCTCCACAGAGTATGAAAAGGATAACCTTTATACGGTAGATTGAATCATGTAGGTATTGAATGTCAACTGAGCACATTATTTTTAATTGCATGTAGCCATACAGTCATTCTAAACAACAACAGTGACATCAAATTAAGTTTACACAGTATAAAAAATTAGTATAAAAGATGGAATTCTCTCTACGTCTTCTTTTACAAAAAGTTGACTTGTTGCATCAAAATGGTTAAAATTGACATTGTCAAATAAAGGCATATTGAGGGCATAGTTGCAAAAAGTTTTATATACACGTTTTTAACACCTTCAGAGCAGTGGGGTGGGGTGGGGAGGAGATTTAAAGGGTTCAACATGACATAATATACATACCCTATGTCTTGGGTTTTCAACAGGGCATGGTATTTCATTACAGCCTCTCTCTCTCCCTCATTCTCTCTCTCTTTCTATCTCTCTATCTCTCTTTCTTGCTATCTATCTATCCCTACGACGAACACGTGTCTATATTTGGTTTCCGGCTTCTCTGAACTAGAGCTGGCAAGGTTAAATGTGGAAGGGGGTGGATATTTGTGTACCGTATGTCTGCATCAAAGCCTTCTCCACTCATCACACACACACGTCTAAGCATATATCACCGTGTAAGTCCATGGAACAATGATACAAGATAAAGTCAAATTATGCTAAGCTTTCAACTCCCTGCTACTGTTATCTAAAACTACATGAAGACATATTATGACAACTATATACTGCATATGATACTCTTTTATGTATTTTTGTCTCTGTTTGTGTAAAGTTTATGTTTGGAATGAGACATTCCACACAGATATATATGCAGCACATTATTCAATGATTCGCTCCATTCAGAGTCAGGGGGTTGTCCAGAATTAAGGCAAATTCAAATTGGTATGCATTCATAAAGAAGAATGTTGCATTACGTCTTGTAATTTTCTACCTAGTCTCACCTCTAGTCCTTTATTTGCAGCATCCTCCCTCCACAAAAAACAACAGCAAAAGACTTTGAGGTCAACAGAAATTAAAAAAACAATCAAACAAAATAGCATTGCTCAAAGTACTGTTCTTTCCCTGTGGAAACTTAAACGCTGCCCAGCAAATAACTATATTGTGTACTTAAAGAGTGCGGCCTGCCTATATCTGGTCTAGTTTTGGTCAACAAACTTCAAAGTTACAATGTCTCTATTCTCACAATGTCTCCATAGTATGTGATGCACGGTAAAATGGGGAATAAAAATGATAATAAAATCACAAAACACACTTCACATTTCGGCCAAACCTTGAAGTTGCACATCAGATAGGTAAAAATTGCAGCATGTCATTATTAATGCAAGTTAATACACTTCAGAAATACAAGAGAGAAAGAGAGAGGGATAGATAGATAGAGAAATAGAGAAGAAATATCAACATTTCAAAAAATGAAGTCAGCAGTTATTCATAAAAACCCAAGTATAGTTTGAAAAAAAAAAATGCTACGATGATATATACTGGCTAGATTTTGTTCTGAAAAGTCAAAATAACCAGTTTCCATGCAGGCTTCTTCAAACGCACACTTTATAGATAAGACCACACCATGTATGCTGTAGAACATACCCACATAAAACTTAATATGTCGGACTGATACAATTGACTCTTGGCCAGCATATCAAGAAAAAAAAAAATACTGAGCTTATGACAACTAAATATGTTAGTTTGAAATGGTTTGCTGACAATTATCCAACTGTGCTTAAAAGTGTGTAATACGATGATTTTTGCCCATATGTTCACAACAGAAATACAAAGAACCATTGACATATATACACATATATTTGTCTTTGTCTAGTTCCCCTCGCCAATTCCCAAAACTATACAAAGGCTTTTGAATAGAGCAACAAAAAATAAAGTGGTACCAGTTAAGAATGACTTGGGCACTTCTTACTTTTGCTCATTCCCTTTACTGATACATGAATACTTTTAGAAGCCTACATTTTTGTACATGTCCACGCGCTGCCTTGTGCCATGAGGTATAGAGTAAAAAAATGTATTTGGTCACTTCGGCACTTAGTTCTAACATGCCAAGTATGGAAGCATATCATTAATCTTTCTTCTCTTTTTTTTTTTGTGACTGATGTCAAGTTGTACATCTGTGACCAACTGATCCTTCATGTCAACCCATCTTACACTTAGACAGGTTATACATGAATGGAATTACATTCATCCCTCTCTAAACAGTTGCATTTAAAAAGAAAAGAGAGAGGGGAAAAATGATAGGATACACAACAAATTCAGAAAAATATTCATCACACACTTTTTTTCTTAAGATAAGAAACAAAAACAAAAAACATTCATAAAATACAAAGATCGAGACAATTTCACGCATGAAGAAAAAAAAATGACGAAATGATTGTAAACATCTCTTAAATATGCAGCCCTTGTCCTGACGACTTTGGGTTAAAATTGGTGGGTGTGGCTAAGAGACACACATGTACATTCCTCTCTCGCTTATTGCCATTAGTGGTAGAGAGGGTGGCAGTTTGTAGTAGCATTCACAAAAATACTTGACGTGAACAAATACAGCAATAGAAACACATGCTCGGATTCACATGACCTGAATATTTGTACGTGCCTGCCGAGAACCGAATTCTTACTTTTTTTCTTTTACCGGCACACGGCCGTACAATGAAAAGAAGAACCTACTCGGTGCAGCGGTGCCATCTGTGATCGTGACATGGGTCACCCAAGGACAGAAAAATACAATAAAAGAAGAAAGCTGTGATGAAACGATACACATGCCGACTTCAAAAAAAAAAAAAAAAAAATATGACATGATGTTTTTCACATGATTCTGACAGAATGTGGCAAACCTTGTGTGCCGATCAAAAGTGCTGGCCTGCCCTTGTGGTGCAAATTTTTCCAGCAGTAATAGCTTCGCTTTCGGAGGAAATTAGCATGCTGGAGTTCTTGCCATGTCCTCTATGAACATTCCCATCCATCCGCTGCAAACAATGCAATGCCCACGAACTTCAAGAGTCCAGGAAGTGGTGCCCTCAGAGGTCAGAGGGCAAATGACTTTCTCATTTTCCTGAATAAGTTACCTGTTCGTTGATTAGATATTCTGCTCTTTCCATCTCAACATCATGTTATGAATCCAGTAGCAATTTACAGTGGTGTACCATAACTTGCATCTTGCATTTTTGCGGCGGCGTGTGTTTCTCCATGCCCATTGTGTGTTGTGTCTGTCCAATGCAGCATTTAAGACACCGGTGAGCTGCCCACAGGAGGAGAGATGACAGGTGCAGACACCAGCACTGAGATGTGCAGAAGGTTGCCACGCAGGAATTGTGAGCGTTGCCATGACAACGACATATGCCTACATCCGACCGCAGACCCGCTGGAGGCACAATTAGGTAGGCAAACAGAAACAAACAAAAAAAAAAAGGAGAAAAAATGGATATTGGAGAATATCATGTGTCTCAGGTGGTTCCTCCATTTTGAGTTGTACTAGATACCAAGTTTTCTTCGTCCACCTAAGTTCGACGGTATCCCTCCATTCTTGTTCGCTGTCGTCGACTTGTCTATTCACCTCTTATTGTGTGAAACTTTGTCTGTGACGAGCAACTCCACACACCCATGCTGCAATAGTCCATCCAGATCATTTTTAGCAAATGGTCTTTACAAAAGCTTGGTGCAAAGACTGCGATAAGGGAGGCTCCACGTTGACTTGGTTGCATTTGGCCGGCGCAAACAGACTTGAACAAGAAGTTATCGGAGACAAATGCGATGACCAATGAGTCTCCCGGACGGATAGATTATGATGACCATCTTTCGAATGTACCATCATTTTAATTTCTGCTTATTGTCCATCTAGGTGATTGTTTCTATTTTGTCCTTCTTTTGTTTTTTCTTTGACAGGCACCGCGAGTTCATTGGTAGAGGAGGTAGCGTTTGACCATGCCCGGTAACGGGAGCTGGTAGACATTCTCTAGGTTCTCCTTGCCGACCGAGACACGTACACATCGTCTGCACAGGTCTTGGAGAGGGAGGGGTGAAGCTGTAGGTGGGAAACAAAAATGAGAGAAAAAATAACAAAATAGTTAACAATCAATCTTAATATCTTTGTTTTCATTCAATCATTCAAGACTCAAAAAATATATATATGCATATCACATACATGTATTAAAGGTGTCAAAGTCCATAACTTTCCCACACTTTGCCAGTAGAAGTATTTCCTTTAACCATTTAACGTTTGCATCATTATCCAAAGGCTGGCCACTTGAGCACTGCTCTGCGTTCCAAGTTAAAGGAATATAACCAAGAGATGTGCCTAATAATCACAACCCATGTATGATATGCATTGTATATATGTTATGTTTTGGAATTTTCTTCTGCAAATGGGATAGACAGATATAAGGATCATCAATACAAGAGATGGAATGACCCATTTTGCTGTTTTCATTCTCTTTTACACATGTTGTATGATATCAAATGAGCATCAGTGCACCATGGACAAGAAGTGACCAGACAGTCCAAAGGACACACACACACACACACTGTACATGTCATCAGATTAAAATACAAAGTGTACCTCACATTATTGGTGGACTATAACTCATTACCTGGTAGTGCCCTTTTGCTGCTAAAATGATGATAACAGTTATTCAATCTATGATGGATTCAAGTAAGTTTAAAAAAAAAACAACAAGCCTCCATCCCTCCATATACGTTATGTGACCCTTGGATTTTCTTGGAAGACTGTAAGATGTACTCTCAGTAAGGCATTATAACTGGTAATGTGTCTACGTCATGATTAATTTATGAGAGTTTTGTGGCACCGTACGTCAACAAACTACCGGGAAGAGTGTTGTAAGCATTTCCAAGAGACCGCAAGGCAGAAAAAATGTAAATTATGGGAGACATGTTTGACATTTCAGAGTCTGCTTTTAGAGACTCTTCCCTGGAATCAGAATGTGCCATTCAACTTAATATGAAACAAGCACAAAACACTCAAAATCATTCAGAGACAGACAATTCGATATGAGATGCTGTATGAGGGTGTCTAAAACAATGACATGATTGCACTACTCTCACATTATGTCGAAGAAACATGTACTAGTATGCAGGGTGAATCTACTGTACATGGGCATGTGACCTCTGTGTAAACCAGGACGATGAAATTAATTGCACATGGTTTGTCCGTGGAATGCCGAAATAAACAAGACCTCAGCTTGCTTTCGTGGAAGATTGGGTTACATGCTTTAACCATGATGTCTTATAATTTGTCTCAACGAAGCAAAACAACGTGATGCAATGTCACATGAATTCCAATATTCCTATGTTGTTATGACATACAAATGAACATGAGAATTTTCAATGTTGCATGCATATTTGTGTGTGTGTGTGTGTGTGCGTGTGTTTATGCAAATGTGTGTGTGTGTGTGTTTGTTTGTGTGTAGGTATGGGTGAAGAGTGTCTGTGTGTGTGTGTTCTCAGTGCTGTAAAGTATAAAGTGCTTTGCACAGTCACCCATTAGGCCCATGACTCACATCGGCACACCGACCAAAAATAGCCGTTTGAGGGGAAACCAGAGAACGCTACCCTTCCCAACTTGTGATGGTGAGAAAATGAGCCCCTCCATACATGCTTCCCCCCCCCCCCTCTTTTTGGTTGGAAAAAAAGAGCCCTACCCCATTTCCTGGCAGATAATAATGTGAACATAACATTTATGCAGAAGCCTCGGGTTGTTAATATTGAGGATTATTTTTGTCTTTCACAGAATAAATGCTTTAAATTTTGGCCAATTCCTCTCCTGTCTTCTGTCTCTCCATCTAACATTAAATTTTGCCCTTTTCTTCTTCCTTCTTCTTCTTCTCTCGCTCCCTCCATCCCTGTAGTTACCTCACTCTTTTCCTCTTTCTGCTTCTATTTCTCGATCTCTCCTCTGTCCCTTTGTAGGCCTATCTCTCTCTCTCTCCAGTTTGCTTGCTGACCTATGCATCACCATCACATCATAGCCGGGCGGAATCCAGTCATTTTCTATTTTCACCCACACCTTTTCCTCTCACGTTCCTATGATTCGATCTCTCTCTCTCTCTCTTTATTTCTCTCCATATATCTTCCCTATATATATATATACAATGTGTGTATATATATATATACATATATATATATATGGCTATATCTATCTGTCTATATATATCTAGCTATCTATATCTATATAAATATCTACATATATATATACACCATATACACGTTTCTCCTTCTCTTTAAAGCACCTTGAGCATTTTTGATGGACTGTGCTATGGAAGTGTTCACCATGTATGCACATGAACATAAAAATAGTACAAATTCTTTTTTTAAAAACTTAGATTTAAAAAATGTTTTTACAAAATTCATTTTTTTAAGACTCTTTCTCTTCCCATATCTTGCACCTCCTCCCCCTCTCTTTCCCTCCCACTCTCGCTCGCTTTTTCTCTCTCACCAGCACACACACCCACAACCATATATTTATCTATAGATGTATCTGTCATCACCAGCCTGTTAAACTCAAACTCTGCTCTCTATAAAACATATCGGCCGTCTGTCTCTTTGTCCATCCATATCATATATATGAAAGCATCGCAAGGGAACACAGTAGCTCAGCCGTCTGGCTAAGAATAGACGTGGTTGGAATTAAACACTTACACGGGGCATTGGAAGGCCTAATTTGGATGATGTCGCTCAAATTTCACCCCAAAATTGCTGTGTCCTGTTTTCAATTTCTCATTCTGGCATGGCCCCCGTATACATGTGGGTGGTGGACAGACAAGATGGTTCTAAAAATACTCCACAACACGTAGGAAATTCTTTTCATCAAAACAGAAAAAAAAAAAATATTATATTCAGGCCCTACCTAAAATATATTATACCTAAATATCTTGTCAATGCAAAGTATAATTACACTACAAGGACAAGGAGGTCATGTCAAAAAAATTATCTTGCAATGTGACAAGCACTCTTACTATAAACACACTGAGCTTCCATTACGGGGTAAAGACCCCCCCCCCCCCCCCCCCCTCCACAGGCCCTTCCACAGGAAAAAAAAAATGAGGATTACACTTTCTTTAGTTGATCGTGCATTCACTCATTTAAAATGCACTGGTAAGCACTGAAATATCTTTCAGTCACAGAAGGCCTCGTTATAGTTTCTATATATGAAAACCATATTTTAAGAAGAAACCGCCCATTCTTTCAAGATACAAATGTTGTATCGACATCAATCTTCATAGAGGAGGAGTAGGCCCACACGCAATGCTGGGCTGATCATAAACCTTAAAGCCTGATATGCTGTGGAACGCACACAACGGACTCGCATAGCTACTGACACAAATATGGGTGCATGGGGCCACACATTGTGGCTGCGGGCTACTTTTCACTTTTCAGAGGAAAGGAGTTTGAATCTATGAAGAACTTACAGATTGGTCTGTCTTTTTTGCAAAATAATTTCTCACATTCATCATATGAGGGCATTATTATGAAATTTTTCAAAATTACTTTTCAAGTACTATCAATTGTCAATAACGTGTTAAGACTCCATACCATGCAAACATGATCGCTGGCATCCAAATGTTCTGGATTGCAGAATAAAGAGCACTAATATGCTAATAAGAAAATTAACATAAAGAGCTCCTCTTAAAAATCACTGTGCCAAAACGATGAACCTCACTCAAAATTTTACGAATGCTATCTTACAGCATAATGTTATCTTTACACAGATCATCTTTTCATTTTTTTTTCCATTTTGTATCGTATTTTTGTTTTCCAAAGGCAATGATAGTATCGAAATGTAACTGAGAGACAGCTAGCGTCATAGACGCTGGAGGAAGGAAGTGATCTCAGTCAACCGAAACCATGGCAACGTCGCAAACTTTCTCTATCTAATGGTCTGGATTACTGCCAGACATCGAGTAGTGTGTACAATGTGTGCAAGCTTCACAGAGGATCCAGTAAAATGTAGCTTCACTTCAAGTCTTTTCTTCTTTTTACTTCCTCTCTCATTTCAACAAATCTCATGACATGTTGTAGCTTTGCTTCAAGACTCTCTGCTTTCTGTTTTTGTTTTTGTTTTTTTTTTGGGGGGGGGATTTTTTGATCAACTTTCTATCGGGCTTTCAAATGATATGGAGATTAGTGTCACACATTTTTAATATTCTCTTTCTATTTTCTTACAGATGAGGAGGGGTGAGCTCAAAAAGGTAAAAGTAAACCAGAATATTGAGGGGTGGGCTAGGACTGTTAACATAAAATTGAAATTGTGAAATGTGCCAGAGATATTGAAAAGGAAAAAGGAAAGAAAAAGAATTGCCTGTAGCCAGCAAGACTGGATACCGATACTAATACACAGGATATCCGAGAGCCTGATGTTATCGGCGAATGGATACTTGGCATCCTCATGTTTCAACTTTGTTTTCGCTGTCATCAATGGAGCCGATCAGTTATCATATCTGCATTGGCACACTACAGCCACTTCAGGCACACACTGCATGGCTGTTTCAACATAAGTATGTACATTTTATAATGTGCAAGTATGCACGCAGCAAGCTTTCTCTGGAAATTTGTATTTGTATAAATTGTTCTTACAACATTGCTATGTGAGATGATTCATGTACCCTGTGATAGGCATGCCTCTATGCAGCCCATATTCCAGTTACAGTCCATACTTTGCAAGCATGACACATACATTGTAGGGATACAATTTCCGCCTGTTCTTCATCCTCATTTCTGAGTGATCTAGCACAACCAGCCAAAGGCTTTCTTATCTATATATTTTTGTCTCAGTTTGGAGTATATAAATACCATTGATGTATTATCATACGCCTACATGTATCAAAGAAAAAATTACTGCATGCACTGAACATACAGTAAAACTTATACTTACGTTCTAGGCCTCCAACATATCTTAGTGTGATTTCACAGTGTCCCCACACAGCGCTAACGATCGGGAATAGTTTTCTCCCTTTAAGTCCACGGAATGCAATGCCCAGAAACTGGCCGTTGGCCGAAAAACTCAGTGTGCCCTCGTCCATGTCGAGAATCATTTGGAAAGTGTCTGGCACGGTGAAGCCGTCCGAGTGTCCGGCAAGCGGGTACTGGTGGCCCGTTTTATGCTTGGAGTCGTGGAAGAGCTTCTTGCGCCCCAAGTCCCAGCCCCACGATTCTGAATTGCTGCCAACCAGCGACTGATATCCGACACAGTGGAGGGGTGCTGACGCCGTGGCGACGCCAACCACGGCGTGCGTACCCCTCTGTCTAGAGTTCCATGAGACTTCCAACACGTGCAGTCCACGCGTGAAACCAACTTTCCCTCGTATACAGTCCGTGCTCTGCGCAACAGGGTGTCTGTGGAACGTAAGTGGGTCGTCCTCCTTCACAAAAATGTTCAATGAGCGGTCCTCCTCGTTCCACGCGTACTTCTGCTGCGTGTCCTTGTCAGCCGCCGGCATGTCAAGGAGCATGTCCAGCCGGTTGGGCTTCTGTAGGTCATCGCTGTAGGTCAGCTCGCGGTGCAGGGCTTTGGACGGTTCCCTCGCCACCTGCTTCATGCCTCCGGACACTTTCTGCCCCATGACCAAAGACCGACTCATGCAATTCCCCGCCGTGTTGGCTACCTGGCGCATCAGACCGACGTCGTCGCTCCACGCTCCGCTGAAAACCCTAACCCCGAGACACGTGGCGCTGTCTCCCCTGTTCCGGACGAAGGAAAAGGACCACACTGGTAGCTCCGGTGAGAGTCCCTCACTGGATCGTCCGCCCTCTACCTCCTGCAGCCGTGTAGACCTCAGTGATCCCAACCTTTGTAGTGTTGCTGCCACTCATCTAAATCCCCACTGCACACTGACTCAACCTGCAAGAGACAAAAAGAGGAAATAGCCCGCTTAGTCGTGGTGAAGGCTACAAGTAATCTTTCACTACAGTATTCATCCTTTTCCTTTTTCCGTAGCAGGAAGTTTACAGAGGTTGTTCAAGTACGTGTTTTTTTTTTCAGTAGATGTTTTTTTTCAAACGACTAGTACAGTTTGATGCAACTGACATTATGACGTTCTGAGAGCACACAAATAGCAGCTCGTAGACTGCATTTGGTCTAGCGCTGTCAGAGCCTGCCTGTCTTGGCAGCTCGACATGCATACAGCTGCCGTCCTAGATCCAAACAACTCTCTGCACTGAAACTTTAATCTTGGGCCCTGATTGCAGCGCGGAAAGGCGACTGTGGGAGCGTTGGGCGCCAGACAAATTTGCTCACGTCGATAAACAGCCGATAAGTATTGGGACCTGTCCAAAAATTGCAGCCACATACCCCGCCTACCACCTCCCCTCTCGGCACAAGAGAATAATATCTTCTCTTCATTTGAAGTATTGTCAAAAAAACTGCACAGATATGTCACGGAGCTACATGTACAGTATGATGGCTGCGAGCAGATTCCTTTACATTGTTGCTCTACTTCACCAGATATCCGTCTGCAGTACTGCATGGCTAGACTAAGCAATCTAATCTCACCAAGGTGACAGCATGCCTGTTTGACAACACTTGTAAAATCATGTTTCAGTTTTGTCTTCCGTGTTCAGCTCGGTTTAATGCTACAATCTCGTTTGCACGCAGTCAGTGATGACAGACTTTCTGTTGCCTGTCTACGCATATCTCTCTCTCTCTCTCTCTCAAGAAATATTATACATGATCCATAGAATCTGCTTTTATACATGATACAACTTGAGATCTATTCCGTACACTCTCTCCCTCTCACACACCACTCTGTACTTGAATAGCGACTGGACACTGGATGGAAATAACGAGCCTTACAAATGTCGTTTGGTGTAGCACAGGAGGATGTTTGAATCCATGAAATAAGAAAAGCCAGTTTCCACTGCGATTCAATTCATCCTCGCTAGAAGTGATCCCCCTCTCCCCCACCCCCCCCCCCCACATTAATTTGCAGTTTCATTTCAAGGAGAGACTCCTCTTTCTTTGGCATGTTAAGGGTAGGGTCAATTTGAAAGCGGGACAGCAGTGGCTTTGCTTTGGGAATGGGGGGAGGGGAGGAAAGTGGAAAAGCTCAAGGGAGATGAAAGATTGCTGGCATAAGTCGTCTGGTGAGGAGCTACTCCGACGATGAAAAACTTGGCTCTCTGTCACCTCCTCGACTGTATATCATTGTCTGTAACTTTCGGGTCATTGCACGAAGACCGCCCAGCTTGCCACAGATTATCCTGAACTTCTAATCAATGACGCAGGTTGACACAAATAGCATTAAAATTATGTAACTGTGAATTGTCATTGTAGTTTCAATTTATAGACATGAAGTCTACAACAGGTTGATAGACACATTACCACATCACATGGAAAAGCAAATTGGAATTACATGATGATAAGCATTTTATTATAGAGGCAAAAAGCAATGCAATACTGATCTTGGCAAGTATGACTGGCATAGCAATAGCTACATTAGTTGAAGTGAAATAGATATATGTTGGTAGTTCAGAATATTTTTTTTTTCCCAAACCTCTTGTGCCAAAATGACATACACATAAACACGTATCATGTGTCATATGATTGTAAGAGACAAGTGAATCATATTTGTGTGTTTGAATGTTTCAATTTTATTTTTTGTGGTTGTCGTCCTTTCTTATACACGACATTGAAACTTGCGACGGGTCAACTGCAAGCCAGGGATTGATTGAACGTCGTCCCTGCCAAGTAGTCAGGGAGACTTGGAATCGTGTCTTTTGAAGAGGTTGAAGTATGTCAAGTACTGTCGCGAGGCAGGGCAAAGATTTTTTTTCCCTTCCTGAACGAATGTTCATCATTGCAGCACTGCCATTGTAATTTAACAAAGAGAGACAAAACAGAAAATTGAACAAGTAATAACCTGCACAATGCTGATAATGGAGTGGGGGTGGTGGCGAATGAAACCACTCGGAGAAGAATTTCTGGAAATTCACAAGAATGCAGATCTAAATTCAAACTTAAGTGGCACCTAGTTGAACAACAGAGAGACTACAGCCAGACACTACATAACCCCAATCTTGCAGCAACACACATAGTATATATGTACATCGTGCATATATTAACGTTGGAGCACTGCAGGGAGAACTCTTGACTTAGGTCAATCGTCGAACCGCAGGAAATGCCGGCACAGCTAATTAGCAGCAGCTCCGTATTCTGCTGCTCCCCCAATCCTGATCGCTAAAAATGTGACAGCACTCTGCTGAGGACATGTGATTAATGTTGGTGGTTGGGAGGGGGGGTGGGGGAGGGGTAAGGGTGAGAGGGAAAAGGCATGGAGGGGGGGGGGGGACCTCCTGAAGATACAAGATCCTTCCCTCATCCAAGTCGATTTCTCATCCTGACTTTGTGCGTAGCTGGCAATTGCGACTATTATAAGCACCTATATTACTGCAAATGTTCAACATTTCGCCTTTAAAAATCTACAACCAGCCTTCATAGTAGCATAGTAAAGATTTATAAGACAACTCTTTATTCCTCGTTCTCTGACTAGCCATGGTATCTTCAAGTCATCCCACTAGGGTGAAAATTAGTGTGGGTCATTCATCAAATGTAGCATATTTAAAAAGCAACTGTGAAATGGAATTTGTGATTCCTTGTCCTACTTGGTGAAGCAGAGATTCACTGAAGCCGTTTCTGCATAGAAACCAGCAAACGTTTCGGCAAATTGGAACCATCATCTCCAAATGTCAGTGAGAAATACAGTTGTATAATCCCGACTGGCACCATTGCCGAGACAGAGTAAGATGTGAAATCTAACTCAAGCTGTCACTTGGATGAAAGTGGAGAGGAAAACTTGGAAGGGGGTCGGAGGAAACTTGATGGGTCGGAGGAAACTTGACGGGGAGAGGTTAGTGGAAGACAGATGAACAGCTCACGACACTCTCGGCAAAGTTCTCATTTCTATCAGCGTTGACACTCTCATACTCAGGTGCAGTGGGCCTGCACACTGTTTGCAGGCAGCAGAGGAAATGAATAAGACTGCATACTCATACACATCAGGAAAGTGGCAGCCCGACCTGTCTCGCGTTACTGCAAACTTCATTCCTCGCCTTTTTTTTTCCTATTTTTTGTGTGTTTTTGCCCCTCCTTCTCCTTTACCCTTTTCACGCTGCCAATGATATTTCTCTTTGGGAGGCCTCACAAATCAGAGTTCCACAATGTTCTTCAAATTTCTCCTTTCATAAAAGCAAACCACATAACTCCTCCACATCTGGTCTTAGTGTCACTGGTTCTATGGAAACTCTAGACATCTATTCTCGTGTTAGGAACGACGCTTCCCCATGTAACAAACTATCAGTGAGAAAACAACAACAACAAAACAATTGTTGCCGGCTGGGCTACTTCCCCCCAATATAGGTAGAAAAAGAAAGAAGAAGAATGTGGCTAGAGGAAGAGGTGCATTATACCCTCTTGATTGTCGGGAGGAAGTTCAGAGAACAAAGAGCTGTGTTTTCACTTCACTCCCACCCTCGTTTCCCACAGAAGTTGAAAATGCAGATGCATGCATTGTAGTTGCAGTTAATACAGGAAGTGACTATACAAGCACAATGTACGCTATTAAAGGAGAGACAAAAGGTATATCTACATTGTAGGTATATACGTGGGCAGTTTATGGTGGGATACTAACACATTATGTCCACTCTTGGAAAGTACATGTGATGGAAAATGAAACTGCATAATCTATGTCTCCACCATTTCATTTATTTGTGCGCACCGGCTGTCAGCCACCGGCCTGGCGACAGTGCATGGCACGCTGTTCGATTGCCGCTCTTTACTACTAAGTACACACAGGGCATGATTACTGTGTGCTCTCGTCGTCCAGTCCACTACTCCTCCATTCATTCATCAATTCATTCATGCCGGGCAATCTTCAGGAGCGTTGGACTCCCACCCAAGAATATGATGATGATGATGATGATGGTGGTGGTAATGATATGACAATGTATGGGAAGAATGCTACCGGCATGGGAGGGCGGAGTCTGTAGGTTTGGAAAACGGGTGGACGGGGGATTCAACTTTGTCATATTGAGTGCTATTCCCTATCAGTGTCGGCAGCTTTTTCTCAGAACCGCACCGATGTCACCTCAAGTCGAGAGGACAAAAGGCAACAAGCACCTTATTGCCTTCATGGGTGGATCTCTCTGACGTGTGTGCACTCCTTCCTACGTATTAACCCTAACTAACGGGTCACCGCCCAAGCATGTAGAGAATGATTGTGTGCACGAGTGTTTGGTATACATCTCTGTTTACTATGGGGGAGCTGCAGTGCGAGCAACAAGGTGAATGAAATTAATCATCACGGCAATGCACGAAGCAGTGCAAATTCCCGACTTAATTCTTTGGTCTGTCTTTGATTAAATGCCATTGCAACCATACAAATTCTTCTTACAGATAGATTAATATTGTGCACTTGATCTGAAAGAGAAAGAAAAAATCATAAATTTGAATTTGCTATCTCAGTTCTGACGGTGCATAGTAATCATTAGGAATTTCTCTCCCTATTACTAAAGGGAAAGCCGAGTGAACTTGTGCCCACCCACGTTCTGAAATGGATCGATCCATACTTGTGTGTGTGTTTGCATATATGCATATATGCGTATCTGTGTGTGTGTGTGTGTGTGTGTGTGTGTGTGTAGACATGTGTGCCTTTCTCACAAGGACCACACATTGTTGTTGTTTGATTCAGACGGGGTGGGGGAGGAAGACAGATCAATGATTCACAGAAACGGCCAGCGGAAAGACTGACGTCACGCATAATACACACACAGTGGGGTACACAGTCCTATCCACAATAAAGGGTCCATCTCGCTCCCAAGAATCCACCACCCGGCCTCTGCCCACGAAATGTGAATACTCCATATGTCTAGACACAGTGACCGCTCCTGATCCTATGTAGCGAGGGCTACAGAAGAAGAAAAAAACGAAACATATACACAGACAGACAGGAAAAATAACAAGAAATTAGAGCTTGTTTGTGTGCACAGTAAACATCAGTTACCTTGAGCAACCTTGAATGAATTCAGCCAAGTCATTGGCATGACAAGAAGAAAGCTGCATTCACCAACAAAATATCTACCACAAATCACACAAAAAATGTAAATCACCCAAACCAAAAGAAACTCAGTGGTAAATGAAGTACTGGTGCCTTTCAGGAAATGTTTTTCCCCTCCTACTATGTAGGGCCTATCTGTCTTATTATGATACATGTAGCTAAAATTAACCTCACCAAGAAGTTCTCTCGTTAAACCCAGTGCTTGGCTGAGATAAAATCAAGAGCCTAAACCCCTAAGCTCTAATGACTCAGTGAAAGGTAAATACAATGACCCTAGCCTTGAATATTAATTGCTCACTATCCTGCCCTAGTTTAACTGATCTGGAAAATAAAGGAGGGCAGCAAACATTTTGACGACAATAAAAGCATACTCATGACATAAGTGTTGGTCAAACATGCCATTTTGCAATCTGCCCCTCCCCCCTTCCCAATACAAAAAGACAAAGACATGTCACTATAACAGGTGCCCTATTTTTATATGGGCCTACATGCTTTGCATTTAATGACACCCTAAAGAATCCCTAACTCAGCCTTAAAATATACCGTAACCACCGTGCACATTTCAGTCACAAGTCATGATGAGAAAGTTCCAACATAGCAAAATCAAATAGAAATATTTTCATATTCAGAGACACATTCCACATCCCCCCCCCAAAAAAAAAAAAAAAAGATACAAAAATCTGCAAGGAAGATTGAATATTAAAAAAAAAGGAAGAGAGATGTTTACTGGCAGATCACGTTTATTGAAAGAAGTCTAACAACAACTACAATGTACATGTACGTCACGCCCTTTGCACTCAAGTACTGCAGCTTAACTGAGCAAAACAAGTAGTTGTATTCTGAAGAAACGTGCACTGAGGATTACATATCTCTACCTACATGTACATGAAGACAAAGTAAGTGCAGATTTGTGCAGTGACATCAATATCTGTCAGTATTGAAATAGGACAATTAAGCACGCGGGCGTGATCGCTGCCTCTTCCAGACACAAGCACAAGACAAACGAATGAATGAAGGTTGTTCAGTTCATTGAACACGGGAGTCACCTCTCGAAACTTTAATGGAAAGAGATTACTGTGCAGGCCCAATGCTGGGTCCTCTTTACTAATGTGTAAAGCAATCTCGACCATGAATAACGACCTCCACTATTGTGTCATCAAGGTGCAGCTTGTGTGTGTGTGTGTGTGTGTGTGTGTGTGTGTGTGTGTGTGCTAAAAGCTCCCCTTCACACCCCACACGTTAGTCGCCGCTCAGTGCCTCCCGTGGTCACTCGAACAATCGGGCATCACCTGAGGGAACATGTGACTACCAGCTGTCAACAACTCCTACGGCACGCTATACCCAAGCCTGTCGACGAGCCATAATTCATTTTTCATAACCACCACCACCCCCACAAATAGGTGCAATTCAGCCTATCAGAGCTTACAGCCCGAATGACACTTTCCTTTTAGAGGTACCACAGCCCCCCTTCCATCCCCCCATGTGTTCTGATTCCTGGAATAAGTGTTGTCTGTCGACCTTCCTACGCCCACCACTGATGTTCAAAGTTGTCTCCCCATGACCTTGAACATCTATCTTCCTCTTTTCAAGGAAAGCACACGGGAAGGAAGAGGAACAAAGGACACGCTTAGTCCCACATACTGTATTGGATGTCGGGCAAATTCTCTGAGGCGCCTTGGTGTCGGGGAAAGTACAACCGTGTAATGTAGCTCCTATGTAATGTAGCTCCTATGTGGTGTAGGTCCATCCAAAATTTCAAAAAAAAAAAATTCAGTCTGCACATATGTAGCAGATGACAAATCTTGGGGGATTTCACTGTGTCTGTTTTTATTCTTGTTTAGGGCCTGTTACCAAAAACTGATCAAAGCTGAAATCATGTGCCACGGTGAAACTAACAAATATGATGATGTATATATGGGACTATTACAATCTTCATTCATTCCCTTTCAATGTAATTTTTCATAAATTTCTGACAAAACAACTCCCTTTCTTTTCTTGTTTTATTCATTTTACAGCAGTCAACAATTGCGGTGACATAATGGTAAAACACGGTCTACCAAAGAAAATGGAAGAGATGATAGAGAGAGAGAAAAAAAAGCAGGGACACTAAAGAAAAAATAAAAGACTTGGCTCCTTGTCAAATCAGAATTGCTGGTTATTTCCTTTCTCAGATCAATGCTGATGGAACTTCGGCCCTCTCCCTTCCCAAGGAGACTGCTATCACCACAGGCAGATAGTGTGGATTTCCAAGTAAACCACGCTTTACACATACACAATAAGTTTATATCAGACCTGGAGAAGAGGGGTTAAAGAGCAGAAATCAAACAATTGGTGTTTAAGGAGAAGAACTAAACGATTAGCTTTGGCCCCGTTTCTGTTTCTTAGAGAGAGAGGTGGGAACCCGTAGGACAGTGACATACTGCAACAATGTGTCAGAGTCAGATTGCAAGCAAAGAGGCAGCAAACCAGGAACTTTTGTTGAGGGGGGTGAGGTGGAAAAACCACAATCAAACTGCACCGACTGTATGAACAGAGTCACACACCAAGAGGGAACAAAGGGGTGACAACTTGGCACCCCATCTAATCTTTAAAGTTGGGAAACTTATGATAATGGTGGTAGTAAAGAGCATAAGCAACAACAACAACAACAAAATAAAAGAGACATCAAAAGGGGTGTTACAGGTAATAGGGTATATGAATGGAAAATGGAAGGAACAAAGGGGAAAAAAAGATGGTAAGACGAGGATACTGGTAGGTGGTAAAGAAGATACATACATTCCTTGTTGCTATCTGTGAGGGTCTTTGTCTTTGCTTTACGCATACACACCCCACATGGCCAGCTTCCCACAGGGTGTTGGAGAGAAAGAAGGACAAGGGGGAGGAGGAGGAGGAGGAGGAGGAGAAGAGAGAGAGAGATAGGCAGCAACAAAAGAATAGGGGTCCATTCATTGTTCAGGAGTTTTGTTGGAGGCTATGAGAGGAGATTCACACTGAAACACTTGTTCCATGGTATGGTGTCTTTAAATAGATAGTGAGCAACAAAGCAGCAGGCCAGATAATCCATGAGGTTTTAGGACAAAAGTACATACTGCAACACACACAGACACACAGACACACACAAATATACACACACCATTTTCAGGAGACAAAGGGGGGGGGGATTTCATAGTATGTGGCTTTTTGTTCTTTCAAATCTTCTGAGTTTCCTGTGGTCACCTTTCATGACCTTTGTAGTCTTTGTGACCTTTGTCACATTGTGTCCTCTCTCAGGTGTGACTCTGAGAAGCTTGTGAATTTGGAGATAACTGTGAGTGTGAATACGCACAACCCCCTGGGTATGCTTCTTTACAAGTACCATTACTTTAAACGTTTTAGGCACGGCACAGAGTCAACATCGATAATATAGGCCTACTCATTAAATGACCAGCATGTATACTGTTGGTCATCAAAATAAGGTCTTTTAGGATTGTGTTGGCCTATACTATAATGACCGCCTGCATCAGACACGTCCCGCATGGTACCAGCACCCATCAGCACAAAACAAAACAAAAAATCTGCACCCACGTCAACTACATGTAGTTCAGTTCATTGGAAGCTGTAAATGTTGCCATCCCCTTGTGCGCATATTGCTGTACTTACACCCGAGTCAGGGGATTATAAACAGGAACACAAATCTTTTGAAACTGAAATTCTATCTGAACACGAACAACCCCCAAACTATAGTCCCTTCTAGTTCCAGATCCACTTGATTCCACGAACACTAGTAATAGCAGTGCTCATGC
The DNA here is from genome assembly GCF_040938485.1 of Diadema antillarum. Lineage (NCBI taxonomy): Eukaryota > Metazoa > Echinodermata > Echinoidea > Diadematoida > Diadematidae > Diadema > Diadema antillarum. The sequence continues at coordinate 2,540,330 of NW_027271081.1, forward strand.
ATGTACAGCTAGATACTCGGGAATGGGTAGGGACAGATACATGAATTGAGAAACTTGGCTACTAGCTGTCACATCAAAAACAAAAACAATGGGGAGGGGGAGAAAAAAGGGGAAGAAAAACAGCAGGATATACAACCTTTGTAATTAACACTGAGTCATATATCTTGTATGCATACACAACAAATTGTAATATGCACAGTACTTTGTGATACTTGGGCACTCTCGGTAAACCTTTTGTTCATACAAACTGCCAATGGGGCACTTCCTGGGATTTTTTCCTTCCTTTCTTTCTTTAGTGCTAAGTCCCAGGTCCTCGTGTGGCAGTCATAGAATTCCCCCTCCCCTTCCCCTCTTTTCCCTACATCCCCTTTCATTAGTGTTAACAGAACAGAGCATTTCAATTTCATTTATCATTGGCCCTCAAAATAGATTGGTCAAGACTATTCGAACAAAAGTCCCCTGAAATTTTCTGGTGGTGTCCTTTTTCCAGACTCTCCATTTTGTAGGAAATATCACACAGGCAAGACTGCACGGCACACAGCCAAACTACGCCAAACACAAAATTATGCTCCTGCTCTTTTTTTCTTTCTTTTTTTTTTGTGGGGGGGGGGGGGGGAGGATGGGGAGGGTCAGGTGTGGGGGAGAGTCTATTAACACACAACACAATGGACACATGCAGACTGCAGAAAGAATAGGCCTACACATATCTAACAAAGAAAATGCCAAACAATTTGTGGTTACTCATTGAATTCTTTCCACATGACTAAGAGGGGACAGAAAAGACTCTAAGGAGAACCCAGGGAATCTAGGTGGAAGAGATAAATGACTTGATGTCTACCAAGAATACTGATACACAAACAAACAACAATACAGTATCAAACAAAGAAGACAAAAAAAAAAACCCAACAGCATGGTTACCTTACCATGTGAGGTTACCTTACCATGTGAGGTTAACAGAAGGTAGACAGACAGACCCTTTTAACTTCTAAGCACTCAATGCCCTTATTGTCTCTGACCACTGCCAATCAGAGAAAAATTGCTTGCCCCGCTGGTTATTGTAACGTAAAGTGCTAGTTACTCTAACCCCAACCACCCTCAACCCCCCCCCCCCCCAACTTTCCATTACATTACGAAGAAAACCCACATAGGGATTGACCCCTGCAAGCAATGACCAAAGTATGACCCCTAGACACCCTCTTTTTTGGGGTGGCCTCTCAATGACCCTTTATCATCTATACCACACCACCGCACAAGTAACCCCCCTCTCTCTCCTATAACCCCCTTACCCCACCCTTACCACCCTACTAATCCACAAACTTTTCCTCACCTTTCACTTTTGCTTTTCAGCAGACAAATAATCCACATTGAATTCCGCAAAAAAAGCGAGTAAGGGAGGGGCACCCCTACTGCTTAGTCTCATCTCTAACTCCATGCGTGGTATCCGTACACGAACTAACGCACGAGGGAAATTATTGATTAAACGTGGGAGTCGCGAATAGTATACTACAAGAAAGAATGTACATTACATTGTAGGAAAGCAGGAATTACGTCTGCGAGATCATGATTACACACACAAAACAAAACAAAACATCGCAGTGAACTCAAAGAAACAAATGTTTGCGAGAACAAGGACTAGGAAGGAAGGAAGGAAAGAGGACAAAGAAAACAACAACATGACTTGAACACATCGGGGCCGATAAAGAGAGATAGGACGGATGGACGATGGAACAAAAGAGCTTGGAAGCTATACAAGTTATTCTCTGAAAGTCAACTGGACTATCTTGCTGCCTGAAGAGATTAAAGATGACGAAGCGAGGCGACAAACAGTGGGGGGAACAGAGGACAAAGGCCGCCAGGGAGAATATCAAGGAAAGCTAGAGAGAGAGAGAAAAAAAAAGGGAGGACGGCATAGGAAGACAATGAATGATACGTGTAGGTGTATCATGAAAACGTCACAAGGGATTCGGCGGAAAAGGAATTGAAAGTCCGAGAATGTGTAGGAAGTGCGGACAATCGGACCCAGCATGGAGGTGTATCCATACAGACAAGGGACCATGGCTTTAACCCGATGAAGACTATAGTCCCATGTATACATGTACATGGCCAGTTGTCTATGGGAGAAAGCGTGCGATCACTTGGAGTGGAGCAAAATCAGCTTGTCCTCAATATATTAAAACATCTTCTAAACCTTCTGCTGTACAAGCTAACAAGCCCTGTTTGATTTCGCATAACACACAATTTTCTTTTGTCAATTATATTGATAAACAGAAACAGACTCTATCTCTTACTCTCTCTCTCTCTCTGCCGAGACCATGTGTCCCCTGCGCTCTACGCTCATTCTGGCACGGGTAAAAAAGTGGCGATGGATCGCTGGTTGTGAACTTTCATCATCATAATCAATTCGTCCCAGCTCTCAGTCAACGTGACTTCGGAGGGTAGAGGGGGAGGGAGAAGGGGGGGGGGGGGGGGGGGGAGTGCCGGTACGAGGCTGCATTCTCCATACAGCCGGCAACAAGTTCCACTGCATACAGTAGCTGGCAGTAGCGCTGCTGCGAATAAGATCTGCCTGGTCACAGTGATTATGGTGAATGCGAAAAAGGGGAAAACACTTCTACTTTCCAGTCATCATGAACCAAAACTAAGACTTATTTCCCCGAAACGATGCAAACACATATTGCATGTTTAGCACTTTCTTTACATCAATCAATGAAAAACATGCATTTTCATTGTTTCTTCCCCCTACTGTCTGGGAATCAACTAAACCTACCAATCCCATCCTTGCTACCCCTATCCCCCCACCCCACCCCCCGCCCTGCAAGTTGAAGAGATTTTGTGCACAGATAAACTTAAGGGGGAAAAAAACAGGAATGGGGGTCAGACGAGCATTCAACAACATTCATTTAAAAAGTCTAGACACCTTTATAACACTTAATGCAGGCTTATTACACAGCAAGGCCTGTTTATCACAATTCCTGTGCATGATGTTTGCGTGTCTGTGCAACCAAGATTATCGGGCCCCAATCCCACCAGCTTTTGATAATACCCACCTCCAATTTGACTGAGTACAGAGTGAGCTGTGAGGAAATGTAACACTGCCCCACTTTTTCCCCAGTCCTGTTTGGTGTTTAGAAACTCGTATAGTCAACCTCAAGGGTGCCTTCTATGTTTTTGTATCGAAATGATTCATATTCAAGTCTCCCAGTTTCAGTGCATGCATGCTGCAAAAACATATCCCCTCCTCTCCCCACAAAGACAAACATTCACAGTTTATTCATCCATTTTCTTGTGCGCCTGCCAGGAAATCGGTCATTCATACATAACTGCCAAATCTGATCGATTGTTTGGGCTGACAAAAAAATTTAGAGAAAAAAGAAAACTAATCATGATAACGGTTAACCACACAAGATGGAGTTTCTTGCCAGCAATTCATCAATACCCTTCCTTTTTCTTTCTACCGTATCTCGTCCATTAACTCTAGGATGTGCCCTGATGCAAACTGTAAATATAATGTATCAACATTCTGTTTATATGCTCCGTGTCATGCTTGAAACCTTGGACGCTCGCCAGCGCAGCGTCACAATCTGATAGCAAAGTCCACCTCTTCTTTCCTCCATCTGATATGCCCAAACAATGCGTCGACTCTCGTTATGGGTCATTCCTCTCTGCTTGCTTGCTTGCGATGATTAATTGGTACTTTTCAGAGAAGGACTCCAGATTGCCGCACGAACAAGGAGGGTTCAGTTTTAATCGAGACAAAGAAATGATTATCACAAAGTCCACCGGATGCAGATTATAAGATGTATAGGGCCATGGTAGCATCACATATTCTTGGTAGATCCATTAAATATATACCACACATGGGAAGAAACATATGAAGCAAGTTTATGCCGATGGGTTATAAACAAAGGCAACACAATTATCCAAAGAATGTAGTTGTATACACACATGGAAACAAAAAAGAGAAAGACTGAAGATTTGATCGCAATACTTACTCGTCATAGTTATGAATGAGGCAGGCACACAGGCGTATATCCAAAATAGTTATATTCACAAGGGTACATGTACAGCAACGCTGGATCCCAACAACAGTTTAGCGGAGCCGTGCTTTGCCAAGCCCTCTCTCTCCGAAACAAAGAGCTTGCTCCACATCAGCTGTTTGCAGCCGGCGATTCTACACTGTTCAGTGCCTTTTAGACACGCACACAAGCTATGCATAAACAGCTAGCCTTTCAGCACAGTACACACAAGAGAGAAAAAAAAAAATCTACCATAACAGTATGGCTTGTAGAAGAAAAAACTCCAGCACTGAAAAATATTATCAAGGTGTGCACATGATGCAGCATACAGTGAAATAATTTGGGTAAAATGTGTATCAATATGGGAGCACTCCGGGATATATAGTCTTTGCAGTATAACTTCGCTATTCTATCTGACTGCTGTGCTAGAGGTAGTCAGCTTTATACAGGAGATTTCAAGGCTGGTGCAGAGAACTGTGGAGAGAAAGAGATTGGGGGAAAAAAAAAAGGCCTCGCTGTGACCTCATAGAGTATTCTCAAGGGCTGATGATGTCACAAGGACTCATCTGGATTTCTTTGTGCTCCACGGTTGCTGTGCGAAGCTTTCACCCCCCATCACACATGCATAATCACCACATGGAGGCAGCTCATTAGCATAATTGTATTCTAGCCCACTGTACAGTCATCACTGTACAATGGACTGCTACACTCTGCCAGAGGGGTGGGACCGGCATGGCGGAGGGACAGGGGGAGGGGAAGTGGGTGATTTGCACTCCCTGGCATTTGGGAGCCCAACAACAGTGCCAAACGGGAAGTAACAATTGTCAACTTTTCAACTCTGGTGTGCTTTTTGTTCGAGGAAATAACGCACTTCCTTATTCGTGGAACCTTGAAAGGATCTCGAGTTGGGAGATACCAGTGAAGGAAACAAAAGGGTTCCTATGTTATTTGTGAGGGGGGGGGGGGAACAATAACCTCTTCAAAAACAACAAAATTTTTACAGGTGTACTGGTATTCCAATTACCCAACATTTGGACATTCTGGATACATGCATAGAAGGGACACTTTTATGGGGTATAATTTTAATGTGTATTTCTTGATCAGAATAATCAAATTCTATAAAAGAAACTAGTGAGTGTGGGGCAGTTGGTGACATATAAAAAAAAATGCAAAAACACATGAACAACAGTAAACAGGAACAATATTTGTGGTCTGTTCTTAGATGGCTGCTCAAAGGTGTGTTATACGACCACAACCACTGAAAGGTTGTTGTGAAATCCAAATAAAACTAGAGATTGTAATTTGTCATCACTGACAAATTAAGGTGATCCGATTTTTTTTTTCAATGATTCGAGTCCTGATCGCAATAGGCATGACCATACAGGTTTCGTCTGTTGTTAAAAACGTTGGCCGTGTGATGTTTGAATTCTCGTTTAGAAAAGGGAGTCATATCTGCCATCTTTGGTACCAAATTCTGTATAGACTGAATAACGAAGATACAGCAACGAATACATATGACCTTTGACCCACCTTTACACTCCCAAGATGGCATCTGAGGAAAAAGTGGTTATTTTGTGAAATGATTCTTGCGACATCGCCTATATACGTGTGCAAAATATGGCAAAGATAGGACATGTATTCACCAAGATACAAAATGCAACATTTATGACCTTTGACCCTTATTTACATACCCACGATATTGTCCAATCAAGTAGTTGTTATTTCATGAAATAATGTTCGTGACATGAACTAAACATATGCAAAATATGGTGGTGATAGGGTATGTTTTTCTTGAGTTATCGCACATAAAGTTGCAAAAAGAAAGAAATATTTCAATACATCGAAGATAAACTTTAATTTCAACCAAGTTTTTTTTTTACGTGATCCCGATATTGTATGAAAAAACGAAGGGCACACTTACGATAACCAAAAGACTCAGTTACAACCTGTTAATATCTGGGAGAAATTCACCGAAGGGTAAGTGAGCTAGTGCTCGATAAAGACTATCATGTCAATTTTCACATTTAAAAAATTCCGTCCCATAGAGATAACACGTCATAACGAAGATACAGAAAGAAGTACATATGACATTTGACCCCAATTTGCACAGACAGGATGGCATCTGAGCAAAAAGTGGTTATTTTGTGAAATGATCCTTGTAACATGGCTTTTACGTGTGCAAAATATGGGAAAGATAGGACATGTATTCACCAAGATACAGGATAAAACATCTATGACCTTTGACCCTAATTTACATACCCAAGATGACGTCTGATCAAGTAGTTGTTATTTTATGAAATAATGTACGTGACATGAACTACACATGTGCAAAATGTGGGATCAATAGCCATTGTTGTTGTACATCTATCGCACAGAAAGTAGTAAAAAGAAAGAAAAATAAAGAAAAAAAATATGTTATTTTATAGAAATTTGAAGGAGAAGCATAAAAAAATCAGAAAAAGATAAAGTTATGAAGGGAGATTAAGACTAACTAAAGAAAAAGAAGAAAAAAAAAGTATTTAAAAAATTAAAAAATATATTGGCAGGGGTGAGCCTCGAACCAGGGACCTTAGGATTACGAGTCGGATGCGCTATGCAATGACCTATTTCATGCTCCATAGGCCCTGTGTATTAAGCAAAATGACGCTGCATCGAAGCCACGTGCCATTTTTCAACCAAGTTTATCGACGTGATGACGACGTCGTATGAAAAAATGGAGGGCACACTTACGATAGCCCGAAGTCTCAGCTACAACATACTAAAATCTGGGGAAAATTCACCGAAGCATAAGTGAGCTAGTACTCGACAAAGATAGTCATGTCAATTTTCACTGCCAGAAAAACTGCTCTCCCATAGAGATAACACGTAAACTGGTCAAATTTGACAAGGTTACTTTCAATCCATTTGTACGAGGTGATGCCGTCATCCAACCAAAATTATGTTTTTATATTTATGAAAGAACATTTTATAAGCTACAATATATTGAAATTTGGGTGAAAATTGGCAAAGGATAAGTGAGATACGCTCGAGTAAACTTGAAATTTGATGACGTCATTTTGAAAATTTACTTTTTTTACTTTATTAAGAAATTTGATATCTTTTAATCATTTTGTCAACATCGCCAACCCATGACATGACATGTACAACTCATCAGCTTTCAGAATATGTCAAAAAAATGGGAGGTCACCGTCCATCCTGACGAGTAAAATCCGATTTAAAATTGGCGGTTTTTTGGCATAGTTGCACTGTGTATCCCCATTGACGCACGCGCGGAATTTTGATTTTGACGGGCCTGTATGACGTCATATTGAGTCGGATCGACTTGAAACTTGGTAGAAATATTCCTTGACAATTTGGACATCCGAACCGTGTGAAAAAACTGAAAATTTCTATTGCATATGAGCTGTGCATGGGAATATGTGCGCGCGCGTACGCGTCCGTCCAATTTTTTTCAATTTTTCAAAAATGCTCCAAATGGTCTGAAACGTGTGCAAAAAAATTTTGAGCTCGATTTGAGCATACAAATATTTTAACGCGCGCGTACGCGCGCGTTTTGAGATAAAAATGAATTTTGAGAATATGAATAGAATCCACTTAACTTGAAATATATGTGACGTAAATTTCATTGAAATATTCTATTCCATTAATGAGATATGAATAAAAATGTGTTTTCATATAATGACGTCATAGTGACGTCACGGTCGACTGATCACAATGATACATTAGATTTGTCGTCTTTAGGACATGATGCATACATGGTATAAGTTTGAACTTCATAGGCATAGCACTTTCTGAGCTAACCTCTGCACAAATTTTGGGGAGAAATAAAGAAAAAAAAGAAGAAAGAATCCGTACAGATACAGAAGGTGATCCGAGAGGATACTCGGATCACCTAACAATGCAATATTTTCCCCGTTCAGTTCGGTTGGGGAAGGGAAGGGATGAGAAGGAATGGGGGGGGGGGTAGTGGTGGTGATGTAGAGGGGGGTTCCCCGAGCTATACGCGCGCTGGCTCTTGGATCTGAAAACACATCAATGATTCTGCAGTTCTGAAGTAGCTTTCCACCACTAGTACATGCCAACAAAGTTCCTTTTGCAACTGAGTCAGAACACAGGAGATGGAATCCCTACAATTTCTCACATCATACCTCATCAGCCAAAGATAGTACTAACATTCATGCCTTTCTTGTTTTTTTTTTTCCCCCTCCGTGATGCCTTCCCATCCGCATCCTATCGCTGGCAAGTAAGATTTCAACTTGAAATCATAACGCATGAAATCGAATTTGATGAGTACTGTTGCAAGGATCTTCTATAGAAGGAAAGACACAGTATCTACACTATAAAACTTTATTCTATGATTTCAACTTGACATAGTAATGCATGAACTTAAACGTGATGTGTACTGTTGTAAGTATCTTTTATAGAAGAAAAGAAAAAATTTTTACACTGTTAAACTTTAATCTGTGAAAGGAAGGTGCAGACAAAACTATTCTTTTTTCATGTGACACAATCATTGTTACACATGAATATGGAAATATGATGATTTTCTCATCAAAATTAGTTTTTTTGGTGTTTGTTTTGTTTTTTTGTTGTTTGTTTGTTTGTTTATTTTTGTTTTTGTTTGTTTGTTTGTTTGTTTTTGTTTGTTTTTTTTTTTGGGGGGGGGGCGTTCCATGAACCGTAGTTATAGGAGCAAAGCATCAAGCATCACTATGCATGCTAAGACTTTGTGAAATGGTGAACACCCCCTTTAATTGATATCAGTTTCAGAAAAAGGAAGGCCGGGCTCGGCCCGGGCCGAGCCCGGCCTTTTCACGCACTGTAAACGGGGTCACAGTGGGCAGCGAAAGAAAATCGATTCAATTAAAGAATCACAATATGAAACAACTTAAAGATACCGTAATTGTTGTACAATGTATTTGTTTGACATGTTCCTGAGAGTCAACTTCATTCCACAGGGCAAGGTTATGACCACTTGAAGTATCTCCCTTTAATACTGACATGCTTGCTGTTTGCTATCAGTAAGGATGACTACAACGAGAGGTCATCTCTTCTGTTATCACTCGGCAGGCACCGCAACAAATCACTCCAAGCCAGAATCATGTGATGGGTCAGTGTCTTCTCGGTCAGCTGTTGACCGGCTAAAGTCGACTTCATTCTGTCATAACACCCACTCTCTATACAGACCGTTTAATAGCTCGATCAGGTTTGGGACTATAGGATGTCCAGTCCCAACTGGTCTAAAGGTGGTTCTCTCATGAATACAGTAACGATAACATGCAAGTATGTGTGTATTCACACATGCATATGGTATGTACAATTGTATATAAACACATGAATATATGCTTTATACACACATGTGTATTTATATTATGTAATTATGAATTGTTGCATTTTACGTCTGTACATATACATAAAAATGTATATGAATGGAATTTATACTGTATAAATTTACGCACATATTGTCTCTTATTGGTTTGAGATGACAGCCAATTGACATACAAGAGCAGACAGTCGACCTGGTTATGCTGGGTGACGGAAAACGCCATATACAAGTGTACTGTAAAGCATGATATTTTCGCGGCATGAAATTTTCGCGAATTGAAGCCGACGGTCCTTTTCGCGGCATGAAACTTTCGCAAATTGCCACTGGCATTCAATGCATATAGTGTAGACAAGAACTTTCGCATGCATTTTAATTTCGTGAATATTGGCACTCTCGAAATTTGCGAAATAAAAATGCATGCGAACAATCCTCGTTTTACAGTATGTAGTAGAAGAAAAAAAAGAGGAAGAAAAGCATTTCTTTTAAGGAATGAATATACAATAAATAGAAGATATTCCATGAATAGACAATGGGTACACAAGAAAAAAAATACAAATTTCATTACCTTCGTCATCATCGTCATCAATGGCACGTTTTATACCTCAGACATAATAATGATAATAATAATAACTCAGTATTTATATAGCACTTATCAATAAAATTCTCTAAGCGCTTTACATAATATATACCCAAACATAAACTACTGCATAATCCAAAATACTATAATTTACACAAATAATTAATCACTTAAATGATAATAACAATTACATAAGTACATGGTAGTTTACACTACAATGAAAAGCACAATACCCTCAACAGACTGGTAACATAAATGCTAAGAGGCCGCTTTTTAGCAAAAAGTTTTTCTGCACATGCACAACTGTTTTTATTGCCCAAACCAGGAAGGGGGAAGTGGTGAACACTAGCATCATAAATCTACAGCTCGCTAAAAGTGTTATCACGACCACATTTAATCATCACCGGCATGACTACCTTTACACTCTTGATTAGCATACTCCTTACATTCATCACCATTTCAGTCACTGTTGACATATCTGGACCATCAATATCATCTACTAAATCTATCAATTTTACTATGATTACCATAAGAATCCATCATCTTTATCAGTATCTTTATCATCACTGTCATTGTTATCATCATCATCATCGCCATCATATCTCCGCTGTTATAAAAGCTATCACAGTGATAATTAGCATTTAAAGAGTCGGTGTCATCATCTTTACCACTGTTATCATCACAGTTATCATCATCCATTGTTATCAAAACTACCAATTTTACTGCAATTATCAGTATCGCAACACCAGGTATCATCACCATTATCATTCCTGTCATATCACCACCACCATCATCATCATCATCATCACTACTATCACAATCACAATCAGCTCTCTCATGATCATCATCTTATACTCTCAAGACTTTTCAAATTCCTGCCAAACTTGTTTCGTTGACAGATCTACATTCCCTCAAAAACAGCCCGCTACACACCCCCCTTTCATCCTGACATCAAACTTCAGAGTGCACGCATGTCGACTAGGGTGGTACGTACAAGCATAATTACAGATCATATTCACCCTTCTCTCCTTCCAAAGATAATTCATAGCCATGTCAGAATCTGCGAGAGCTCTCTTTTTATGTTTCAGTTGCTGTTGTTGCGTATTTTATTTGTTCCCTTCAAGGTTCTCAGATACGCAGATACTGCTTGACGCTCACGTAATGCTCAGGGCAGCACGTTGGCGAGGTGCGTGGTATGGCTTCAAAAGAAAGAAAAAAAAGATGAGGAAAAAAAATCTGAAAAGGGTGAATGAAAACAAGTCAAGTGCCTCCCGAAGATGCGTGTGACGCATGTGAGATGTGGACTACGACGAGATAGGCACCGAATATAGCACAAACCTGCATCATTTTTATCGTGCCTGTCTGCCCGAAAGCATATCATTTTCAAGTTCTCATTTTTCCCCCTTTTCCAATTGCCGCTTTGAACAGCAAGTAGCACATTTCAAGTCAGGTATTTGCACATACTTTTTTGGATTGTACTTGTGAGTATTTGGCAACAAAGTTGACATTCCTGGTGGTTTTGATTCCACTGTGTGTTAGAAGGCACACTACCCGTGTACTTATATACTACAGATCTAAAGAAACCCTTGATGTCAAACACAGAAAAAAATATATTATTTTTGATCTGATAGGTTGTATTGTACATAGTATACTTGGGGGAAAAATTACTTCAGAAAAATGTCCTAAGTCATATCTAACTTTGCGAAAGTGACTAGATGTAACATGAAATTCGGAAACTTGACTCAAGAAATGTATCTTTCATGTAGCTAGAGTTGATTTACTATTCCAAACCAAAGACAACATTACACATTTTTTGTTTGTTTTTCAGATTCCACATGGTCACATTGGATATCAAGAAAGTATCATTCCTTCAGCCATAAGTTCTGAGTATTATGTGGTAATAATCGTTGAAGATATGTGGTTTGTGCATTTGTGTGTGTGTTTGTGTTATATCAAGGGCGTACTAGGCGAGACCTCCTTGGTTATACGGTGTGCCTGTGTGTGGGTGTATGTGTTGGGCATGATTAGCTGCATACTTAACTATTTCTTAAAAATTAGTAGTACTTGTTCTTTTATGGTGTTGTTGTTTATATCATATATTGCTTTTGTCTATCTTGTGATATTGCTCACTTTAAAAAAAAACACCAATAAAAATAAAAATGAAACAAAGGATTATCCCTCAAGTACACTATGCATCCCTCCCACATGTTCTACGTATTTACAAAATTTGAAAAGAAAAAAAAAATCTTGCAAGCAAACCTGGCAGTGATGTGAAGCAGAATGTACATTTTAACCAATTACGATTGACGGCAGATTTGCAAACAACATCAACAACTTTTAATAGGTGAAGACCCGGAGTCAGCAAAGTTTGGCGGTTCTTCAACCCGGCTGTGTAATGCCCAGCTGCTACCGTTTCCTGTTTCGTCTGTTTGGGCTGACATCATTTTTTGGTGTAGGAGCTTGCCTTAATTCACCGAAAGAAGGGGAAGAGGAAGAAGGGAAGGCGATATTATGCTGTGTGTCCAGGAAAACCTCAATCATAAAGACAGCTTTAGAGACGAGAAGGAAATATAAAAGGAAGAAAGCAAGTTTCAGCTTGCTTGAACTGTTCGATCGTTCCTTCTGCCCAAAACAAGCTTACTTAGATTTCAAGGAAGAACGTCACGGCAGGTGTGGCGCATTGATCCCCCGCATGATTTCCGTCAACATTCACTGAACTCTGCAAGTAGCCATTACATCCCATCGCTGAAATGCAGTTTCACTGATACAGCACAGTAATTCAATGCATCACATTAGCACAAAGACATATTGAAAACTTTCGCCCTAATTCACGCAGAAAATTGGAGGTAGCAGACGATGGAGAAAGTGAGTACGTGTTGGGCGAGTGGCTAGTCGACACGTTAATGGGGTGGCCTGCAGCACCGTGCGTGGAGGGACATCATGTTCACATAATTTCACGCGTAGTGTGTTGTGTGTGTGTAGGCTGCAGAAATCGGGTTAAATCTACAGTTGAGATATAGTCTAGGACCTTATCATTCCTTTACAAGATTATTTCAATTGATTACCTGTGTACAACACGTGTATATAAGCGCCCGCGATTGCAGACAGCAGGTGGCAAGCGACCGTTGCAACTACTTACATTATTACCACCTCCAAAGAAAATGCGTCAGTCCGACTAGAGCCATTGTCGAAAAATGAGACGGAATGTGAAATATATTTGGTTGTTTTTGCTCCCAAACTTAACAGTTATGTTGCTCATAAGGCTGCTACGTATCTAGATAATGTCTCACATACAACTGTATCTTGATATTGCATTGAAAATGATATTTGGCGAGAAACAAAAGCTTGAAATCACAGGAATTCACACTGCTGGCGACGGCAGACAGTGAAGGTCAACGGCTCAATTTGCGTTAGTAGTCTCGTCACGTGATAGTTCTGTGTGGATTGTACACGTTCCCTAGGACAGCAATTGTGACTGGGTAGTCTAGCTTTACTGCTTACTTGCGTCAGGACTGCTCAACCAATGAACAAGATTCTTATATCACAAGAATGGGCAGAATCTCTACTTTCTGAAACCGTGCGCCCCAAAATCGTGCGACTTTCCGTTGTCGAGATATCCCGTGTGGAAGAATTGCAAGACGGCAAAATATGCTCAAATTCGTCAAATTTGGACTGTTTGCCATAGACAAATCTACTCATAAGGTACTTTTCTGATCAAATTTGCGTCACTGCTACAAATGTTACAATAATGATATATACACATAGATAATCCCTAAAGTGTCCACTTTCAGAATCCGGGCGCCCCAAGTTTGCTTCTTAAATAGTTTAAAAGTTATGGCAGATTTTGTGGAAAAATGCGTCGATTTTTGACCCGTTTTACGTGTTGTAGCGTTCGCGCGGAAGCGCGGCTTCGCAGATGACCGAAAGTTTTCAATATGATAGGCCTATTTGGATACTAGGATATGGATCATGTCCTATACCAGTGACGTAGTGTCCCTTATCGTATTTGTGAACTTTCTAGAAAAGAACGATCTTGTTTCCCCATGTTGGATCTTTAGCTGTGTGATCTTTTATTTTTTTTTTACTAAGTTGTCACTAGAGTGTGTTATGTCAGACTCTGCAACTGCACTGCTGTCTTATAAAATCTGCAAATCATTGTTTTCATATGCTCACCTTATATTCATTCACAGCAATCTAAACATTTATTGAGGGGGTGGGGCAGACTAGAATAAGATGTGAAAATTATCTCACTGATTTACTTGTCTCTGGAATAAAACAAACAATGCTTTTATGGCAGGAATTCAATACCCACTTTTTCTCGAATTTTCAAGTTAGTCATACATCCAAACCAATGTATTCACATCAGCAGAATTTTATTCCAGTTGGCTCATAACTGTCAAGCCTTCAACAAAAATACACAAACGAGAGGGATAAAAGAGACAAACATGGACGTCACCCTGTACTTTGCTCTCAACCCTCCCCACCACTAATCAGGAAATGTGGTGGTTTTGTTACAGAATTCTGTCCCCCAAAATGAGCATGGTATTATGGATAGTCATATACCATGGTCATACCCACGACCATGAAATCCCTAACAGCCGAGAGTAAAATACACTTTGGAAACCATAACATCTAATTGGTTAGTCCCATATGTTCATAGCTCTGTCGGCAAATTATGCTGCCTAACCATGATATCCCACCACATAACCCTTTATTCTAGCATTACGGACTGATGATATCTGACGTCACATGTCTACAATGACCAAATTCAAAGAAAAACACCATGGAGGTACCCCAACACGGTAACTTTACTGTTACATACTCAGGAAAGTGAGTATTCAATAGGAGGAAAAAAAGAATAGTTGATAATGAAACAGCACCAATTTGGGTCTTTGTGAGTGCCCGATAAGAGAAAAGAAACACAGAGACTCCAACCCCAAGCACCTTCTGATCTGGAGATTCTCCCGCCCGAAACCCCTAGCAAACGCGAGACTCCAAGTTGATGTGTGCGAAGCGCGAAGTTCCTAGGGTTCTATATGCTCTCTGGTGCTATCTAAGGCTTATTTTTTCATCATACGATAGCAATAAGTAAGATATCCTTTCCAACTGGAGACACAGAGCCAGGGCGGGAGAAATGAAATCTCAAGCGGGAGAATGGGAGATTTTGCAAAAACGGGTTTTCGGCGGGAGATCTCCCGTCGAAAACGGGAGAGATGGAGTCTCTGGAAACATTGGTTTTCCTTTCATGCCTGTGGTACTAAGAAACATGTTTGTGCCACACATACACTGTATCCTACATTTAATAGCAACTATGCCTGAATCCATCCTAGAAAAACCCACCACTGACCACACTGCACAAAGAACGGTGTTAGATTTTAACACCATGGGTGTTAAATCTAACACCGATCAAGTGTCAATAGAGGACCACACCAACAGGTGTAGAAATAATGTTGTGATGGTGTTAAAAAGTGTTCACCTGGCACTTCCTAGCACTGCAGCTGGTGATATGTTGACACCGCTGGTGTTAATTCAACGATGATACTACATACTGTTGATTTGATATTGCTGGTGTTAATGTCAATGGTATAACACCTGCCCAGTGTCAATAGGAGACTACACCAACTGGTGTTAACCCATTGAGGACGGGCTGATTTTGCTACAGCATGCATTTCCCATAGACACTTGCCTGAATATACTCAGCATTCGTCCTCAACAGGTTAATGTGGTGTAAATTTGTTCACAACTTTTTAAAAAAAAATCCAAGCACTGTATCGGAAAGTTCTTGTTCGTCTTATTGATATTCAAAATCAACAAGAAGAACATTAACTAATTTACCTATCTAAGCACTCTATCGGAAAGTTCTTGTTCGTCTTGTTGAAGTTCAAAATCAACAAGAAGAACATTAACTAATTTACCTATCTAATAAAAGGTTTTAGATTTTGAAGTGACACCTGGAGGTGCTAATTTAACACCACAAATGAGCACCAGAAATTTAACACTGGCTTAGTGTTTCAAATTTAACATCCAACTTTTTGCAGTGCCGCATACAGGCTCTTTCAAAATCAATGACAATGTGAACGTTGAAGAACACATGAGTATAACAAGCCTACAGACATGTTGTTGGAGAGGGGAAAGTTATATACAGTTTTTCACATTTAATAGTTCTTTCCCCATCATGGCTGGTCCATGTGGATATGTAGCCTTCTTTTAGTCAATTATCATCAGTGATCCTCAGAAGATATAATGAAGATATAATATAATAATATCATGAAGAGAATATTCACTTCTTATTATATATGCTAATGACATGCATAGAGGGCGAGTAGGAATCCTGATTTCAAGGAACAACACACACACACACATACACACACACACACATACACACCAAATTTGCTCTTAGTTCCCCTTGCTCCCCTAGACTGAACCCCCGATGACTGAGGGGTGGTTTTAGCGCCTAATACGGCTGATGCTAAATCGGTCCGCGTGAATCAGAGAAAGGCTTGCACTCGTTCGGTCGGCTCCGTTCTCCACAGGCAGCCCCTCTTCCTATGCCCACCACCCCCCCCCCCCAAAAAAAAAGAAATCACCCTCAACCTCAACCTCAAAGCAAGTGATGAGGCAAGATCCTCAAACTCGGCGACATCAATCCCTTTTTCAATAGGAAGCCCTCCAAAAATACTGACTAAAAACCTAGAATTCAAAAGAGGTGACAAAGCCAGATAATGTCTGAAACACAAGGCTCCCTAAAAACAGGAGAAACAAAAGGAAAGAAGGACCGACACAAACACGATATATAAAGGACAGTAACACTGTACCTACACTCAAATGTTTGTTCTTTGGATATTGGCAGTCGCCTTCGATCTGGTTTAGACTCGATCGGTGAAATGATCAGGTTTAGTCGTTGGCTCTGAGTCATTTTAGTGGGAAGCGGCAGTACAATGTATCACAGGTAGTTCACCTCTCTTTCTCTTTCTCTTTTTTTTTTGTGAGTAATTGTTTGATAAGACGCCAGAATTGGTAAAATGTGCCTCCCACTCAGAGGGAACTTCCATCCTGATATCAAATGTTGCTTTGTATGAAGGCAAATAAATCGGAGGAGTAGATCAGTGAAAATTTGGGAAAATAAGCAGACACATTAAAAAAAAAAAACTTCTGTGAACTGTAAAAATCTAAAGAGTAAGGCAAATTGACAACTCTGTGTGATTCTGATGTTGATCAGCTTTCCATTCGTTTTGTACACAGATATATTCACCCATTCTGATTTTTCTCCCCAGAAAAATTTCTTCACACTTGTTCTTGGCAAATATTTGGAGTATTGAAAATATATACTTGTTTGTCCTCCTCAGTGTATAAGTTCCGTATATGGCCAAATACTTATCAACTGTAAAAGAGGAAATTTTCAAGATGTTGAAATTTGTGCACATTTGCGCAACCAGAAACTATTGCAAAAATAAAAGCATGTAAATATTTTTTGCTTGCAATATGTTCCAGTAGTTGATGTCTTGATTCCGTGGAATAAAAAACACACGAAACTCTTCTTACCCCGCCAAGCGCAAAAAATTGTTCACGCAAAAAATATCCACTTTTACACCATATGTCAATACAGCTACTGTAAAACATGATATATTCACGGCATGAATTTTTCGCGAATTGGAGCCGACGGCCTTTTTTGCGGCATGAAATTTTCGCAAACTGGAACTGGTATTCAATGCATATAGTGTAGACAAGAACTTTCGCGTGCATTTTAATTTCGCGAATCTTCACGCTCGTGAAATTCGCGAAACTAAAATGCACACGAACATTTCTCATTTTACAGTACATATCCATGTCTATATATCTATGTCTGTATATCTATGTCTATCTATCTGTCTGTCTATCTATCTATCTATTTGAATATATGAAGAGCTTGAATGTAAACAGTTAACAGAGAAATTCCATTTCTAATATCTGTCAAGTAAGGTCATCATCA
This sequence comes from Diadema antillarum, assembly GCF_040938485.1. Classification (NCBI taxonomy): domain Eukaryota; kingdom Metazoa; phylum Echinodermata; class Echinoidea; order Diadematoida; family Diadematidae; genus Diadema; species Diadema antillarum. The sequence goes on from NW_027271081.1 coordinate 2,558,218, forward strand.
AGTGGAGAAAAATAGAATCTTTCTCAATGATACTGTACTTGTTACATAACAAGAAATATTTCTGAAGATATTGTGAAAAACATCACACATGTTTTGATTAATTTATTTGTTTTTCAGCAATGTCAATCTTAAATATCTCACATTGATAGAGTGGAAATATCCGTTTTTGCTTTCGAACTCTTACTATATCTATTTTTCTATATCCATATCCATATTTACAGGTCTTTATCTAAATTATATATATATAAAGTAGATCTATATTATCTATTTGTATATTTTCCAGTAACTTTTTGAATGATGTGTGACACATTGTGGGAGCTTGGCACCTTTGAATGTTTCTACAGATAAATGGCACTATATAAATGCTGTTTCATCATCATCATCATCATCTTTTTCATCATCATCATCATCTTCATCTTCATCATCTTTATCATGCTATCTATTCTATACCTATCTATCTGTTGGTCTAACTTCATCTTTGAGAGACTACGGGAAGGTGTTGACTAATATATCATACCAAAAGTAGACTCATCTCTAATGTGAAAGTTGAAGAAGACACAAACTATACAGCTCACTAAAAATCCTACAAAGCAAAATCAGTCAATAATATTGCCATGCAAACTCATTTGCAAAGTCTCATAGTATGCCACAGTACCATACAAGACTCATAAGGATAGTACAGATATCTATCAACTCTTTCAATATAGAGATACAAAGGTGTTACATGTGTATATGATTGCTTTCGTTAACTTACTTTTCTCTGCTAATAATATGCAACTTATGTCTTCACCCATATGTTCATCTCTGAAATATCTACAATTTTTATTTGTTAAATGACTTCTTATGTATATATTTGTTTGTTCATTCATTGGTCATTCATAGATGTTGTTGTTTGTTTGTTTTTGCTTTCTCTCTCTCTCAAATGCCCTACGCCAACTTTGAGTGGCAAAAGGTTATTGGAGTGTATTTTTTTCCTTCAATTAACCCGATGATGATGAACTGATTTTGCTATGACACACGTTTTCCATATAACACCTGCCCAAGTATACTCAGGTGTAGTCTCCAACGGGTTAATTATGACATGAGGACAAAAGAATGAATCTTGCAGCATATTAATGATATGAGCTGTATTACCAAGCCATCATGATGAGCTCATTTCTGGATTATCTATCTTTCATGTCTCAGTCTGTCTTTATATCTTGATGCGGTATGAATAAAATGATGCAGTCGTTGATACACCCACATGAATGTGTCATTGAATCATATTGAACCACGTGGCATCTTACACTCAAAATACAAACAAACAACAAAACAAAGCAATGGCTGACAGAAAGTGGAGCATGACAGGTGACAAAAACAAAAAAACAAAAATAAAAACAAAACAAAACAGAATAAACTCTGGAAACGGTTTGTGATGAAATATTCAAGAGTTTGAATTAATCATCATTATATGGCAGGCATTTTGGTGGAATCTCTCCTGTTTCTTATAATCCCTTTCATCCATTTCATTTGTCTAGGAGAGAGAGAGAGAGAGAGACGTGATGCACTATATGTGCCACTCCTCTACGCATGCAAGCTGCCTGCACGACAAGACAACCGCAGAGGGCATCATCGATGTTGCCACGGCAACCAGCCGTGGAAGTAAACACGCACGTGCCCGCCGTGACTCAACGGTGTCTGTTTTCTGACCGAGGCGAGACATCCTACCCGTGCGGTGACGAGGGACGCTCCGTTGCCAAATTTTTTCTTCCAAGTCATCGTCTGGGCCGCTAAAGGAACATCATGTCACCCGTAACGATGTCAGTATGAGAGGAATATGGATGGAGTTTAGACCAATTGGAGCGGGATCCGGCACTAACAGAGAAAAGCCGGCCCCATGTAATGAATTCAGTAGCGTGACAAAGCTGAACCCCATAAATAAATGACTTCAGTAATGTGATGACATCACTAGAAGCCTTCTAAGCTGATGCTTCTATCATGATAAGTTTTCATCACTTGGTTTACTTAAGTCACTCTTTAAAGGACACTTTCACTCAAATATATGTGTTGATTGAGTGAATGCAGCAATATCCCGTAGAACGCATCAGTGAATGTTTGGAGGAAATCGGACAGTCCATCAAAAAGTTCTGAATCTTTTCGCAAGTTTTAGTGCTGCCATCGCTGGACGAGAAGACTACAACAGTTTGTAACATTACTGCAGGAGGATGATATAATATATAAAGAATATATATAAAGACAATTCAACATAATTTCATATTTCCAGCAAAATAAAAGAGCACTTGACATACCACTTTGAAAGATAGCAGAGGGAACAATATTACACCTTACATGTGTTCGTAACAATTTGAAGGAATGTGCGCTTTTCATAAATTCTCTGCATAATTACTTTCTTGTCTTGTAGCTCTCATTTGCACTATGCATTGAATGCCAGTGGCAATTTGGAAAATTATTTTATGCTGCAAAAGAAGGCCAATGCCTCCAATTTGTGAAAATTTAATGTCACAAATACTTTTTTGATTTACAGCGCAAAGTATGCATGGTGTAAGATGAATTTTGAGCCTTCCTCAGAACTCTTCGCTGTCTGTACATGTGTTTACTCTCGTTGTTTTTTACCAATCGAGTAATTTATCACAACCACTTCCCATTCATTCTCATTTCGTAAACAGCATAACTGATATCCCATTCTTATCTCCCTATACACAGCTGTTTACATGCACGAGGATCCCCCTCACAGGCAGATCAAGGAGGATTTTATTGTCAAAATTGCCAGTTTTGTACAATTACAGAAGAATAAATCATGATTATGAAATGGTTTGTCAACAACTTTTCTGTTTAAGTCATCCCATAATAGTTATATCTGGCACAGGATTGTTTGTAAACATATTTCCTTTTTAGGTCATCGCATAACAGTTGTGTTTTGCACAGGATTTGGTGCAAAATCCGGCACATTGAAAAGAGAAAATCATAATGTCATCTATGTGGTCAATGCGGAGGTATAAACCAATTAGCTTGACCACAAGAAGACCGACGTAATTTGTGGCATGCATTATGCTTTCTGTATGTTTTGCTCTCCCCTTCGCTGTTCCCCTGTGCAGAAATCATCACATCACTGGAAAAAGTTCATTTAGGGGGAAGTAAAATCCTCTCGCACGGAAGTACTTCAATACTTCCTACATTAATTTTGCACAATCTATCCATCCACATGACCATGTTGTGACAATGCAGGATATTGTGTAGGGAGAAAAAAAGTATCACCCTATTAAAAATTGCTTGTAAAGCAGGTTTTCGTGACCAAAAATCCCCCATACACACTAAACACATACGTACGTACACGCACCAACACTTTAAAACACTGATTCTTTGTTGTTGTTGTTGTTGTTTGTTTGTTTGTTTGCTTGCTTGCTTGCTTGTTTGTTTGCTTGGGGGAGCACTGTTTTCCACTATTGAATTTTGAAGTTTTCTTCTGTTGTATATAATGTACTCCACAAATATGACAGATAACTGCAGCCATTGTACTCTTTTGCTCTGTATCTCTGTTCCAAACAAATGGACATAAGTACAGGGGAAAGTCTATGATACAAAAGTTTGTAGGCCTACACACGTGCACACAAGCATGTATACAAACACTCCATAAACATACATGTACTGTACACCCAACTACACATAATACACATATCCTGCAAAAAACAAGTTCTAGTACAAGGGCATGCTATGCTACGAACACAGTTCTTTTGGGTACTTTTTTTCCCCCCACACGGATGTGACTTATGTCCAACCGAGTGGATCGGCTTCCAAGTTCCGACCTGGTTCAATCCGAACTTGCAATGTACCACACGTCATGCCTCACGCGTGAAATGGTGCACTCCGTGTTCACATAAACATTGCAGAATTGTATATTGTAAAACAAAACAATCAGTACAATAACTGTTTCGTTACAATTGAAAACGTAACGAGAAGGATGTGGAACCTGAATTGTTAAATTATCTCATCAACATGGAGGAGATTGATTAACAGTTACATGTAATGGGAGTTTGAGGACACAAAAGTGTCACTGTTTTCAAACCCTCCATACAGCCCGTTTGCAATATGACTACTTAAATTTGCAGTGATCTCATCAATTGGTCTACCCCCACTTTGTCTAATAGCCATTTAGTCTCAACCCACATGGTCTAGTCCTGTTTCATCTATAACCAGTTCGCCTCATGACCATTTAGTCCAATCGCCACTTAGCCTCATTACCAGTAGGTCTACCTCCAGATGAGCTATGCCTATTTTGTCAAAAAAAAAATGGAAAAAAATCCAAGGAGTCAAAATTGCAATTACACCATAGTCATAAGACAAAATGATAATTAGCCAAACAGGACATCAGACCAAGTGAGGATTAGACCAAACGGGCATTACATGAAATTGATAGTAGATCAAATGAGTTTAGACGTACAGTAGTGGTGTTAGATGAACTGGGAAGTAGACCATCTGATATTAGACCAAGAGGCAATAAACCAAATTTGCCAGGTTGATATGAAATGACAGATAATAAAGCACTTGCATGCATCAAATTACTGCATCATCCCCCCCCCCCCAAATCACTCCAGGAAAGTTTGATATTATTGTTATTACTATGATTATCATGATCAAGATCATTATTATTATCATCATGATAACCTCCAAGGTTTTTTTTTGTTTGTTTGTTTTTTCCGCCACTGCTTTGTTTGTCAGTCTGTTTCCAAAATAACTCAAAAAGTTGTGAACGGATTTGGATGAAACTTGTAGGGAAAGTTGATAATGACACAAGAAACAGATAGCTAAATTTTGGTAGTGATCAGGGCATTTTTATGAATTTTTGAAGGATTCTTTAAGATCTTTTGGCAAATAGGGTTGGTGAACTTGGGAGTTCAAGCTGCCCGTATTTGAATATTTGAGGTTTGCATACGCGCACTAAAGCATGTGCTCTGTTCAAGGCGGTGAACAGCAGGAAGCTGATGAGGTAAACACAAGGCTTCTTTATCATTGAGAAATTGGGCTATTTTCAGCATATGTGTATGAGTAAAAATGAGCTTGGGAGAAGTCTGCACTCTCCAAGTGCTTTTTTAGTTATCATCATTACCTCCGCCAAGGGGGGAGGTTATGTTTTCAAGACCGTTCATTCGTTTGTCCGTGTGCAAAATAACTAAAAAGGTTGTGAACGGATTTGGCTGAAACTTGCAGGAAAGTTTGAGAATGACACAAGGAACAGATGATTAAATTTCGGTAGTGATCCAAAAAATTTTCTGGACTTTATGAAGGATTTTTGATATTTGGGCAGGTAGGGTCAATGAACTTCAGAGATCAAGCTGCGCAATTTTTTGAGGTTTTCATTAAAGTGCACACTCTAGTTTCTGCCGGGGTGAGATGCGCGATGGGCAGCTGAGGGTTTATGAAGTTACAAAAGGTTTCTATATTGGAAAATCGAGCAATTTTCAGCATGCACACCTACATGAGTGGAAATCACTGATCTCTATGGAAAAACAAGATCACTAGTGAAAAGTAGCTGCGCTCTCAGAGTGCTTCTCTAGTTATTAAAACTATCATTATTATAAAAATTATTATTACTATCACTATGGTCATTATCATTATCACTACCAATGCTATTATTACCATCATCATTATCACCATTGTTCACAAGTAGCCTGTATACAATGTATATGTTGGTTACATCTCTCCTTCTATGCTTCCCTGTTTTGCATATAATTAATGGAAGGAAAAGATAATTTGCCATTGATGGCAGTTACATCAGAGAAAAGTTGCATTAGAAAAAAATGCAGAAAAAACAGTTATACAAGAGATTATTTTGACTGAAAAAAAAAAAACACTTCAAGAGCTGAATCGTTTTGACCTCACCAAGTGCAAGATTCACTTCCCACGTCATCAGCCAATGTATACTGTTTGCGAAAAGAATGTCGAGTTTAATACAAAACATCTTCCAAACAATTCACATTTAACCCCCCCAACATTTACCCACATTTTGCGCCATAATATTTGTATCAATTATCAACGATACCATCGATTGACGAAACTGTCCAAGGTGAACACTGAAGACTTACAATTACATGCATCCCACCGTCATCCTCTGATGAGGAGCTAGCAAAATAGTTTTGTCCTCTGTCTTAGTATGTTTTATTCTCTCCATGTTCCCATAATGTTATCGCTAATTTTTGTAAATTTTAATTTTGTGCTTGTTTTAATATGTTTTATTCTCTCTGTGCTCCTTTTATCATTTGGTATTTCAATGTTTAAATTGCATTATATTGTGTATGATTTGTTTTCAAGGGTACATTCTTTTTTAACAAGCCTCTTGCTTTCTCAGAACTGTACCTGCTACATTTTGTAAACATTTTATATCCACACGATTTTAATTATTGAATAAATGTATGAATTGATTGAATTGATAGTCTTGTGTTTGTTTGCTTTTGTTGTTGTGGTTGTACACTTGGTCATTCTTACATCTTCATCAATAACATCTGGACAATCTAGTGACCAGTGAGGACATTACTAGCGATCACAGGTTATCCTCTAGTGCTGTAAAAGTGGATATTTTCGCGTGACTAATTTTTCGCGCTTGGCCGGGTCGGAAGAGTTTCGCGTGTTTTTAATTCCGCAGAATCAAGACATCACGCACAGGCACATATGGCAAGCAAAAATATTCGCGTGCTTTTATTTTCGCGCTAGTTTCTGGTTGCGCGAAATGCGCGAAAATTTGAACACCGCGAAAATTTCCACTTTTACAGTATACTTACTTGTATGTACCGTATTAGGCTACGACGCAAAAAACAGTAGTCTTGCTTTCGTTTGTTATTGTTGCTGTTGTCGCACAGTGGGCTGTCTTCACTTTTGCATCAATAACGAATAACATCACTCTGGACACGCTTTGTAGAGACCAGTGAGGACATTACACTAGCTATCACAGGGTTATCTCCATCACAACTGCCAGGACACCAGATCACCCTTCTGTTGTGTTACGTTGTTGTGTTGTTGTCATCAAAGTGTGTCAGTTAAACATGACGTGCGAGTAAAACATGACCTACTGTATACGCCGTTATTTTCGCGTACAGATATTTTCGCAAATGACGAGGTAATAGACATTTTCGCGAGGTGTTGTTTTCGCGAATTGACGCCGACGCTTACGTTAATGCCCGATCAACAAAGCGCATAGAGACAATTTTGCGTGTTTTTAAATTCGCGATCCAACAGCAATTCGCGAAATTCGGGAAAATTAAACCCTCGCGAAAATAACGGCGTATACAGTATTTGGAAACTATCTGCGCTAGATTGACGGTGACTGTCGTGACGTGTGGTGTAAAATAGCACACCATTTGCTTGTGAAACATAGCAATAAACATAGTGTACAGATATTACAATACAATCAATCCCGTAACAATCACAGCATCCCCGTATCCGACCCGATTACCCCCCCCCCCCACACACACACACACACACACACTTCGAAAGTGTGATAAAATGATCTGAGATCGCAGAACCATCAGACTGTACCGTAAACATAACTATTAAAGTGAGTGCATGAAATGGTGTACGGCACTTTTGACCCCAAGAGTGACATTTAATTACTGACAACATACTGCATCACCGGAGCTCAAGAGAGCATCCACATCTTTCCATGCCAAAAACTCTGTGAACCCCATTCCCTCTGACCTTTGAGGTTAAAATAAAATATTTGTCATACATCACTTTATCGTTCCACATTATAAAGTTTAGCGCTAGCACTGTTGGTATGTATTTCTTAAGTTCTTTGGTTGAATTATCAAGTGGGGCTCTCGAAAGTTTAATCGTAACAAAAATTACGTTTGATGTGGATACACTTCATACATGTAGTTTAAAACTATACAAGCTAATCACCAAAGTTAAAATTTCAAAGATTACAAATGTTGCAAGAACCTAACTATTGCTGCAAATGACTACCTGAATTATTTGGTAGCAAAATTGAATAGCAGAAGTGGTGCGTGGGTAAGGATTGCTACCGATTACTGAATGACACTCAACTTTGTAGATCTCTAGAAGTCCTCACACTGACGCATTCTATTCACTCAAGTACCGTCAGCGTTTGAAAATGTCTATTATGGGAGGGAAAAGGTCATAAAAATATGGGACAACTTTTCCGTTGTGACAAAATACATTGAGGCAGGCGGAGGATGTGCGAGTATTACATCCTCTTTGTGATTTCTTGTGCTGGTAGCCCAACTAACCATGATTTCCGTAGTTACTACCAGTCTTCATCAAGATTGGCATGGAATCAAACCGGAATCAGGTATCGCGATGAGGTGGTTGGGGGATGGGGGTGGGGGTCTTAAAGGCATAATTTACCATTTACAGATGAAACAAGAACTCAGCATTAGTGCTTTAAATAGTTCTAGAATATGAGTTTGGGATAGAAACAACCACTGTAAAAATTTGAATCTGTATAAATCGATGCTCAGTATTGTTAAATACAAAATATGTGAACAATAGTTATAATAAAAATGTTTGCAGACTAAACCATCTACAATTATGGTTTATTGAGAAAAATACTAATATCTCCTTATAAATATAAAGCCTTAGATAAGGCTTTATTGTGAAAATTGCATCAAAAGTGATATCTTGAACATTTTTTAAATCACTGCTCCCAAACGTAAACTGGACCTTTAAATGTAAAAAAGATTTCCTCAAAGTATAATACTGTTGCTATGACCTTAGGCCTCCTAATCAATTAAAGAACAAATTCACCTTAATATACATGTGGATTGAGAGAAAGCAGCAGTATTAGTAGAACACATCAGTTTTCAACAGATATAAACTAGATGAAGTTCCAGTTACATATCTCTTGGGTTTGATTTTTTTTTTTTTTTTTTTTTTTTTTTTTTTGGGGGGGGTTTGGTCTAAGTTCATTGACCTTTGACTCCTAGGGAGTTTCATCGAAATCCTAAATCAGGGTATCAATACCTGAAATATAGTGTACCTGGGCCAGATATACCAAGAAAATCCATGACACACTTTTTCTTAGAATTGCAGTAATGAGAAATGGGACGTACAGACCAGAGGATAGATGAATGGACGAACAAACTGAGAAAAATGCCCCAAGCACCCTTTACAACAGAGGCATATAAAAAGTGCTCTCTGAAATGCAGCTCAGCATCTTTTATATGCATACTGGCACCAGTAACTACTGGACAATATAATAAACCAAACAAATAAAGCAGATTGGGAGTATACATCCTTATTCCATGTTACCTTTTTTGGTCCTCGAGTCCTTGCCCCCACTTCTCTCGATCCAGCCTTTCCTGGCAGCTGACTGACCTATTCACACAAACAGAAATACAGATATCTTCATATAAATTTCACTTCATTTCATTTCATTTCATTTCATTTCATTTCATTTCATTTCATTTCATTTCATTTCATTTCATTTCATTTCATTTCATTTCATTTCATTTCATTTCATTTCATTTCATTTCTGCATGGTACAAGTAATGAACTATGATCACTTTCGGAAATATACACATTGTATAGATCTGTCTTTAGGCCAACATACAGTCAAACCTGTCTATAGCGGCCACCCAAGGGATACGGAAAAAGTGGCCGTTATAGACAGGTGGCCGCTATAGACAGGTAATCGGGTCAACTTTGTGTGCATTGCCTACATGTACATGTATCATTGTTGTATATACATGTACATTTATGTGTGTACGTATGCACACGTGTGTATCATGCATAGAACAATGCCGGTGTTTATGAAATTGTTGCACAGTACACTAGATGTAGCATGTGCACAGTCATGAATTAGTGCATTATTGTGACTGAATAAGTGATGAATGCAACGGTGGCGATCACTGAATGTTGCCCAGAAATGACTGGCACGGCTAAAAAGCAGAAAAACACCCTGAATTATCAGCTCGGCTACGGCTCCATCGGGTTTTTGGCCGCTATAGACAGGTTAAAATCTACCGCGGGAAACAAAAGTTGTGGCCGCTGGCCGCGTTAGACAGGTGGCCGCTATACACAGGGTCTTTAACATGGCTTTTCTCTCGGGGGGATTTTTCAGTGGCCGCTATAAACAGGTGGCCGCTATAGAGAGGTGGCCGCTAAGGCAGGTTTGACTGTACATATACTGTATTACGCAGTCTAGGACTGAAACAGGACAATTACCCCCACCTCACTACATTAATACCAGTAATAAGTGATAGGGTTATGGGAAGAGTAGGGTTACAGGGTTAGGTTTTCAGTTAGAGTACGGGTATGGGTTAGGATTAGTTTCAGGATTAGGATTAGGGCTAGGGTCAGAGAAAGGGTCAAGGCTAATTGTCCAGGGGTCAGAGCTGTTTATCTTGGACATAATTCTGTTCCTTTTATTAAGTAAGCAAAGAGACTCTAAATTTTACCTTTAAAGATGTCTATTCCAAACCATTACTTCCTAACAGGAGCTGGGGTATGAATTCACACTATCAAATCTCATTGATATTTCCTCAATTTGTTAATTCTTCTATGAGCTGAGATACCCAACTACTGTGTGTTTATGCAAAGTAATCCCGTCCTTGGGTGTTTTTCCCTTTAAACATGCCATTCTTCAACACATTGCCTCCAAGAGAATAAAAATTCCATTGAAATGGTGAGAGTGAGAAAGTGATAAAAAAAAGAATGGGTACTGCTCTTTTTTTTTTTCGTGGACAAGGTGAAAATGAGCAAACATTGGTGGCAGAGAACAATAGCCAGGCAAACTGTTTTTCCTTGGGGCTGTTGTCATCAGCACCACACAGAGGTCAAACAAGGTCACTGATCACCTCCTACACAGTCCTAGGGTCTCAAGAGAACTGTTCACACGACAAAAATTAGCGAGAGTTAACCTTTGATTTTTCGCCAACCTAATACAAATGGTGATAATCTTTGGTGGACGGATTTAAACACACTCTTTGCAAATTGAAGCCGACGGCCTTTTTCGCTGCATGAAATTTTCGCAAATTGCTACTGGTATTCACTGCATAATGTAGACAAGGATAATTCTGTGAATCTTGGCTCCTTGCAAAATTTTTGAAATTGTCATGCACACAGAAAAAATTATGGTTTTTCAGTAAGGCATTACTGTTGGTGGCTAAAGGATTTACATGCACAATGCAGAACCATCTTTTATTATAGCAACTCTGTACCATAAGCTAAGCTCTTGCACCAAATGAGCGAGAAAAAAAAAATTGACGATTGATGTTTCTATTCCTCATTATCCCAAGTTTGTGCTTGTGAGATCTGTTTAACAATGCCGCACACTCTCTGAGACCTAGTTAGAGGTAAATACACTAATCTTAATTTACTATAGGCACTTATGATTTGGGTTCTTCCCTAGCTGACAAGTGCACACTCAGCAAAAGTGTAGTGTAGTATAATGTAGTGTAGTGTAGTGTAGTGTAATGTAGTGTAATGTGAATGTAATGTTATACAAATGATGCACAGGATAGAGTGTGTTAGTGTAGGCGTGGTGCACTCGAGGGTATGTACAATTGTGAAACATGCACGAGGCGAAGCCGAGTGCATGTTGCACTACATTGTAAATACCCGAGAGTGAGCTACGCCTCCACTAACGCCACGAAATAATCCTGTGCATCATTTGTTTTATAAAATGGGTCGAAAATTCGAGAACTAACATCATTTTTCAGCGTTTTTCACGTACCTTTGTGGGTCAAGACGTCCGAAGATGTTCGTCCCAAACATTTACGCACGTCGCACTCGCGGAAGTCCCGCACATACAGTATATAAAGTATAATGGGGGGTTGGGTTTCCGGACACTTAAGTTCCCGCATGAAAACTTACTTATTTTACATAGAATATGCACCCTTTACCTTAAAGACTTGATATAGACTCCTCATATAGGCCTACTAGACAACATACTCTGAAAACGGCGTGAGAATTAACCTGCTAAATCGTTGGATTTGCTCTTCAAAGTGACTCCATGTACGCGTCCGGTCCCATAACGCTTGGTCTACTGTACTGTACAAAGTGTACGTATAGTAGAGTATACGTACGTACGTACGCCACACATGTTATGCACAAGGGAAGACAGGCCGGCCGGCCGGCAGCCCGAACTAGAAGTTGTTTACAGGATTGACAGCGCGTATGCATGCAATTCATCAAAGGAGCCGCCGCGCGCACAGACGATCTGCAATCTACCATAGGATTACAGGCAGTGCAATTGTACTGAAGTAAAGGAAGGAGGTGTGTCTCATTTCAGCGCTTCCTATTGGCTACATTCTTGAACCTATTTTATAAAATGTAATGTAATGTAATGTAACATAATGTAACATAATGTAACGTAATGTAATGTAATGTAATGTAACGTAACGCAATGTAATGTTATGTCATGTCATGTCATAACAACCAGAAATATTCACGAATTTGAGCCGATAGCCTTTTATGCAACATGACACTTCACAAATTAACATTGTGAAAAAAAACAGCAACAGCAACAAAAAAAACACCACTTTCATGTGCATTAAACTGTCACGAATGTTGTCCATAGAATTTGCACAAGTTTTGCACATGCAAACTATCTGGTTTTACAGTGTAACCCCACTTTTATCCTCCCTTCTAAAAATTCACCCTACTGTATCCTAGCAATTGTGGGACCACTTCACACTGAATCTCTACATGATTGACGGCCCTCTTGACCCCATACTCGAGACTTTCTCAGTCAGCCTTTAGGTGTTCAGTGTTGTGTCTACAGCTTATATGGTAGCTGGAAAGCATTTTTAATGCACTGAGGCACGGAGGAAGGTATTCAAATTCACACACACACACACACACACACACACACACACAAACATGAAACATATATACATAATATAGACATTATGCAAATGCAACAACTCAAGCTTTTGTTTTAGTTTTGTACTGTTCTGTTTTTCATTATTAGATGATATTGTTTCAGCAAGCTGCTGTTAACTGAGGCTACCAAGTGTGATGTGTGATGTGGTAAACAAAACCTTTGTCTCCAGCTACTAGAATTTTTATGGACACATTACTGCCAATTTCAAACTACAAAAATGTATAGGCCTATTGTATGAGATGCCTACCCTCTCACTCAATTGGGAAAATTAGTATCTTTTTTTTTTGGGGGGGGGAAATCACATTCGATAGTTTCTCTTGCTCCTTGAGTTACTGTTATACTATTGTTCATTTCATTCTATATGAAGGTTTGTTTAGTGAATTTTCACACAATGAATTATCGCAGCAAATCTGACTTAAATTGCTTAAATTACTTGTTTACTGTGAGTATACAAATATAGTTGTGTTATATTCTGTGTCCTCTTTGCGTAAACAGCCATTTTTACCACACAGCAACAATCCTGGCCTCTGTATGCATACATCTCGATTGACTTATTACTGAGAAGGCCATAGTGTTCCCCTTTGCCAATCCTGCTGATCACACACAAACAGGGTCATATCTATTATACTGTTGTGGTCTTATCGCCAAATCAGTATTGTTTGGATCCCCCTCCGCCCCCCCCCCCCCAACCCCACCCCCCTTGCATGAGAAGGACCCGTGAGCAGGCCAAGTGAAAGTGTTTTTTTGGCCGTGCCGCTTCAGTTCGCACTACTGGCAGCAAAATACTGTAAAACATGATATATTCGTGGCATGAATTTTTCGTGAATTGGAGCTGACTGCCTTTTTTGCGGCATTAAATTTTCGCGAACTGCCACTAGCATTCAATGCATATAGTGTAGACATGAACTTTTGCGTGCATTTTAATTTCGTAAATCTTGGCGCTCGCGAAATTAAAATGCACGCGAACATTTCTCGTTTTACAGTAGGCCCTACTTTCTCATGTGCTAACCTACCAAGGTAGTGACCATCTTTGTGGGAATCAAAATCTCTGTGTCGAACAGACGACTCCCATCTATAAGGAAGTTTGACATTGCTCCTTGAGTACAACCCGAGGTATCGTACAGGTCCTGTTCCACTGATATATCATAGGAACTTCACTAACAATCTAGCGTAGGACCTTAATTAATCAATTAGTCACATGATAACAGCTGTAACCATGTCACTCAGATCTACATGTATCTTTCCACTGTAACCATGTCACTCAGATCTATCTTGCAGCAAACAGCATCATATTCACAAGCATTCAAAGCAATTAAACTGAGAATACCTGAAATTATAACATTCTCTTGTTGCTTTTCTTTTTGAAGCAGTACGGTATGATGCTGAAAGAAAGCATTCTTCTTTCCCATCTGAGCTGTTCTTCAAAAGTAAAGGACATTTCACATCCCCAAACGATATATGTAGTATCATAGAATGAATCCTTTCAATATAATCATAATGCTTTTAATCTATGAAAGTCACTTTGTACAGAACATCCTGATTCATACCTTTGCTATAATCAGAACAAGTTAAAAGCACAACCAAATCATTTCATTTCACATTTCAATCCAGCTCAAAACAACATGTCCCGATCACAAGATGCACAAATATTGTCAGTCTGGGCCAAGAATCCGGATCAATCAGCTGATCTTGCAGGGTTATCGGCCATGTTTTAAGAGATCGCCTCTTGAGGAAGGGCACAAGGTCAGGCCAGTTCTGTGTTAGCCAAACATCCACAAGATGACCAAAACAGCAGGCAGGTAGGAGCAGCAGAGCCTAGAGAACATTTCCTGCAGCCTTATCAAAAAGATTCAGGGTCTACAGCAACCATTGTATTTAATTTTACTTACCTTGATTTGCTTTGGTTTGTTTAGTTTTTTTTTTTGTTTTTTTTTTTTACTTTTTTAAAGGGGAAGGGGGTAGTTTTCTGGTTTGTTTTTTGTATCTGAATCCATATTTGGGATCTGCCAAATACTGTATATGCCATATATCAATAGTGAGTCTAGTTTTTTGCAAATCAGGACTTCCCGACAATTTCGCGAGTGGTTACACTCATGATCATATTACAAAGTAGAGTTATGAATGGAGTAATGCTCTCTTGTAGCCTGTCACATTCACGTCAAAGTCAGAGATTTCATTTCAAATGTTGTTAAATGCGCACATAGCGCTCGACTCACAAAATTAACGAAAATATAAAATGAAAATATGTGAAATGTGAAAATATATGGAAAATATATGTGAAAATATATGCGAAAATATATGGCATATACAGTAATGTAGGCATCCTATTACCTTGTTTCATACGAGACAATAGGTATTTAAGTACACAGAGATTCAGGCAGCACGTATAAAACCCTGTATTTGAGATTTTCAAACTGGAAACAATCGTTAAAGGCAGTACAGTGCACACCCGTTATAACGAACACGGTTATAATGAAATTCCGGTTACAATGAAGTAAAAATTCAGGCCGCAACATTATCAGCTCCATGTATTTTTATTTTTAGTTGTTCGGTTATAACGAAATTTCGATAGAACGCAAGAAAACTGCTGGTCCCGATGACTTCTTTATAAGGGGAGTCCACTGTATTTACCATTTGCAGATGAAACAAACCCTGCTTTAGTGCTTCAAAACAGTTCTAAATCGTGACTAAGGGATAGAAACAACCAATGTAAAATACGTCAACCAGTATAATCAATGTTTAGTATCGTTAAATATACAAAATGTGAACATTAGTTACAATAAAATTGTTTCTAGAATGAACCATGTAGGCCTACAGTTATGGTTTATGAAGAAAAATTGTGATATCTCCTTATATTTTAGGCTTTATTCATTGCGGCATTTTATGTGGTTGGAAATTTTGTGATACAACTGACCTCCAGATATGCATCCGATGTGATAGCTCAAACATTTTTAAAATCACTGCTCCTTATGGTAAACACTGCCTTTAACCAAATGCCTTGCAAAAAAAAAAAAAAAATAATGATAATAAATTCCTCTCTGGCGTTACTCATAAGTGGACATTAACAACACAGCTTAAAGTGCAGCATAAAGGGGGGGGGGGGGGGGGGGGGGGAGCTGGTCCAAACCAGTATCTACTAGCATTGTTTGACTCAGGGGAGTGTGCGGATTAATCCTTTCACAGCCGCTAGCTTAACATCCTATAGACATATGTATGTTACCAAGTTAGCCATGGGAGTAAAGACGGTTAGAGGAAGGAGCATGCTGATAAACTCAAGAGGGCTGCCCATGCCGGGGAGTTGAAAAGTTGAGGGTCCCCCGACCACTCTAGAGCGGATTTCTCTTTCTGGGTAGGACAAAGCCCTCTTTAATAACAAATATTATCAATCCGGCCTCCCCACCCTATTCCCCCCCCCCCCCCCCCACATATCTAATACTTAACCCTTTCAGACCTAATCCCCAACCTCTATTTATGCTCGAGCTTGGGTCTATGGTGATGTACACCATTGTATATGTGGCATCTGAAATGTGACTGCCTCTCAACCGGTTAAGACCACCTCCTTTACATGCCGGGCAAACTGACCCCCTTTGAACCATACTGCATGCATGGTGCGCTTGACCTCAACCCAGGAGCTGCTGGTCAATGCTGACTGACCATGTAGGTCACTGGCTCCTTGATGACCATTCAAGACTTGGTTGGACGATAATAATTTACAAAGGGATCTCAGAAAAAAAAAAAAATCACAACCCATTCTTTTCTATAGGGCATATTCAGCCCCTTTCCACAATTACCTAGTTTTTCTTTATATTAATACACACAGACACAAACTAGAGTACACAGCCAAAAATAAAATCTTACAGTGCACTACAAAATGTTGCTAGTCTTTGCTACATCTACCCTGCTAGTCTCAATGATCCAGAGACTCACTATTATCGTTTAATCATTAAAAAAAAGGTGATGAAAATCAATAAAGATGATCAAAGCACTGTACCTCAAGAAGTTTGTCTTGTATACTTAGAATCTGTTGTTGTTGTTGTTGTTGTTTTGTTTTTCGTTGTACGAGAAGCTTGTTAACTTGGCTTTACATTCAGAATCAGTCAGCTGGAATCGAACAGGAAACAATATCCACCTGACCTTTATGGGTCTGAAGTCTCAGACTACATCAAGACAAGATATTGCAGTCCTATATCAAATTATGACTGGTGTCAAACCATCTAAAAATAGCAACATAACTGACCTTTTCGCATATCTTCTTTCCAGATTTCTATCTCAAACTCTTTAATAGAAGTTCATATCTTGTAGAGATTTTTTTCCTTTTTTTTTGGGGGGGGGGGGGGTTGGGGGGTTGGGGATGGGGGGGGGGGGGGGAGGGAGAGGGAGGGTAAGAAGGAAGGAAAATCATATGATACCCTGACTAGACATAAAGTGTATCTTGGCTTATTTTCAGGACATAATGAATGGGTCTTTTCTTCTTCTTTTTTTTCATCTTCTCTCATCTTTATCCACCTACTACAAAATGGAAATGTCTCAGGAGTCACAATTTTTGGCAAAGAATCCTCAATTTCATATTTTTCCATCCTTCTTTTCTCTGATGATGCAAAACTAGCCCGTGGACAAATCCATGACATTTGGATACTTGGCACCCACACTATTGTCTTGAATTCTATCAATCTTGAGATATTTGCTGCAGATCACACACACACACACACACACACACACACACACACATGCACCTCCTAATGCACACAGTGGGAAAAACATAGTTTCATGGTAAAAAAAAAAAAATCACATTTTTATCATACATTATTTTGATTTAAGAATGGACAAAACGGCACATACAGGTGCTGAGCATACTGAAATTATATTTCTTTAAAAATGTATAGTTTTTAAATTTCATAAACATGTTTCTTACTGTACATCCAGAAATTTTTGTATGCATGAAACTTTAATGAATTTTGTGAGGAGCATGACTCGTAAAAGTAAAGTGTACATGAAAGGTTTTGTCTACACAATGCATATTTAATTGAGGACGGGCTGATTTTGCTACAGCATGCATTTCCAATAGACACTTGCGCAAGTATACTCGGGACTCGTCCTCAACAGGTTAAATCTTTATGTGCCACATTACAGAATATGAGAATGCAACATATAAGCATGCTTTGACAAAACATTTTGTTTTTCAAACCTACATGTGTGTAAGTTTTAAGCCCAGGAAAAGGCCATCAGCTCCAACTTATCATTTTTTCAGTTTCGTGCTGCGAATGATTCTGGTTTCATTGTACTTTTTGATAAAGAGAAACATATCAAAATCTGTTGTAAGAACTACTCGGCAGCTCTACTCACTGATACACTTTCATACCCCTCCACCCCCCCTCCCCATTTTTTTTTCCCCTGTGAATAGCACAAGCATGGTGACAGATTTTCCTAGAAAATTGCTTCGTTGCCAATATTTTGCATCAGTTGATTGAATGCATAAGCAGTGAAGGCTATTTCAATATCTGACTACATGAACGGGCAAGTAGAAACTAAAGCTGAATAGGCTTTGTCCACTTCAGGAAATGAAAAAAAAAATGTTTTCAACACACAGACACAAACACCCACACAGACACACACACAAACACACACATAAACCCATACTCATGCTCACACAGTTACAGTAGCATGTCTAAAATGTTATAGGGGTAAAGGGTCCATAATGCATGCACATGCACATTTTTGAGCAGAGTCTCTTGAGCGTAATCAATCCTAAAAGTCACACAATGACACTTATGCCCTTCTGGTTCTTAGCTGATGCCAACTGCTTTCCACAAACACCTTGGATTTTCCAATGTCTGCCCTTCTGACTTGGGGGGAGAAGGGTGAATGTTCATTTTGTAATCAACCACATTCACACAGCCATGCTTTCAATGCTGACCAATAAAAGGGAATAATCAAAGGAAGGCTTTTTGCAGCACATGCATCTCTCGGACGGTTTTACACTTGCAAATGAAGTCAGTTGGAATCACATTTCTGAAAACCATTTTTGGATCTGTTTAGAGTTAGAATGGTCAGACACTAGACTGTGTCTCTTTGCCTACAAGGCAACTACAAAAATGACTTTCCATTACACAGCTGTGTCACAAACTCCATCAAGACCCATCAATTATACATTACACATTCTTTACGCTAAACATAGATTTTTTTTTTTGCAAGTAAATTTTCACTCTAAGTTGGGCAATATGAATTTGTGTGTTTTTAATGCTGCAGAATTAAAATACTGTATAGTATTACATACGGCAAGCAAAAAATCTGCATGCTTTTATTTTCGTGCTAGATTCATGTAGTGCAAAATGCGAGAAAGATTGCATTTTTACAGCAAGTGTTTGATGCTTTATGTACAAGAGAATCCAGCTGTATGGTGTTCACACACATGATGACATACACGTGTATGTGTATATATAACATGAAGCTATGCTCTTTCTCATCGATCATGTTACAAAAAAAAAAAAATCAATCTGCAAATGGGCACTCGGAATTGAGCAAAACTCTTCTTGGAAAATAAATACCTCCCGCAACACTAATAGCTAAATGATTTCAGGCAGACGAGGGGGGAGAAGCGTGTCGAAAGCTCACTTCCGGAATTAAGAAAATGACTCAATAATCAAAGGGTGAAGTGTTTAAGGTTTCTCGACGTGTTTATTATAAAAACAGTTTCTTTTGTAGGGGCGAAACCGTCCAAGTATCAGGCTGCCTTGCCCCCTGTTTGCGGGCAGGTGGACTTGCAAATTTGTCTTCTTTCATTTCCAGTGTGTGCCTTGACCGCAGTGAACTAGAGCCAAATGGTCGCATAATTGTTATTGAGACTTGGAGCCAGCCTCTCTCTTTCTACCAGCTAATAAATATTTACGACGGGCAAAGGGCTGACCGGCTGGATGGCCACCACGGAGGGATGACCCACTTGGATTGAGGTCATGTCCAGGACATCCAGAGGAGCACGGATATCCTGCTCAAACCAGCCCTCTTATGCAAACCCTTTTTGGCAGATGTTTTCAGCTCCTAGACACTCCAAAGCATGAGGATGCTTGTATGTACCCATGAGCCAAGGGATCTATGCTTTTGTAAAATGGCAGTGTTTTAAGAAAAACAAAAGTAATGACAGTTTTCTGCAAACTTTATTGAAAAGTTGAAATTATTTCCAGGAATTACTGATTAAAGGCACAGTTTACCACTGGCAGCAGTGATTTTAAAAATGTTCGAGTTATCACATTTGATGCATGTGTGTAGGTCAGCTGTATCACAAAACATCCTACAATATAAAATCTTGCAATAAAACCTAAAATATAAAGAGAAATCACTATTTTTCTCATTAAACCATAACTGTAGATGGTTTATTCTCAAAACGCTTTTATTATAACTATTGTTTACATTTTGTATACTTAACAATATTTGACATTGACTATACTGATTCGAATTTTTACATTGGTTGTTTCTATCCCTAACTCATATTTTAGAACTATTTTGAAGCACTAATGCTGCGTTTTTGCTTCATCTGCAAATGGTGAATTGTGTCTTTAATGCAGCATGGTGCAGAATAGGCCTTTTAAACCAGCCCTCTTATACCCACCCATAGACAGGAAGAATGCTTCTAAAATGATATAATGTTTGAATGGAACAAATCAAGGACAACTGGCAGCAAAATTTATCAAAAAGTTACCATGATTTGATGAAATGACTGAGTGATGCAGTATGTCATAGAATAGGCCTTCCAACTATACTTGTTGGGTTTGTTTTTTTCACGCGAGAGTTATGCAGTGATGAACCATCACCTCAGCTTCTTTGCATAATCACTCGTTGAGCCTGTAAAACGAGAAATGTCCACATGCACTTTAATTTCGCGAATTTCGCGAGTGCCAAGATTTGTGAAATTAAAAAGGACGCGAAATTTCTTGTCTACACTATATATGCATTGAACGCCGGTGACAATTCGCAAAATTGCATGCCACGAAAAAGGCCGTCGGCTCCAATTCACGAAAATTTTGTGCCGCAAATATATCACGTTTTACAGTAACCCATTTATTAGGATGAGCTGCTTTTGCTATAGCACTGTCATTTCCCATAGACACCTGCCTGAGTATACTTGGGCCCACATATATACTCGTGGCTATTCTCTAATGAGTTTGATATGCTGTTGTGCCCCAATATCTTTTTGGTGGAACGATTAAATAATACCTTGAATTTCCATAACTTAAACTATTTGTTTTGGTCCAAATCTCTACAATTCTGTTTATGTGACTTTACTTTTGTTCATAAAGGTCAAATCGGAAAAAAAAAAGGATGTAGGAATTCATGATTCGGTGCAGGAATGGACACCATGATGTAGCGGACATCCCTTCCTGCAAATCTGGTTTGTTCCCTTCTTTTAAAAGAACTCCTGAAACTCTTAAAGGACAAGTTCACCTTCATATACATGTGGATTGAGTGAAGGCAACAATGTTAGTAGAACACATCAGTGAAAGTTTGGTGAAAATCCGATAATCCGTTCAAAAGTTATGAATTTTTAAGATATCTGTGCAATCACTGCTGGAGGAGAAGACTACTACAGTGTATGATGTCACATGCGTACAGCGATATAAGGAAAATAAAAAGAGAATTTCACAAAAGTTGACTTTTTGAATGAAGTGTACATTTCTTCGACTTGTTACTGACTTATGTTAGGGGTAATATTATTCCCCCTGACTTCTGAAAGAGAGAAGTCAAGTGTTAGTCTATTATGTGAGAAAAGTGAGAATATCTTGAATTTTCTTTATACTTTCTTTGTATAGTTGTACTCATATGACATCACAAGCTATAGTAGTCTTCTCATCCAGCCATGACTGAGCAGATACTTCAAAAATTCATAACCTTTGAACGGATCGTCCGATTTTCCTCAAACTCTCATTGATGTGTGCTACTAATATTGCTGCATTCACTCAACCCACATGTCTGTGAAGGTGAACTTGTCCTTTAACATTATGACAGTATGAAAGAAAATTATACAGTCAACTGTGCTAGTGCAACATATAATGTACCTTTAGTTTATATCGTATCACTATGAACCAACTTCTAATTTGTCTTTTCCGTATTACTATCATAATCACGACGAATGATCATGGAATGGGGAGGATACTAAGTGCTATTCCATGTACCACAACTCACATGCAGGATGAACCCTTAGCTTTTACAGGAACCACGCTTGCACAGACTGGCATTGGGCTCCTCTAGAGCATCGAGTCAAATTACATTGCCGGTTTCACACTGAAATTTGAATTGACTCTCATCTGAGTCACTCTACTCCAACCCGCCTCTTGTTTCAGTGAGCTGTCGTTTCTTGTTTCGGGCTACATACCAGCGTGCTTTCAGGGGAAGGGGGGGGGGGGGGAGTGGGAGGGGGAAGGGGGAGGAAGGGAGAGGAGGTCAGAGGAGCGGATTTATAAAAAATTACATCTGGTCCTCCTGTATGAATACAAGTTTGAAATCACTCCATTGCAGCAACAAATTCCACGAGCATTGAAACTAGGCTAGTGCCAAAGCCCAGCCAGCCAGCCGGCCATCTTAAGGAATGAATGGACGAATGTGAGACCAAAGTACGCAACCCGTCCTAGTTTCCCAGACGGAGCATTCCATCCATCAGCTAATTATTCGTTACAAGACAGCGGCGATAATTTATGGCGACCGTTGCGTGACAATCACCGAATGGCTTCAATGGCGAGGTGCAGTGCATCAAACGAAGCTTGTTTTTAATTCTGAGTTGTGTTTTGGTTTGTTATATCTCACCTGAGCCGTCAAGAAGTGAAGTAATGTCACAATAAAAACCCTTTCCTGAAGATAACTACAGATAATTATAATGTTTATCTTGTGCACACTTAGAACATAGTATGAAGTGCATTATACAGTAATCATTATGACTGTTCTCAAAGCATTTATGATTATGTAAAAAGTTACAATCACACAAAATCACACAGAAATTTTAATTCAGACTTTGTACTGTGTATGCTACAACAGATCTGCTATGTGCAATCGGACAAGACAATACATTTGAGATTCTTCTTTTTTTTTTAAAGGCACGAAAAACATTCATGGCAAATAAGTATTTTCAAAATCTGGGTCTAATTGGAAAACCTTCTTCTTCTATGATCTGAGATGTCAATTGATGAAATAAGAAAATTAAGTGCTGACGTACAGTTTCTTGAAGTTTCCCTAAATCTTACTGCCAACATCTATCCAAAAAAAAGGAAAAACAAAAACAAAACAGTAATATGGCATTCTTTTTGTGGGTGCGAGGAAGGTAAGAGAATAAAAGGTACATTTTACTGCAAAAAAAAAAATACTACTGTTTCTGCCATTGCTAGATTATATGTATCCTACTCTTTATAGTCACAACTGGCAAAAAATTCTGGTTTACAGTTATACCCAAAGTAATTGCAAATGTGTTGAGGGGTCTATGAAAAAGACTACTTGGTAGATGGTTTTTTCATTGGGTGACAGCATTCTGTAGTATAATGAAGGCTGATAACTAACATGATATATTGATGACCAATCTTGGCAGAGGGCCCACTAATTCCCCTGGACATTACTCAATGCCTTGACCATGATATATGTCATAAAGTGTGTCAGGGATCTTCGGAGTTCAACTGGCCAACGTAACAGTGCATCCGTCCGTATTAGGACTGCTCGGGCCAGTCTTCAGCACATGGGGCAATACACGTGCTCAGAGACTCCAACTCTCCCGTTTTCGACGGGAGATCTCCCGCCGAAAGCTCATTTTTGCAAAATCTCCCGTTCTCCCGTTTGAGATTTGATTTCTCCCGCCGTGGCTCTGTGTCTCCCGGTGGATAGGATTTCTTACTTATTGCTATCGTATGTTGAGAAAATAAGCCTTAGATAGCACCAAAGAACATCTAGAACCCTATATAGGAACTTCGCAATTCTCACATCACATCAACTTGGAGTCTCCCGTTTGCTAGGGGCTTCGGGCGGGAGAATCTCCAGATCAGAAGGTGCTTGGGGTTGGAGTCTCTGCGTGCTTGAAGTTTTACTTGATCAGTTTCATGGGTGGATACACACGAAGGCACACACACACACACACAAATACAAAATCACAACACACACAGACACACACATACACACACCGCTAATGATACATGTACATACACACAAAAATACAGACAGACACGCAACCACAAACACAGACAGAAAACACAGACACACATGAAACTTTAATGTACTCATGCATACAAAATACATATTCACAGGAACATGTCACACATACGTGAACACATAAACAAACAGCACATATGACGTCAAATACAGTGTATACCAAAGTGTGATGTCAGAGACATTCATCACCATTGTCACAAATGTACACACTAGTAGTTATGTACACGTACATGTATGATGTACTGTATGCCGGGCTGTTTTAATGTGTATGTACACAGGTGGACCAGATTAATGGAGAACATTCTATGTGGTATAGATATAGTACATACAGGCTGACCAGATCAGTGGAGAATTTTCTAGGTGGTATACAATGTAACTACACAGTACATGCATGTAAGAGGAAATACATTATAACTCACTCAATTTAGAATGAGTTCACCCTTTCCAGAATTTTCTGGGAAGTGCTTACATATTTGGCTGAGTGAGGCACTGTCCCTGTAGCCCAATGTGATTGGTAGTTATTCTTGGTAATGATGTTTTGTACATAGTTAGGCAGTGAGTCATCCAGGTTTCCTGGAACTTGGACTGGCTAGTAGGTTGGAGAGAGTTATAGAATGTGCTAGAAGGGGGTGAATGGATAGTATATAAGCCAGAGAAATTCTGCAGTAGGCAGAGTACCCAACACCTCTGCTCTGAGAGTTACGTCACTTCTGGCTCTGAAGCGACTTGTTATAGTCACTCCTGTGTTACCTGCTGACCTGTTATGTTTGTGGAGATAAGGCCTGGGAGACATTTTGCCTGCAGATGATTAATTTGCCTACATTGGAGAGAGACTCCATTTTTATGTCAATGGACATTGCTACGGCAAAGCTGTGGTGGGCTGGATTCTTAGCTGAACGTTATTAAGTGAATCATCATTCAACGCATCAACTGGACGTGGTCGTCACAACGTTTGGACTCTGCACGTTTCGCCGTGGACATATATCGTGGATTTTACCCCGGATCTATACCGTGGACTATCGTAACCTGCGCCTCTGGAGTTACGTCAGAGGAATCATTCATCGGTGCGTCAAGGATCATTCGTCTGTGCATCGAACATCGTATTTGGACACTTTCAAAGGATTATTTAATACGTGTAAGTGATTCCACTATCGATTTATAACTGTTTCTATTGATCATTGTTGTATTGATGTGACGCCGATTACCAGTCTGTACCCACAATATCACTGTTAATAAACCGCCTGAACATCAGTTGATTGTTTTTTTTTGTGCGATCATTCTCGGAGTGATTTTGGTCGTAACAAAATTGGGGGCTTGTGTCCGAGAAGTGAATTTAAGCCAAAACTTAGAATTTGGAACGTTCCGGAATCCAGAATATTGGTACAGACAAAATATCAGTTGAGTTGATTGTTCAATTGTATATTGTGTGTAATACAGTGTGACAATGTCAATCAGTACAATGGATGTTCAGGCATTTGTTCAGAGGACAGATTTGTCCCTCAAAGACTTGCAAAGGTTACGCAAATGTGATTTGACTGCTATTGCACAGCATTTGAATGTAGATGTTCCACAAGGTGTAAGAAAGGCAGAGATTCTTGACTTAGTAGCTGGTCACATGGATCTCAAAGAAGAAATTGACACTCCAGATCAAGCTCAAATTTCTGATCAAATACGGCTTGAGCTCGCTAAAATGGAAATGGAAATGAAGAAAGAGAAGATGAGATTAGAAATAGAAAGAGAGAGGGAAAGAGAACAAAGAGAAATGGAAATGAGGAAATTCGAAATGGAGCAGCAAATGAAGTTGCGTGAGATGGAATTGACTCATGCACAGACTGTTGGAAATCGTGAAAGGGCTCCCCCTGAATTTGATTTGGCCAAGAACATTCGATTGGTGCCAAAGTTTGAAGAAAACAGAGTTGATGCATACTTTGTGTCATTTGAGAAGGTGGCTAACAGTTTGAAATGGCCACAGGAATTTTGGCCCATGCTCCTTCAAAGTGTGTTTGTCGGCAAAGCAGCTGATGTGTACTCATCTCTCTCTGAAGAGCAATCACGTGACTATGCTACAGTCAAGAAAGCAGTGTTGAATGCTTATGAGTTGGTGCCAGAGGCGTACAGACACAAGTTCAGAAATTCGTACCGCAAACCAGGCCAGACACATGTTGAGTTTGCTCGTGAAAAAGAAATGACGTTTGATAGGTGGTACAGATCCCTGAAAGTGGATCAGGACTTTGATAACCTACGTGAGGTTGTTCTCTTGGAAGAATTCAAAAAGAGTGTTGCTTTCAGTGTGAGGTCACATTTGGATGATCACAAAGTGACAAATTTGCATAAAGCAGCCTTGATGGCTGATGAGTATGAGCTGACCCACAGAAATGACAACAGACCACCTTTCAGGAATTTCTCTGGAAATAAGAGAGACAAAAATCAGTCGAGCAATCCAAAGAATGCTGGTCCTGAAAAAGGCCCGAGTTTTGAAACTTCATTGGCACCAAAGCCTCAATCTGACAAAGGGTCCAGTACAAGTGCAAATGTCATCAAATGTTTTCACTGTAACAAGACAGGGCATGTAAAGTCACAGTGTTGGAAGTTGCAAAACAAAACAAAGAAGGACTTGGGATTTGTCATGTCAAAAAGTGTCCTACCAGAAAACAGTGTCCCGTTCAGTGAAACACAGGCCATTGAAAGTCAGTCTCCCAAATTCAAAGATAGGCTGAAGCAGGTGGATGAGAGCTATCGTAGCTTTTTGTTTGATGGTGAGGTGACCCCATGTACTTCTGGTGAGGCAGGTAAGCCAGTAGTCATCCTGCGGGATACGGGGGCCTCTCAGTCGTTGATGGTGGGTGGTGGTATGACTTTTCCACCAGATAGTGCAGTGAATGCAAAAGTCTTGATTCAGACTGTTGATGGCAGTTATATGTCAGTGCCACTGTATAGAGTGGATTTGAAGTGTGACCTAGTTTCTGGTCCTGTGACTGTTGGAGTTGTTCCTGAGTTGCCTATGGCAGGCATTGACTTCCTGTTGGGGAATGACTTGGCTGGGGACAAGGTGGTTGCGTCTCCAGTTGTTTCGGAGAAACCAGTGGTGGTTGCTGAAACTGAGCAGTTGCAGGAGGAGTTTCCTGGGATTTTCCCAGATTGTGTTGTGACTAGGTCTCAGGCTCGTAGAGCTGTTCAAGATGATGCGGATTCTGTTGATGTGGAGGAGAATTCCGGTGTTTGGTTGGCAGAAACCTTTTTCAAGGATTTGAATGATGGGGTTGCTGTATTAGGCTCCGAGGCTAACAGCGATGGGCTGTTTAGCAAGTCTTCCTTGGTTGAAGCACAGCAGGCAGACTCTGAGTTGAAAGGCTTGTCTCAGACGGCGTGTTCTGAGGCTGAGGCTGAAAAGGTCCCTGAGTGCTATTATGTCAAAGATGGCATTTTGATGAGGAAGTGGAGACCTCCCCATAGGCCAGCTGATGAGGATTGGACGGTGGTCCGTCAAGTTGTTGTCCCTCCTAGTTACCGCGGTGAGATCTTGAGGATTGCTCACGAGTTACCTGTTGGCGGCCATTTAGGCGTCAGAAAGACAAAGGATCGGATCATGAGGCATTTCTATTGGCCAGGGTTGAATGTGGATGTGGCTGAGTTTTGCAAGACTTGTCACACATGTCAGGTGGCTGGTAAACCACAACATTCAGTGAAGCCGGCGCCATTGATTCCGATACCTGCGTTTGAAGAACCATTCAGTCGGGTTCTAGTCGACTGTGTTGGACCTTTGCCTAGGACTAGGTCGGGTCACAAGTACCTCTTGACAATCATGGATATGTCTACACGGTTTCCAGAGGCTATCCCATTGAGAAATATCACTGCTAAGACTGTGGTAGATGCTCTAGTGCAGTTTTTCACTAGGTATGGGTTGCCCAAGGAAGTGCAGTCTGACCAAGGGTCAAATTTCATGTCAGGCATATTTCAAGAGGTGATGTATCGTTTGGGTGTGAAGCAGCTGAAGTCGTCAGCTTATCATCCCCAGTCCCAAGGTGCGTTGGAGCGCTACCACCAGACCCTAAAGACAATGATTAGGGCGTTCTGTGAGGAGTATCCCGAGGATTGGGATAAGGGCATCCCTTTCCTACTGTTCGCAACGAGGGACTCCCCAAATGAGTCGACGGGTTTCAGCCCATTTGAGTTGGTGTACGGTCATGAAGTTAGGGGCCCACTGAAGCTCATCAAAGAGAAATTCATGACTGAGGATGATGAGGTCCACCTACTTGACTATGTGTCAAAGTTTCGTGAAAGGCTTTCAAAGGCTTGTGAGGTAGCTAGGGAACACTTGAAAGTGTCACAAGACTCTATGAAGAGAAAGGCAGACAAAAATGCCAAAGCCCGAACTTTCAACCCAGGTGACAAAGTTCTTGTACTGCTGCCCATACAAGGTGAACCACTGAAAGCCAAGTTCAGTGGCCCATACTATGTCAAAAAGAAACTCAATGATGTGAACTATGTGATCAGTACGCCAGACAGACGCAAAGATCAGAGGGTGTGTCATGTAAACATGCTGAAAGAGTACTATGAGAGAAAGGCTAGTCAGCCGGTAGGCGTAGCTCAGGTGGTAGAAGAGGAAGTAGAGGAAGAGGGGGAAGCTCAAGGTGAGCATGGAAGTGAGCCCTCTAGTGCCAGGTTGTCTAACTCAGAGATGTTAGGGAAAGTAGATGAGGCACTGAACTACCTACCTGAAAATCAGAGGAAAGATGTGACTAGTCTGTTACATGAGTACAAGGAATTGTGTAAAGACAAACCAGGCTGCACCCCTCTGGCTGTACATGATGTTGATGTAGGAGATGCTGACCCTATCAAGCAAAACCCTTACAGACTAAACCCAAGCAAACTGCAAAAAGTAAGGGAAGAGGTTCAATACATGCTAGACAATGACATAATAGAACCGAGTAAAAGCAGTTGGAGCTCTCCAATCGTCATGGTGCCCAAACCGGATGGGTCTCAAAGATTCTGTATAGATTACAGAAAGGTGAATGCCGTGACGAAAACAGACTCTTTCCCCATTCCAAGACTAGAAGATTGCATTGACAGGGTCGGAAATTCTGCATATGTCAGTAAAATAGACCTTCTAAAGGGATACTGGCAAGTGCCCTTGACCGACAAAGCCAGGGAGATTTCTGCCTTTGCTACACCAGATGGCTTGTTCCAATGCAAAGTAATGCCATTCGGCATGAAAAATGCTCCAGCCACCTTCCAACGGCTGACAAACCAAATCATTGCCGGACTTGACAACTGTGTAGTATACATTGATGACATCCTAGTGTACAGTGACACGTGGGAGGAGCACATTACACACTTGCGGCAACTTTTTGATCGACTCAAGGAGGCCGGATTGGTGATTAATCTGGCAAAGAGTGAATTTGCAAAGGCCAAAGTGGTGTATCTCGGGCATGTAGTCGGTCAGGGACAAGTATTGCCAAGAGAAGCCAAGGTAGAGGCTATACTAGGCTTTCCCATCCCCCAATCCAAGAAGGAGTTGCTCAGATTTCTGGGCATGGCTGGTTTCTACAGGAAATTTGTAGCGAATTTCAGCACTGTAGTCACCCCCCTAACAAACCTGCTGAAGGGCAAGGCGAAGTACACGTGGACTGATGAGTGTCAAAGAGCCTTCGAGAAACTAAAGGCAGTCCTTGCTAATGAGCCTGTTTTGGCAGCTCCTGACTTCGCAAAGCCATTCAATGTGGCAATAGATGCTAGCGATGTAGGAGTGGGAGCGGTTTTGCTCCAAGAAGATGAAGAAGGCACTGAACGGCCAGTTAGCTACTTCTCAAAAAAACTGAATGCATACCAGAAGAAGTACTCCACAATTGAGAAGGAGGCTCTGAGTCTCATCCTTGCCCTCCAGCAATACGAAGTGTACTTGACAAATAGCAAAGGGGAGATCACGGTCTATACTGACTACAACCCCTTGGTCTTTTTAGACCGGTTCAAAATGAAGAACAACAGGTTGTTCAGATGGAGCATGATGACGCAGCCATATGCACTCAAAATCAAACATGTGGCAGGCAAAAACAATGTAATTGCCGACGCTCTGTCAAGAGTGTAACTTGAAGAGAGTATCAAAGGTGAAAAGTTTTCACCGCGTATCATTTCCAGTGTATGTGTTTAGCATATATTGTGCAAAACAGTTTGATATGATTGTATAAGCTCCGAGAATCTAAGCAATATCATTGTAAATAGTATCCATGAAAAGAGAACATGGAATTAATACAGCTATCCAAAAGGCATGTGATAGTATGTGATTATTGTTGCTTGACTTGGACTTTACCTCACATTCGTTGCAAATAACAATGAGAAATTGTGAAGGTAAAAGAAACCCTTGCTACAGCAAGGCTTTCTTTTTCCCATGGGGGATGGTGTCACAAATGTACACACTAGTAGTTATGTACACGTACATGTATGATGTACTGTATGCCGGGCTGTTTTAATGTGTATGTACACAGGTGGACCAGATTAATGGAGAACATTCTATGTGGTATAGATATAGTACATACAGGCTGACCAGATCAGTGGAGAATTTTCTAGGTGGTATACAATGTAACTACACAGTACATGCATGTAAGAGGAAATACATTATAACTCACTCAATTTAGAATGAGTTCACCCTTTCCAGAATTTTCTGGGAAGTGCTTACATATTTGGCTGAGTGAGGCACTGTCCCTGTAGCCCAATGTGATTGGTAGTTATTCTTGGTAATGATGTTTTGTACATAGTTAGGCAGTGAGTCATCCAGGTTTCCTGGAACTTGGACTGGCTAGTAGGTTGGAGAGAGTTATAGAATGTGCTAGAAGGGGGTGAATGGATAGTATATAAGCCAGAGAAATTCTGCAGTAGGCAGAGTACCCAACACCTCTGCTCTGAGAGTTACGTCACTTCTGGCTCTGAAGCGACTTGTTATAGTCACTCCTGTGTTACCTGCTGACCTGTTATGTTTGTGGAGATAAGGCCTGGGAGACATTTTGCCTGCAGATGATTAATTTGCCTACATTGGAGAGAGACTCCATTTTTATGTCAATGGACATTGCTACGGCAAAGCTGTGGTGGGCTGGATTCTTAGCTGAACGTTATTAAGTGAATCATCATTCAACGCATCAACTGGACGTGGTCGTCACAACGTTTGGACTCTGCACGTTTCGCCGTGGACATATATCGTGGATTTTACCCCGGATCTATACCGTGGACTATCGTAACCTGCGCCTCTGGAGTTACGTCAGAGGAATCATTCATCGGTGCGTCAAGGATCATTCGTCTGTGCATCGAACATCGTATTTGGACACTTTCAAAGGATTATTTAATACGTGTAAGTGATTCCACTATCGATTTATAACTGTTTCTATTGATCATTGTTGTATTGATGTGACGCCGATTACCAGTCTGTACCCACAATATCACTGTTAATAAACCGCCTGAACATCAGTTGATTGTTTTTTTTTGTGCGATCATTCTCGGAGTGATTTTGGTCGTAACACCATGGAAACTGGTTCTAAGCAACCTCACCTAGCCCATATGTTTATGTGTGCACTTGAGTTCAACCCAAACTCCAGCCATGATGAAAGACTGTGATATCATTACATTGGTACTCTATAATACAGAAGACAACAAACTTTTACCCACACACACACACACACACACACACACACACACTCCTACAAGAAACACATGCACACACTCTCACACACAAACAAACACACACACATACTCAACCGGACACAGAGTGACCTCGAGAATCGCCCTTCCCCTTGACCGGTAATATTGCTGGAGCAAGGAGCCGGGCAGTTTAGGATGACCACAACATTCAACAATTTACGACATCCACTCAAACGAAGGACACGCCCAACGCCTTGACCGTGCGAGATAAAAGCGGATCACCCAACGTCATGGCTCAACAGAGACCTGCAGTGCATGTGTGTGACGTATAATTGCTGGCAAGGTCTCGGTCACAACTTCAATTCTCTACTATAATAGCCTTGGACCTCACTCCTTGACATACTTTTTTTGTAAATGTGTAATTCATGCCTTAATCTTTCTCATCCTGAACTGCAGAAGAAAAAAATAATTATAGAGTAAAGAAAATAAACAAATACCTACTGTAGGTTGTTCTACTATGCAACAGCTGTGTACAATGTTAGATTCAGATTCAGATTCAAATTACAATGCTAACAATCATATGATTAAAAACACATTCCTTGGATAAAATTCTGAAAATTTAACAGATATTACACTAGACTTATTGTATTCCATTAGGCATCATAGAACTTTTCAAAGGGGGTCTTTTGATTTGGCAGCTCATAGTCTTTGGTCCAGCACCACTTGCATAATATTTCACTACAAGAAAATGAGTAATACATTTTGTGTGTTTGTTTGTCGCTGTTTTTTTCCTTCAGTAAAAATACTGCAAATCTACCATAAGTAAAGGTTTATTTAAAAGGAAACTGTGCAAATACATTTTTGATGAAACTTTTGTAACTGTTCATCTGCATTCGCTTCATTAATCACTCTATATCTGGTACATGATATGTGATAGAATTTTTATGAAATAATGTTTTCAATAGTGATCTATGAGCAAAAGCTCTATCAATAACAGATAAATAAATGACTATATGTTATGAGTTTTCTACCAGCAATTTGACTTTGACACAGTGAAGTGGGATTTACCATGTCCACTGACCAAACGCCATCCTTGTGGTAATACACTGTTTCATCTCTAATTACGCTCAAATTTATTTTTCTTGACAAAACTGTCGCTTCCAAGTTAATTGCTTTCATGTTACGTAATCTCTCCATTAGGGCATAGTCTCTTTGGGAAGATATATTTAACCAAATTTGGCAGGAATATTGGGAGAGTTTGAATGCAAGAACAGAAAAACAATAGTTTCATTTTTTTTTTTTTTAGTAAAGTCATCATCAATTGGAGAAAAATTAAATCTTTTCAATGATACTGCACCTATTATATAACAAGAAATGTTTTTGAAGATATCATCAAAATTGTCGCACACATTAATGATTTTCTTTGCTTTTCATTAGCTTCAATCTCACATATATTTAGTTGATAAAGAATATAATAATTTTTGCATTCAAAATCTTCATTTCTAATTTCCTTTTGTGCCTTTAACCCGTTGAGGATGAGTCCTGAGTATACTTGAGCAAATGTCTGTGGGAAATGTGTGTTGTAGCAAAATCAAACCGTCCTCAACAGGTTAATAAGCATAGGTACCTATACACACACAACTACGAGTATGAATTTATGCTTGTGTAGTCAAGATATCACTATACATGCATGTAGCTTGTTGTGATCTACTTCTAAAGCACGTACCAGCATCTCAAGCTTTGATAAGCTTATTTCAGAGCAAGGCCAAACCTGTGCATGCAACAGTCCAGTGAAGAAGGACTATGACCTTCCGAGGAGAATAGGTAATCTACCTGCTATCACGCCCAAGATAGTACTACCCCCTCACATCCTTGGGATGAGGACATGAAAAAAAGACAAACGAACAAAAATCCAACGGATGGAGAGAGGAAATCAAATCAATGAATATGAAATCAGTCTCATTATGATACTTGTGAAGGCTTTTGAGAAACTCCAGTAGAATCATACATTTTGATACAGAGCAGACTTATCTTCAAGGAAAGATGCTGATAAGGTATTGGGGGGGGGGGGGGGGGGAAACAAGACCATTTCCGGAACTGAAGCAGGTGCAGTAAAAAAGTAATAACTGCAACATCTAAACATCAAGTCAGCAGGTGTATATTTTTCATGGGTAATATTACAAATGTTGGTAGAATGCATAAAACATCTCCCTTTCAAGCAATTTCTGGTTCAAGACAAGCTTTCTTGATCATGTTCAGTATTATATGGATTACTCAGGCAATTCTCACTAACTGCAAAGCACAAAAGCATTCAATTAAATCATTGTGTTGCAAAGTCTTGACCTACAAGTACCTGTATCGATCAAACATCAAGCCATAAAACATACATGTATGCTTACATACAAGAGTACAAACAAATGTGCACAAATCATATGCACACACTTGTATCTGAAGAGTGTGAGTGTGTGATTTGCTGGCAGGAAGTGAATACAAGGTCAATCTCGGCTCACACTCCCTAGACACATTCTAGAGGTCACACTGCACTGACTGCCATCCAGACTTGTCTTAAAAATTCTATGGGATAATACCTCAAGACCACAACTGCCCAAATACAGTTTGAGAAACATATTACTCTTATTCTAAATGCACAAAAACGGGCTAAGCAGCACCAAACAAGCTTCCAAACATGTTGAAACATGTGATCTTCTGACCAATCTCAAAGGGCCTAGTCACAAAACTCATGGATGTTTTATTCATTAGCAATACTTATAATGTTTGATCTCTGTTGAGTCTCCGTATGGAGAGGAAGAATATGAACTATAGCTGTCATCACACACAAACCAAAATCAACAATTTAAAAGAAAATGACAGTTGCATTGCACTGTGAAATCCATCGATTCAACTCTTGTAGTATCAATGAGCTTCAAGCTCTTTGGTAGTATGCAGTGCAATGCAAAAATTGAACCTGCTTGATTTTTTTTTTTTTTTTTTTGGGGGGGGGAGGGGAACTCTGACAATAATTGCCCAGCACGACGTGTGTTTTAATGGTTCATAAAAGAATCTCCACGCAAAAAAAAAAAATCTAAAAAATTACATCTTGGCATCACATCAACAAGTTCCCAAATTGGTTTGCACGAAGGTGTGGAAATTATTTTAAAAATAATTTAAAAAATAATAATAATTGCGCTATTCTGAACTAGTTCAAAAATATGCACACCTTGAATATTTTGAGATGTATTTAAAAATACACCTGGAATTACACTGCACTCTCATCTATGGGGTTGGTGAACACATAAAATTATAAACTGAACTTGGCGTGGCACAAAAAATTAATCCTATGCAAGTTGCTACTTTGACAGTACATGTCATTCTGTTTTGTGGTAACATAGAGGAACATGGACACACCCCTGTCTTAATAACTTGAGCAGAGTTCTGAATGTTTGATACCTTGATGAAAAATGGAGAGGTCATTAGCATGTCTTGGTGCATGTTGGGGAGGGGGGAGAAGAAAAGATGGTCCATCTGGCAATAAAGATGTGAGACATTTCATTCAATAACTTCTACTGTAAAGGTGGATATTTTCATGAGAGTAATTTTTCGTGCTTGGCCGGGTAAAATGAATGTCGCATACTTTTAATTTCTGCAGAATCAAGACATGAATTACTGTAAACATACGGCTAGCAAACATATTTGCATGCTTTTATCTTTGTGCTAGTTTCTGGTTGCATGGAATGCACAAAAATTTCCACATTGTAAAAATGTCCGCTTTTACAAGAATCTAAAGCTCAATCTTCTGCATGTGCATGCATTAGCGATCAAAATTCAGGTTTTGGTGATACTGTCCCATCACTCTTATGTTATGATTGCATCAAATCACACTTTATCTTTTCCTTCTTCTTTTTTTTTTCACAGCGGATCCTTCTCAAAACTAGCAGTGATATTTGTTCTTCCCTTCCTCCCATCAAGGTTAAAAAAAAAATGCATGTCTGGGACATTTTGTGACTCATCCGGTGATATAGGAACAATAACAAGATATGATTAACCCGTTGAAGACGGCTGATTTTGCTACAACATGCAATTTCCATACACACCTGCCCGAGTATATTCAGGATTCATCCTCAATGAGTTAAACGAAATCAAACGATTCACCTAGGAGAAGATAGTATACTGCAGAAACATGAACGGGGGACAGTATTGCATTTTTCTCCCCTTTTTGTTCTTCTTTGGCAAATTCACCTCTCGTCAGAGGTGAATGAAACAGCTCTAATAGGGGGAATCCGCAGCCAAGGCCGCGCGGTCTGCTGTGCACGCCTCATGGAAACAGCCCAAGTATAATTCATACCTTCCTCTGCGGCAGAGCACAAAAGACAGGGAGTTGGGGCTGAAGTGGAAACGACAAAAGCGAAAAACAAAATCGAGAGAGAGGCTGAAATCTTGACAAAGTCTGACTGTCATTCTGACTCAGCGGTAGTTGTCCGTGAGCTCCTCGGCTCTGACAATGTTGACTCGAAGGACAAGAATCTTTTGGGAAATTCAATAAAGCAAGCAGGTTGTGCCTTTCCAAGGAATGCTCAATTAGGGGCCAACAAAACAAAACAGGGGAGGTATCAAACGACTAATGAGGCAGACAAACTTTCTCCTCACTGATTTGATGAAAGTTCAGCCGCTCTACGAGGAGATTTTTGTTTGGCAAGTGCTGCAAAGTACAAAGGAGGAAATAGTACATCCAGGTCAATGAAGGGAATCGGAGAACCATATCTTATGTAATCATCATTAACTTTTTAAATCTAATCACTATCAACCTCAATCATTATCGACTGAAATATGAAATTCACCCCAAAACAGAAAGATATTTTGAGTGGGGAGGAGGGAAACACAACATAACAAATATGGGAAATTTTGAGCAAAATTCTATGATGACAGTTGCTGTATACGCCATGTATTTTGCTAGCCAGCTAGTTGAAAAAGAAAAAGAAAAAATTACTACTCCTATTCTACATGTGGCCACGGATAGTTATCCTAGATGTTCTGGGACAGTTCATTGACAGAACTCATGACGAGCCTTCTGTGACATGGCTTCTTGATGCATATCATGTTGGCAAATTTTGTTTTGTTTTGTATGTTTGTTTTTTTCAAATCACACTGCTATATGAATAGTTTGCCTAGAGATGATTCGGTTGCTCTCTTCAGGCAGTTGCTCAAGAACTTTAACCAAATTTGCAACTCTCTGAGAATTTGATGGCATCTCCCATGGCTGGTGTTTCCCTTTAAGGTACACAGAGGTGTGTTTTATCAACTCACTTCTGGTGCAGAATTAAAGGACAAGTTCACCTTCATAAACATAAGGATTGAGAGAATGCAACAATATTAGCAGAACACATCAGTGAAAGTTTGAGGAAAATTGGACAATCAATGTAAAAGTTATGAATTTTTAAAATTTTTGTGTTGGAACCGCTGGATGAGGAGACTACTACAGCTTGTGAGTCATATGCGTACAACAGTATAAAGAAAATGTAAAAGAAAATTCAACATATTTTCATTTTTTTCGCATAATAAAAGAGCTCTTGACTTGCCTCTTTCTAAAGGCAGGGGGAATAATATTGCCCATAACATTTGTCGGTAACGAGTCAGGGGAATGTGTACTTTTTTCAAAAGATGGAATTTTGTGAAATTCTCTTTATATTTTCCTTATATTGTTGTACGCAAGTTATTCATACACTGCAGTAGTCTTCTCATCCAGCGGTTGCTGCACAAAAATTTTAAAAATTCATAACTTTTGAACGGATTGTCTGATTTTCCTCAAACTTTCAATGAAGTGTTCTACTAATATTGCTACATTCTCTCAATCCTTATGTTTATAAAGGTGAACTTGTCCTTTAAGGTTTCCAAACTACTTTCAGAGAGTTTTGGGCAGTTGATAAATGCAAAGCTGTTTTGATTATGGAGTTTAATGACATGTTTCTGAGACGACCAAAAAAAAAAAAAATGTGCGATCTCAAATGTGTTTGCGCCAGAAACGCATTTCTTTAGAGTTGATAAACGCAAAGTTATTTTGAAACACGTTTACAGCTCAGACCTGCCCACGCTAACCACTGCCAACTACACATCTCCTCTACCGGGTAAAGCTGCACAATGCCACTGCGCAGTGACAAGGCCTCCTAATCGACTCACGACAGAGTTGATAAACGAAACAACTCAAGAAACGCGATCCTAGAGGCGTTTGCAAATGCGTTTTGATAGTGGGTATTGAAACACGTTTCAAACATAGGAAAGCTGATAAATGCATGGTGTATGAATAGGTCCTACATGGTGCATGAATGCTGATATATATGGTGTCTTTTATGAGAATGCAAAAGGGGAAGGGGTTTGAGCAGAATGAAGTAAAGTATAATTTTGACAGTATAGATTGTTCAGCAGATGAATTAAAACTGACAGACATTTGCCATGTGTTTGTTATTGTACTTTTGTATACCATTTCATTGAAGACATAAACTAAAATTGGCTTCATTCTCCAAGAATGAATATATCATTACACAAAATAATCAGGAACTAGTTAGTCAGATCATCCCTATGGGTGCATTGTATTTGAAAAACAAAACAAAACAAAACAAAAACAAATCAGATAAGAAATTCTGTATCCACACAATTTCAGCTTTGGTTCTGATTTCCTGTCTAGGTATTTTGTGATTCATGCTGAGTTTATATCCACTCTCACATCCAAATGTCTATTCCTGTGGTGTAGGCTCAGCAATCTAGGTCAATTTGCAGGAGGATTTAATCAATGAGGGCAGAATTATCCACATTATATATACACAATGACTGCTGATACATTTTGATATTTCAGTCCATGATCATCAAGAGCAAAAGAAAAAAGAAAGAAAAAAGATAAGTAATCTAATCAAATGACTATTCTTAGCAAATTACCCCCTCCCTATTTCCCCCTTAAATCCCGCCTCTTGGCCGACACGTGAAAATTATTTTCACTCTAGGATGGGCGTAGGAGCCGGCAATTCAAGTCATGATTCAAGGTTCGCTTATAATAGGAGAGGCCTTCCCTACACATACAAAGGACAAAAAAAAGTATAATATATATATCTATATTCATATGCCCCTAATTTATACCTTCCTTTTTGGTTTTATTCACAGAAGATCTCAAGAGCCTTACACACAGATGACAATCATGGCAATGACCCCCTTTCTCATCTTTTTTTAAGCGCTAATCTCGAAGACGGTTGACACGGACTCGTGGCAAGGAGCGGTTTGACAAGAGCTTTAGTCATCGTTTCCCCCCGCCGCCGCCGCCGCTGAGAGGCCGAAAATTGAGATCATATCGCCCAAAATGTCTCTCTCCCGGCAGACGAGCGCTCCACCTCACTGACTCGAACTATTTGTCAGTCACTTTGAGGCCTCCTCCTCCTCCCCCCCCCCCAACACATTATTACATATTCTCATGTTTCTATGGCGATATGCATAATACCATGACGAAAGGCGACATTTTGACATGGCAGGAGTAAAGAGACAGAGAAAGAACTGGCGTAAAGCAGTGATTGATATGCTGAAAATAGCTTCACAAATCTTCCTCATATAGAGTGCACTTTTCTATCTAAAAAAAAAAAAGATACGCTTTGCGAGGAAACTGGTGATATCCTTTTAAAAAAAGAGCAAAAAAGGATTCCAATCAGAGGTGATTAAAGAACATTTTGATGATTATAACAATAAGGGAGGAGGGGTGGATGCCCCTACCCCCAAAAAAGAAATATCACACGAGAAATAGAATTTGAAAATTGCCTTCTCGACTAAACTGTACACTGCAACAAAACTGGCTGCACATTTGTCATATTCTGCTCTTACTGTGCTACTGATGATGATTTGACATCTGGAAAGAGTGACAACATTTCAGGGGCGGATCCAGGAATTCCGTAAGGAGGGGGTGCCTTTACAAAAATTAAAGGGGGGGGGAGTGCACGCACCCTACCCCCTATTTTTTTCCTTTTTATTTCTTTTGTTTTGACAAAAAATAAAGGGGGGGCACGCACCCGATTCAACCCCACCTGGACCCGCCACTGCATTTATCCCATTGAGGATGAGTCCCGAGTATACTCGGGCAAGCGTCTATGGAAAATATGTGTTGTATCAAAATCAAACCATCCTTAATGGGTTAAAAAAGAATAACACACATATATTTGACAACTCAAGTCAAGCCTTGAAATTCCTGTTGCACGGCAAAGGTATTGATTGAGCCATCAAGTGCAGCATGTCATTTTGCTGCATTTGTTTTATGGTTACAAGTACATGTATATATGTGAAGGTGACACATACATGTTGCAGTTTCAGAATTATGAACATGCTGTTTTTCTTTTTCATTATCCACACACACACGTCCTGCTGGCTGTAAGTGTAATGGCCTTCTTCTGCAAATCATTGTCAAGGCCCTGACGAGCGATGGGCGGGTGAAATCCAACTGCAGAATGGAGAGTCCCACTGTGCTTGATGGGCGATGTATGATGAGTTGTATATATGCTGTGATGTCTGTGCAATAGATTGGATGTTATTTCCCGAAGGTGAGTTGTCTGTAGCATCGAGTAGAAACTACAGAACATTCAGGGATTTTTTTTTTCCAATCACAGATTGCACTATAAGTCCTTGAGTTTGTACATTGCATGATTGCGCTCAACTCCATTGTTTCCAATCAGCCTCCAGTTTGCAGGCAATGTCAATGACAGCCAGTATAGTGAGCTTGAGAGGGGGTAAACACCAAATGCCACCACAGCGTGAATGTGCTGGAAATTAACCCATCGAGTCCCAAGAAACATGTCTTTGTAGTTTGATGCTGTATCTTAATTTTCATATTTCACTAAATAGTGTTTCATAAAGGTACAGGAAAAACACTTTGGTTCTTTCAGCCCTTATGTTCGGCATATCAAATTATATGTGTCATTTGTGGACACTTCAAAAGAATTATATACCATTCATTCAATTGGCAATACATGTAGAAAATTAAAGTTCCACATTCTCACAACGTTCTTTATGATTGAGTGAAATTTAAAAAAAATGAGGAGATTAAAGAAAATTGCAGCAAATTCTCCAAGGACTCCGTAGATCAAAGATATCTTCTACAGAGAAACCAGAACGAGGGATGGTATAGTATTGGCTGAGATGAGGATTCAGCTTTTAACTTTTTGCGAGATACTAACAAACCACTTTATGAAATGTTACAGAGCATACAATTCTACGAGGAATTCAAAGATTATTTGATGAAAATCGGCTTTGAAATGGCTGAGATATCCAAAAACATAGCAAATCAAAGCAATCATAATAAAAGATGGCTCCCACCTTTTATTACCTGCTGCTGAACCTGCTATTTAACTGCTCTGTTTTTGATATCTCAGCCCTTTTCAAAACCAATTTTCCTCAAATGAACTTTGAATTCTTCTGAGAATAGTAAATGTTCTTTCATATTTCATAAGAGGTTTCTCATTGTCTAAAAAACTCATCATAAAAAAAAACATTAATAACCTGAAGCCAAATCTCAACCGAAACTGCACCATCCCTTTAACCCACTGACAACAAGCTGGTTTTGCTTTAACATGCATTTCTGATTGACATCTGCCCGAGTGTACTTGGGAAACATACATTGTATATATACTAGATATATATGTATGAATTCAAACACATCACTTTTCCTTCGCATCATGGCACAATGGTCATGATATTAATTTCCACGTTTCTGCCCTTTACAACGTACATGGCATTGAACATGCAAAGAATGTGGGGATGATAACATGCTGTTGTTTGTGAGTCATCAGCAGTCACTGAAGGTATCAGCTCTTTTGGGTTGCGTAATGATGAGATCACGCGGGGGCCTATCAAACTTCTCATCTTGTGCCAAGCTTGACACACCTTATCGGAGGGTTTGTTTTGAATACATTTGATCTGATAGATGGTGGGAATGGGGAGTGTTCAACAGGCATGGGAGTGTAAATGTGCTCAGCACATAAGACAGCCTTTTCAGATTGGCAGAGAACTTGTTCGCTGATGAGTTCAGGAACACGATTCATACTATTAACTTCAGCCTTTTTCGCAAGTCTGAAAGCAAAGTCGAATTACTTTTCCCTTTTGAAAACAAGTTTCTCACAAACATGTTTTGCCAAATTTGTAACCAACTGCGGTCGATCCAGACAAAAAAAGTTTACCAATCTAGATGTGCTGCATCTGCATGTAATGATTTCCCCATATCAGGGCGATTACCCCCCCCCCCCCCCCCAAGCTAAATACTGGTTAGTGGTAAGGTTTAATAGAGTAAAGATTAGAGTTAGGATTAGGTTTAGGGTTAGAGTTTGGGTTAGGGTTAGGAGTAGGTTCTGGATTAGGATTAGGATTAGGATTAGGGCCAGGGGAAGGGGAAGGGTCCAGGGGTAATTGTCCAGGGGATAATTGCCCTAGACCCATGATTTCCATGTTTGTATGATTTGACCTCTGAACCCACAGCTACCAGGGTGGAGCATACAGTTCAACTATGCATTCACTTCTGCTGTGGGGTACGCATGTAGGTTTGTCCTCTTGCAGGTCAGGCGTATCAAGAGTTGCATGTTTTCATTGGCAGAAAGATGGAGTCTGGAGCACTCCTTCTCTACAGAATGTCATCTGTCATCTAGAGGCCAGAACGGAGACACATTTCACACAGTCTGAACATGCCATCATTCCTCAAGTGCGCCAAGGAACACATTTCAGACACACAATGGTCAAGTTCTTTCGCAAGAGTGAATCCCTTCAAAGTCACCTGTCAAATCGGTGAGAAGCGGTTGTGGCATCGTGTCAACCGTCAAGGATCGGTTTCGAGAGGACGGTGAGATGGCGGAGGAAGGGGTTAGGTTGCAACCCACATAAGATGCGGGAGGAGGAGATCTAGAAGGAAGAGGGAACATCTCAACTATTTCAAAAGGGAATATCTCAATCATTCAGAAGTGCAAAACAGGGACAAACCCAACACTCACTGATGTAAAGGGGGAACGCTTTTAGCCAGAAGACTGCAAGAGGGGAAGGTGAAGGGAAAAAAGAAATACAAAGTGGGTACATTAGGAGCAGGGGAGGAGGGGAGGCAGAGAACAAAACTTGCAATCATCTTGATATGTATTTTCAGGGGCATGTCAGATTATGCCAAAGTGCAAAAGAACAGGTGAATGTTGGAAGAAATTACAGGGGTGTTTGGAGGGTAAAGAAAGAGAAGGGGAAAGGTGTGGGAGAAAAGAGAAGAGGATGGGAAAAGGATGATGGGCAGGAGGAGGAACACTAGAGAGGTGGGGGAGAAAGAGAAGGAGGAATAGGATGGAAGGAGATTCTGCAGA
This sequence comes from Diadema antillarum, assembly GCF_040938485.1. Lineage (NCBI taxonomy): Eukaryota > Metazoa > Echinodermata > Echinoidea > Diadematoida > Diadematidae > Diadema > Diadema antillarum. The sequence continues at coordinate 2,601,199 of NW_027271081.1, forward strand.
AACAAATTCAACTGGTCATGGAGGACACTGGAAAATTCCCCCCCCAAAAAAAAAACAAAAACAAAAACAAAACAAAAACAAAAACAAAAACAAAAACAAAAATGTGTTAACAAAATAAATGTATGTTATCAAAGTTTCATATCTGTTTTATTAAAGGTCCAAATTTGATGAAACTTTTAATAGACAAGTCTATTGCTTGATTCCACTAGATTCGGGTGTCAAAGTCAGCTGAAAATTGAGCGACATTGCAAACTAAAAGGTATGAGTGTGATAAAAAGCTGCCGAAGAATGATACTGATTGTATCAGATATGATGATATCTGGGGTTAAACTAATGTGATATCAAATTATCCATTGCTGAGCCTAACACTTGTTTCAACAGGTTTTCAATAACTTCAAAGCTAGAAAAGAAAGAACGAAAAAAATACATATATATATATATATGCATGAATGCATTTGATAGAAATCCATTATGTGCATCTGATGAACAAATAATGTAACAACTGTGTATCTCCTTGTCCCGTTTTGTTTTTAACTGGAACAAATCCTGCATGTGACACATATCATGCTCTATCTTGTCTTTTTTTTTTTGGTCTGTCTGGTGTCATAACTAGATTTTCTTTATTAAATAATATGATATGATTTGTTGGTGATTTTAAAGAAACAGATGTATGAAACTTTTGTGATCTGCCAATCATGAAAAATTACAAGTGTACTACACAAACATGCATTCTGTAGATAAAAAAAAAAATTGTGTGCATTTTACTTTCGCAAAAATGTAATTTCAAAGGAACACATGCATACAACTTCTGTGAATTGCTAACCATGAAAAATTAAGAGTACGTACTGCATAAATATGCAATGTTTCGATTAAAATTTTTGTGTACATTTCACTTTTCCGAAATTCATCAAAGTTTCATGCACACGAAAATTTCTGGTTTTACAGTAAGCTATACATGAATGCAACGAACACTGCGGGAACTTGGGTAGAAGCATCACTGAAGAAGAAACCTCTCACCAAGAATACTTTCGAGATGAGGGACTTCTCCAGAAGAAACGAAACGAGAGGGAACAGTCACACAAAGGTATAACTCTTGGGGTCCAAGCAGGATGCAATTTTTGATGATTCATCAGCATTTTGTTAGTCATAAGTTTGTTTCCATGGCTCCTGTTCATTTCAGCCTTAACTATTCTCCCCCTGGAAAAAAAAAAAATATATATATATATAAATATCTACATATATATCCCCTTTAGATTAGCAACCATTCCTTGCAAGCTGTCACGCAAAGTCTGAAAGAAACAACAAGAAGAGTCGATTGCATCCTAGAGATAAAACTCCTGCGATAGATTTCTCACAGCATTGTGTACACAGTACCGGGGTGTCACGTTATCTTTAAAGGAGGCAAATCCTCTATCTTGGGGCAACATGATGACTCGAAAAAGAAAACACGAGAAAAATCAACGGATACTACTTTCAGTTCTCATTGCCGAAGATGTACATGGCAGGCACTGATATTTGATGCACGTTCTTGTGATTCAACGATCTCACTCCATACAAAAGCAACAACAACATCAAAAAAAAAAAAAAAGATTTGGCAGAACTTGCAGGAGACCTGTAATGAGTTTAAAGGAAAAGTTCACCCTGATATCACATTGCTCTTTCATGAAAAAGGAAAAATCAGAGAAGTTGATCAATGAAAATTTAGGAAAAGGATTGGATGACATTTAAAAAAATATCTTTAAAAAAAGAGGTTATGAATTGTAAAGTGTAGAGAGTACTGTTTACGCCATATATTTCGCGAGTGTAAATTCTCACGAATCGGGAATTCCTGACAATTTTGCGAGTGGTTAAATTCGCGATAGTGGAGCTCTGTACTGAGCGGAGAAATGTACATGCGTATGTCACATCCACATCAGGATCAGAGTCAATATTTTCGCGTGTCTTTAATGTCGCGAATAGCACCTGACTCGCGAAATTCACGAAAATAAAAACCTCACGAAATATTCGGCATATACAGTATGACATATTGGCAACTCTGTGTGATTTAGTGTTCAGTAGCTCTCTATTTGTTTTGTATACTCAAAAGAAATCTCACTAATGTTTATTTTCCTGAAATATTTGGGCACAGACAGAACTTAATTTAACTGAGGACAAGCTAAAACTTATTACTCAGTTCAGGTGTGAAGAACAGGTTCCGTTTCATAAAACTTGTTAACAGTGATAACTGCCACATTTCTATGACAAATTTGCTCTCAGCCAATCAGATGCAAGCATTTCAATAGCTTATAACAACTACCAACTTGTCATTGATAACAAGGTTTATGAAACGGGGCCCTGGTCTGAAAATCAAGTTTCTCAAGAGAAAAATGAAGACTGGTGAATTTTTCAATCAAACCGACTGGAGAGCTCCTCAACACCTCAGCCACTCAGGTGCATGTTCAATCCTGTTCTCAATCATCACAAATAAGTCGCACGGTATTGAAAATAAAACCCAAGCCACAAGGCTTGGTAAAAGGCTAGTCAAACTGTGAGATGGGATACACAGCACAACCTTCAAGAAATACAGCACAACCTTCAAGATATCCAGCATACTGTATAAAGCGAGATATTTTCGCGGCATGAAATTTTCGCAAATTGGAGCTGACGGTCTTTTTCGCAGCATACAATTTTTGCAAATTGCCATTGGCATTCAATGCTTAATGTGTAGACAAGGATTTTTGTATGCATTTTGATTTCACAGATCTTAGCTCTAACAGCATTTGGGGATTTAAAATGCATGCAAACAATCCTGGTTTTACAGTACATGGATGCAATTTCGTCACAGTTTGAAGCATGATTTCCTATCTAAAACCCCCTCCCAAACATACAAGGTGTGAGGGGCGAACATTTCTGACTCTGGTGACTTATATAACTTGCAATAACAAAACAAAAAAAGCAAAACAAACAAACAAAAACAAAAGCACACACACTCTCACCGAAATAAAAACCTTGACCACTTCCAAAAACAGACAATGAAGATCTGGAGTACAGAAAGGGGGTCCATTAGTGACCCCTTCCCTCCCCCCTTACTTCCTGGAGAAGATGACGCATCATTCATTGTGATCACAACTAATCGTCACTGATGCCTTGTATCATAATCTATGGAATGGAAGGAAGCACAAATTCAGATACCACGTAAGTTATCGATAACCTCATTTGTCCCTTGGTACAGCTTTTTTCTCTCTCTCTTTTCCTATTAAAGCCTGCCTTTGCACACAAAGAAGAGAGAGAAAAAAACAAATGAAGACAAAACCTAGCTGTCATTACACTATGACGAAGGGGAAAATGGGATACCCAGTAGAATTAAATAGGGTCAAATTTCATACAGATCAGGAGCAATTGTCTGTCGGGCAGTAAACAGCGGCTAGTGATTGTGATGTCATCATCATGGGGGTAGGGGGGGGGGGGCAATAGAAAAACAAGATATGAGATGGTCAATAAAACCCAGTGGCCATTCCCCAGCAGTCCTAATCACACATTTGAATGGCAAATCACTGACCCTGTAATTTCTACCCTGACGACCTAGTTTGGGCTCAGAGATTCTGCACGAATGCACAGCTGTCATGGCGGTGGTTTGGTTTTGCCTATTGTCGAAAGAGCATCCTCATTTCATGTTTGAACATGCAAGTATCTTGTTTGTCAATTTGTGGGTCTACATGAAATCACCCTCAAAGTCCATATCTCACCACCTCCCAAGGATTCCTTAAAGGGATAGTACTGTAAAACATGATATATTCGCGGCATGAAATTTTCGCGAATTGGAGCCGACAGCCTTTTTCGTGGCACGAAATTTTCGCGAATTGCTACTGGCATTCAATGCATGTAGTGTAGACAAAAGCTTTTGCGTGCATTTTAATTTCGCGAATTTTGGCACTCGCGAAATTCGCCAAATTAAAATGCACGCGAAAATTCCTCGTTTTACAGTATAGTTATTCATGTCATCTGATCTTCAAAAAAAAACAACCCGTCAATAATGAGGAAAAAAAAATAGAAAGTCACAGCACTTAGTCACTTTATCATTAATGAAGGAAATTAGATGAGATTTATGATGTAAGTTTCTATCTGTGAATTTCGGAAGGTTCTACACAATTCCAAAATGCATCATGTAGCAAATATTATAATACATGACTCCTGAATAGCAGACTAATCTAGTGGATGAAAACGAGGGGGAAAAAAAAGACTGTTTTGTTTTGTCAGACCTGTTTGTTAGCATCTCTGTTTACTTGACTCAATAGCAGTGTTCATACCATACCAAAAACCGGATATTGTCACTTACTTCCTTTTTGTCTTGATGCTACAGTAACAGATCTTAAGATAACACAAAACTTTCAGTCTATAAACCACACTTTCGACTTTCCAGCTTTGAACATCACTTATTTATGTGTACTTCCTTGATGTACAATGTAGTTGACAGTGCTACGCTATGAACATACTGCTAATATCACTTTTAACCTAAAAAAAAGAAATAGATAAACAATAAACATGACACATCACCAATAGTCTAACTTTCAAGGCTGTGTTAATATCCCTTCCAGACGAAATCCAGCCTTGGTCAAGTATTTGACTGACCGGAGTGCACAAGTGATGTAGGTCATTTCGATCTACATCCACATTTCTGCCGGCCTTGACCCGACTGGACACAAAGCGAGGACAACTGGACATGCCTACTGTACGGTCAGCTGCTGGTCAGCCATTGGTCAAGCCCACTGGCTGCCTAGCTGGCTGGCTGGCAATGGACATGTGGCTGGGGGTGGAGCAAAACACACTTTGGACTGATCAACAGTATATTTTAGGGAAGGGGGTTTAAATATTATGATCACTAGTCTTCAAGTTCAGACACTACACTGTATGATTGAAAAGTCATAATGTACTAGTACATTGTACAGATTCCAGTCTCTGGGCTGTCTTAAACCTATTTTGTGACAATGCAATGGTTATTATTTCACTTAACAGCACATTGCAAAGATAAGGACATATTACATAGCTGAGACTTACGCAATGTTTCTCCCTCTCTATAAAGGAATTATGCCAGAAACAGGGAATTACATGGGCAAAACATGGGAATGTCTGGAAAACATTTAAAGGTGGACATGTACAAAACAATTTGGATGCGATGCATCATGAAAGCATTCTTGAATTGTTATTTCACTTACAGCTGAGTGCATGGAAAAGATTCATCATGAATTTATAGTAAACACTGGATCAATATCAGCATTCAATCTTGGGGGGTATACCATATGTTCATGTTCATTTAAATTTTCTTCTAAGATATACTACAATGCAGGTATACTATTATCAGATTCGTTGTTGCAACTATAACCTTCTACTTTGTCAGACTGTTTGCCATTTTCTCCCACCTCTAATTCTAAACCCCCTCATAAGACTCCCCATGAAAGGAAAATGTTTAAAAGCATTGCCACTTTAATCACTGTATCCAAAATTTGATTCCATACAAATGAGAATAATATATGAGGTTTTGATGTTGAGTGCTCCTTTGCATTTAAATGTAAATACAGGAAGTAAACGGCATTGAAGGTAGCTACTGCTGTTAGCAGACAATCAGACACAATATCAAAACTCTTTATCTCTTAAATACAATGTATCCTCACCTCCCCACCCCTTCACAGATACAGATACAGTTGTATATTTTTAGGGTTTTTTTGCCCCCCCCCCCTCCCCCCCCCAAAAAAAAAAAAATCCTGTGGTAATTCTCCCCTTGTTACTCGCTGAGTATCCTAACTAAACAGTCTGTACATCAGCATCTTCAGGCAGGCATTATATGGACCGATACATGCATAGTTTTCATGTGTGTGTTTACAGCATGCAGAGACTCTGAGAGTCCTTACGAATTAGATGACAGAGCTAGAGAGGAGGTTGTGGAAAATTAGGCCTTCCCCTGTTCGCAGCGCTCGAAGGACAACACGCCCTCTCGATCCAAGTCGGCTTTGTCCCCCTGTCACTCGCTGGGCAAACCCCCACGGTTCGCACAGAGGTCAATCATTTTCGGGGAGAGAGTTTGGCTGATGGAACTCGAGGAAGTACCCCCCCCCCCCCCACTCTCTCTTGTAGCGGAGCAGCATTCCAAGAGTACAGTCATCAAATCGCAACGCCCCTCCCACAAATCCCCTCCCCTCCCACCAAACCCCTCCCTTAGCTATTACCCCCTACCTCCCACCCCCAACAGTCTCTAAACCCTCACTGTAATATAAAGACCCTAAGGTAGCACGGTGATACCTTGAGTGGTAAGGCTAGCCCAGGCTTGGATATATCCCAGCAAATTGTGTAAGGGCCTACAGCTTTATCACAGATCTCTACCAGTATATTAAAGTACACACACAGCCGAAGAATCTTGACTGCAGTTATAGCGATGAGTGGACACTTCAAATGCACATATTTCAGAGACTCCAACTCTCCTGCTTTCGACGGGATATCTCCTGCCGAAAGCCCATTTTTGCAAAATCTCCCGTTCTCCCGCTTGAGATTTAATTTCTCCCGCCCTGGCTCTGTGTCTCCCGCTTGAAATGATTTCTTACTTTTTGTCTTCGTATGTTGAAAAATAAGCCTTAGATAGCATGAGAGAGCATCAAGAACCCTAAGTATTAGAGTTTCTAGGGCCCAAGCGGGCCCTGGACCCCGGCCGCAAGGAACTTCGCGCTCGTGTGTGCTTCGCGCACATCAAGTTGGAGTTTCCCGTTTGCTAGGGGTTTCAGGCGGGAGAATCTCCAGATCAGAAGGTGCCTGGGGTTGGAGTCTCTGATATTTTGTGACACGTAGCTAGCTGATGGGACGCTATTAATATTCATTTTTTTCTCAAATGTACCCCAGTGGACAGCAAATGAAGATTAATTCAGTCGGACCACTCATATTTTGCAGCAAACATCCAGCAGTGTGGGGACTCAATTGAATAGACCTCCATTTGCTACTCACAGGGGTACATTCCAAACTATGTATAACAAGGAAAAGTAGAAATTACGCGGTGCGTAAAATATGTCCCCGCCGGAAGTAGCATTTAGTATCAAAATGTACTATATAGGTCAAAAGATCAAGGTCAAAGGTCAAAGAAGTCAAAGGTCAACATTCTGTGTAGAAGTTTTGAAGCCCTCACCTAGTGCCATCACATAAAGCAAACAGAATCGAAATCCGGTTAGAAATGGCGAAGGAGTAGCATTTTGTAGCCAATGTACAATATAGGTAAAAAATCAAGGTCAAAGGTCAAAGAAGTCAAAGGTCAAAATTCTGTGTAAAAGTTTTGAAGCCCTCACCTAGTGCCATCACATAAAGCAAACGGAATCGAAATCGGGTTAGAAATGGCGAAGGAGTAGCATTTTGTAGCAAAATGTACAATACAGGTCAAAAAATCAAGGTCAAAGGTCAAAGAAGTCAAAGGTCAAAATTCTGTGTAGAAGTTTTGAAGCCCTCACCTAGTGCCATCACATAAAGCAAACGGAATCGAAATCGGGTTAGAAATGGCGAAGGAGTAGCATTTTGTAGCAAAATGTACAATATAGGTCAAAAAATCAAGGTCAAAGGTCAAAGAAGTCAAAGGTCAAAATTCTGTGTAGAAGTTTTGAAGCCCTCACCTAGTGCCATCACATAAAGCAAACGGAATCGAAATCGGGTTAGAAATGGCGAAGGAGTAGCATTTTGTAGCAAAATGTACAATATAGGTCAAAAAATCAAGGTCAAAGGTCAAAGAAGTCAAAGGTCAAAATTCTGTGTAGAAGTTTTGAAGCCCTCACCTAGTGCCATCACATAAAGCAAACGGAATCGAAATCGGGTTAGAAATGGCGAAGGAGTAGCATTTTGTAGCAAAATGTACAATATAGGTCAAAGGTCAAGGTCAAAGGTCACGACTGAAATTCTGTGTAGAAGTTTCAAAGCTCCCATGTAGTGCTATCATATAAAGCAAACAGAATCAAAATTGGCTCATAAATGACAGAGAAGTAGCAAATTGAAGATTTTGATCACACACGGACGCACACACGGACGCACGCACGGACGGACGGACGGACACACGGACACACACACGTACGGAGCCCGTTTCATAGTCCCCTGCTCGAACTCGTTCGGCGGGGACAATTAGTGCTTATCAGCAAATATCTGCATCGTAGTACTGTATAAGCTGTTATTTTCCCAACGTGTGTTTAATTTTCCTGAATTTCGCTAATCACAGTTGGATCGCAAATTTATCAACATGCGAAAATGTCGCCTTGCGCGAGGGGAATAGTGCATTTACCTTAGTGTCGGTGTCAGTTCGCGAAAACAACATCTCATGAAAATGTCTGTGACCTCCTCATTCACGAAAAAAAATCTGTACCCTGAAATTAATAGCTTATACATGTACAGTATACACTTCTCTGTAGCGGTCGATGCCAGATTAGATTCTTCGGCTGTGTGTGTACTTTTAATACATAGAGAAAGTGATATAGCTGGAAATAATTTGCTACAGGGACTGCTGATTCCATGTCACTGGGCCTTTAACGACTCCTTCCCCCTCCCTCCCCCCTCCCTCTTCCCTCTTCACCCTGCCTCCTCAGCAGAGCGCTCCGTGGCAGTTGTCGGCATAAGTTGAAGTTTCCTGACAGAATGGGATGCTGTAGATTGGGCCGACAGAACAAACAGAATTATTGTAATCCGTCTGTTTGGACTCATTCTAATTCATGCTTTCCTCCAATCCAGCCTGAAATACTCTCTGCCACACTAGCTGGCGAATGGCCGGGGACCTCCATGTGTGTAACCACTCACAATAAGTCACCTCCACGCGACCTTCGGCGTGAGCTATCTGTCGACAGCGCGGCGGGTTTTGGCCGTGTCCTGGAGGGCGCCCTCTATGCCAGGTCAACTAGACTTCCGCACACTGCTGTGTTAACAATTAGTGTGTGGTGGCAAATGCATAATAAACACATTATCTGTCATTGACAAGGGACAATGCAGTTAGACAGTCAGTAATCTTTCAGTTGAATATATGCTCTCCCAAAATTTTTCCTCCTGATTTCAAAACCATCATGAGTCATACTATGGTATACTACAGTATTTGATAAAAGCCATAATTTGACATTTCGAACAGGAACAGTAACAACTGAAACACTATTTTAATGTCAATGTTGTGTTGTGTCACATACACTGTATGTATGTATGACTATAAACTATAATCAGCAGAATACAACAGTAAATTTACCTTTCATGAAAGCATTCTCATTTTGGCAGACTGACATTATAAAAAAATAATAAAATAAAGGGTGGTTGACCAAATGTGTTGAAGCAAAAGAAATATGACTGCCACACACATTAGACTCCTGAATTCTCAAGCCATCACTACATTTCAAACCACCAAAAAGCATGGTTCTTTATTGAATATAGACAGTCACTGACCTATGACCTTTGACCATGAGGATCGACACCTAATCCCTTTTTTCAAGAAAATATCTCAAACAACACTCCCCGACGGACTTTATATCAACTGTACTTGCAGCTGGATTTGTTTTTTGTTTTATTGTTTTTTAACAGAGGTTCCGACTGAATGAACTTTTACTTTCACAAAGTCCAATGTTAGTAAGATCTTAATTGTTCTGAGCACTGGCCTGACTTTGAAAAAAAAAAATGGCCAGACATTACTTTCATTTTGCCCCACAGGTATTCATAAAAGCCAATTCTTTCTTGGGGTGAACTTTCCTCCACCACTGATGAACCAGTCAAATATAGGCGCGGTCAAACTGGCAAAAGATTGAGAAGTTTAAGATTGTGAAGTCTTTGTGATCTTTTGACATCCATTGACACTGGAGGCCAAACTTCCCAAACTCTGGATCGAGAAGTTTTGGTCATCAGGGTGCATGCGCAAGGAAGAAGACGGAGCGCACCGTCTGATGGCTACTGATTTTGACATTTATAACAATAAACCCCTGTACAACTCAATGGTCGTGTGGTTCTGAGGCACCGCCTGAAAATAGATGGTGGACTGGTCATGCGACAAAGATCGCGAAGTTTTAGTTTCTAGCAGTCATGCTGGCAAAGATTGCGAAGTTTGGCAGGGTGGGGGAAACATCCCTAGTTGGAGTGGGAAGTTTCGTGAAAGTTTCACGGGCAGTTTTGTGGGAAGTTTGTGGTCACACTGGCAAAACTTGAAATCTTAACGAGCGTGATCTTTAAATTTTCGATCTTTTGCCAGTCTGACTGTGCCTTATTATGACAGTGACAGTGTGATTACAGGGAATAGATGAAACGTGTCTGGGAGCTAGACTAGTTACAGGCCTCCAACTTTCTTTGAAGGAACAATAAAGCTGGAAACATCTTAACATACATACTAAACTGGAGTGACGCAATGCTGTAGCTTTCAATGTGTTTTTTCCTCTGCAAAATATGTGACTGACATTGTGAGGGATGTGTGTTAATAGATTGCCTGTATTACACACAGATTTGGTATTCATGTAAGGTTTATGGAGTATTCCAGGCAAAAGGAAAGACTGTTAAAAGACCTTGAACACTTCAAATGCCACACACTTCACTCAGTTTCAAAGTGCGAACAAACTGGGTCAAACACAGGAAGGTGCATGCTTCACATTTTCCAGGTCGATTGTAGATTCAAAAGAACAAGAGTAGTTCACAGTCACCCAGTGCTCGACAACGAACTGCTTTCCCCGAACAAAAAGTTTGCTGAAAACCACAGTGGAATCACGTTTGTTGCCCGAGCCATTGTCTGATGGAGACAACCTTGAACTCCCCACACGCTGAACGGCATTCCAACACAGAATCACCCCGCTATCGAATGTCCCGTTCAAGGGCGCGACAGCTTACGTCACAGCCACCCAATTGAAAAACATCATATCAATCATTTGTGTGCCCTATAGAACGTCATCTATGCTGCTTTCAACCTTCTCACCCTCCCCCATCCCCCCCAAAAAAATGTTCACATCACTCTCTCTCTCTCTCCCCCCTCTCTCTCTCGCTCTCTACCTACCTACCTACCTATCTATCTATCTATCTATCTATCTATCTATCTATCTATCTATCTATCTATGTATCTATCCTATCTATCTTTCTTTCTTTCCCTGTAAATCTATCCATCTATCAATCTAGGTAGGCCCCTACATGCAATACATGTGTATGCATGTATCTATTTATCATAAACATTGCATCTCGCATGTCTGCAGAATACTCCACTCAACATAATTCATCAAATCACTCGTACCTCGTACATTTGGTTGTCTCTGAAAATCACACCCTAGCCATGCGTTACCATGATACCTGTAGCTTCTTCAAACTATGTAGTGTGAAATCTGTCATTTCTTTTCATCATGTCCACAAGAATTCAGAAGGCACTGCATGCTATAAAAAGGTGAGCAGTTAACGACATACTGATTATCGTAGGAAGACCATATAGCCAATACTGCACACTGGCACCAGTCCGACGGTCCCTGACAAGTAAAACTCACTGTCGGACCAGTAATTTTTTCGGGAATGGACCAGTAATACACGCACGGAAAAACTGGGTATCCTTGTCCGACAGACAGTCCGGACCAGTAGAAAAAGATGGGTTAGTGTACAGCCCTGACATAGCCATAGCATAGTTGAGGCAACATTGCGGGGGGGGGGGGGGGGGGGGGTGGTAGAGAAGCACCAAAAATTGATAAGAAAGTAATGATGATAAGGTTAGCAGTGACTACACATGAGAAATAAACTTGTTTACTGGGAGGAAACTTTGATGGACTTGTTTGTATCACATGTAACAAAGCAACTACACATTGCGGATGACCTGATTTTGCTCTATTACACAGTACACATTTTCCATAGACACCTGTCCAAGAATGATAGTCTTCAATGGGTTAAAGATGACCAACAGTACCATACACTGTAAAATTGCAGAAAGCGTCTGCGACATTGTGGGTTTGTTAAGTGGAAACCACACCCAGTACTAAAGAAAAAGGGGAAAAAGAAAAGGGGGCTCAGTCATCAGACAGATCAGCACCAAACCTAATCTGAGCCTTTCCCCCCTCATGTACATTCTACTCCCTTTAACCCTTGACCTCCCGCAGACTTTAGGACAGTGTTTACAATGCAATGGGGTTTTCTGCGCCAATCAGCTCTCAAAGCACGCAAGGGGTTAATTAAAACCACATCCTTGGAGTGTCTAGCCACTTCTTAACTGTTCCTGATGCCCCTCCCCCCCCCCCCCTCCTCCCTCTCAATCTTTTGTCTGTGACTAATGTTTGGAAGCCAACCAAAATAGATATTAAACTATTAAGTTTGCCTTCTATTCCAATGGAAATAGATGAGGCCTGTCTGGAAAATTTCTACCTGTTTAACCTTAACGCCTACCCAATTATCCAGTAAATATAACACACAGCGGAACTGTCTGTTCACTTTGTACAACAATTGAGTGAAGTACCCAATTAAGCGGTACCCAATTATGTGGAGACTACTGTATTAACACCCTATCAGGTACACATATGCAGGGCTAGACACAAAACTTACATTCCCAGGGGCAGATCCATGAATTCCGTAAAGGGGAGGCGCCTTTCCAAAACTAAAGGGGGTGCACGTGCCCCCCCCCCCCCCATTTTCTTTAAATTTCTTTTGTTTTCACAAAAAATAAAGAGGGGGCGCGCGCCCGGTGTGCCCCCCTCTGGATCCACCACTGATTCAGACGGTCATGTAAAATTTCTCCATAGTCATCAAACGCAGCAAAGATTATCAGCAGTCTGCCGCTTTAATATCCACAGCTCACATTCTCAAAAAACTGTTTTTTCTTGTTTCTCTTTACGGCATTCTAGTCGACAGGAACTATCCTGGTGCACAAATCATGGCCTGTGAATGTTCATATTATTGTAGATCTGTTGCCCTCGGTGATGAAAGACGGACCAACAACTCTTCCTGTTTGTTGAAAAGCCGTGGAAGCAATTTGCAGAAAAACAATCCACTTGAATACTGTCACATGACCTAGGTCAGATATACTGTGATAATTAGGCTTAAAACAAAACACAAAATAATCTGTATAAAAAAAGGAATAAAAAACAGACAAAATGATAAAGTTACTGACCTCTTTAATAGAGTGCATTATATCTCAGAGAAGGAAGTTACAGCCAGTTAAAGCTTAGCCGAGTTTTGTTGTTGAAAATACACAAGTGCTAAAGTGATGTTTACTAAAATTGCGGCCATTCTCAAATTCCTGTTTGGTCTTAGAAAAATTACTGCTAAATCGCTTGCCTAAATCTCTTGGATTGGCACACTTGGAACAAAATTCATCTATATTTGGAACAGTTTATAAATGTGGAAGTGTTTCTAGGATGCATTGGTAAATGGAACTAGTATGAGTAGTTGTTATAATCCATGAAAAACATGTCACGAAGCACTTCAAATGTCATTTGTCTGACTCTTAAAAAGTGATTCATCAAAATGGTACACTTGGCCTTTGATATACATGGTGTAACATCAGCCTTTAATATAAAATCAAACAAACATAATAATTGCCGGGTTGGGGGGAGGGAAGGGATGTTGTTTCTACTTATCATCCAAAAGCATGATGCCGATATGTTTGTGTATAAACTTATGGGAAAGTTTTGGAAGGATACAAATCATCACCTCATCAGTAATACAATATTGTAGCATGCATATTGTGCGGTTGTGGCCAGTGTCAGTTTCTCACTTTAACCCGTTGAAGGCTAGTCCCGCGTATACTCGGGCATGTGTGTATGGGAAATGCATGTTGTGGCAAAATCAGTCCGTCCTCAACGGGTTAAAGCCCATTTTAGTGGCACTTTTCACGTTCTATCTGAATTTTACCCCATTCATTAAAACCGAGTAGAAAAAGGTTTTGACTTGCACTAGAAGCGCACAAAACGAAACATGATGCTTTCACATGATCAGGAGAGAAGTAAACATTTTTGCAGTTTCTTTTCAACAACAACAAGGAACCAACAAAATCAGAGAACAAAAGGAAGTAGATTTTAAAAAAATACAAACGAACAAACAAACAGACAAACCAAAAATCAGTTGTTATCTTTGCTGAACATGAGGTCAAAACACAATAGGCTTCTCGATTCACTGGGTAGGAAGCATGCTATGAATAGTTGTCTCCCGAGGGCGCCCTCACTATTTGCACATGCCCTTGCTGAACTGCAGAAACCCAGTCTGGGTCACAAGCAGAACTCAATGGAAGGGAGCATATCACAGACCAGCTTGAATATATGCAATTCCTTATTGATCTTCTTCTGAGAACCTATAAACAAGAGCTCTATTCTTTCCAGCTATGCACATTTAAATTCACTTTGATATAAAATGCTTGGAATCCAATTTGAACACAATAGCTTCTGCTATAAGAAAAGCTCTACGGGTGTCAGTGACAACTTTAATTTAAAGGACAAGTTCACCTTCATAGACATGTGGGTTGAGAGAATGCAGCAATATTAGTAGAACACATCAATGTGAGTTTGAGGAAAATTGGACAATTCGTTCAAAAGTTACAAATTTTTGAAATTTCTGCTCAGTCACGACTGGATGAAAAGACTAATAAAGCTTGTGATGTCACATGTGTACAACTCTATAAAGAAAGAATAAGGAAAATTCAACATATTTCCATTTTTCTCGCATAGCAAAAGAACACTCAACTTCTCTCTTTCGGGAGGCAGGGGGAATAATATTACCCCTAACATACGTCAGTAACAAGTCGAAGAAATGTGCACTTTATTCAAAAAGTAAAGTTTTGTGAAATTCTCTTTTTACTTTCCTTATATCGTTGTATGCATGTGACATCATACACCGTAGTAGTCTTCTCATCCAGAAGTGATTGCGCAGACCCTTTAAAAATTCATAACTTTTGAACGGATTGTCCGATTTTCCTCAAACTTCCACCAATGTGTTCTGCTAATATTGCTGCATTCTCTCAATCCTTATGTATATGAAGGTGGACTTGTCCTTTAAGTAATTTTCTTCAGGAGTAATTGTCCTAATATGGTACATACAATATTCACAATACACATACAAACTGTAAAGCATGAAATATTCAAGGTATGAAATTTTCATGAATTGTAGCCAACAGCCTTTTTTGCGGCACTGAATTTTTACAAAATTTGCAAAATTAAAATTCACACAAATATTTATAGTTTTACAGTAGGCCCTAAACAAAAAATGCACAAAAACATACACATGATTATGTATAAACCTCTCTTTGCTAACGGAGGGCAGCTCTATATCTTGGTTATTCCAGTGAAATGACTGGTTTGCATAATTATGTAAGCAACATGAAATCATACAACACTCCATTACTTTTGTGCACAGTCATCTTGGATTTGATATCAGCTCCCAATATTCAAATACTAATGACCATCATACGTATGTCAAAGACACTACCGACACAAAAAGAAATTCTTCCGTATAGCGGCTGTATAGATATGCAGGTCTGACAAAATAAATATTATCAAACGAAGCTTTTGAACAGAAACAATTTTTTATTCTGAAGAACTTTAGCTTGAAGCATCCATCCTTCCAGTAATCTTACCTGTCATGCTCTGTAGGCAAAGATGCATGTACTGTAAAACAAGGAATGTTCGCATGCATTTTAATTTCGCGAATTTCGCGAGCGCCAAGATTAAAATGCACGCAAAATTTCTTGTCTACACTATATGCATTGAACGCCAGTGGCAATTCGCGAAAATTTCATGCCACGAAAAAGGCCGTCAGCTCCAATTCGCAAAAATTTCGTGCCGCGAATATATCAGGTTTTACAGTATGTCATTGTCTAGTGTGTATATGCCATATCTATCGAATCTAATTTTTCGTGAATCAGGACTTCCCGACAATTTCACAGGTGGTTAAATTCGCGATCGTGGAGTACGGTACTGAACGGAGAAATGTACACGTGCATGTCACATTCATGTCGGGATCAGAGTCAATATTTTCACTTTTTGTCACATGAATTTGCAAATAGCACCCACTTGAAAATTCATGAAACTAAAAACATTGCACAATATTCGGTGTATACATACAAATATTTGCCTCAACACACGTGGGCTTTCACGTAGTGTGAAAACCAATACATCTCGAGCATACATGTATCATCAACCAGAGCAACACCACAACACTAGCAATTCCATTTTATATTAACATGCAGCATTTTAGCTACATCAGTCATTCACTGATTTGGTCACTTTTGTCTTAGTCAGAGCTAGGTTAAGTTTAAGAATGACTCAAACACAGTAATCAATGACGGTGTGCTGTTTAAAGGTGGTCAGTCATATTACCTGAAGGAATCAGACGATTGTTGCAGTCCCCTTTGCAGCCTACTCCATGTGAGACCACGGGCTAGCCAACAGCAATCATGCATAGACCTGTGAAGATATAACAGATGGGAATCGAGAAACAGGATGCTATGACATGACTACCAAAAAAATACAATAAAATAAAGGGGGGGGGGTCGGGCAAAACTGTGGGTCATGTGACCCTTAATATTCGACGTACTGTGCAAATAATCATTTTGACTTTGATTCATGTCCTTCATCTGTTTGGATATTACAAACATGTCTTATTAAAGGACAAGTTCACCTTCATATACATGTGGATTGAGTGAAGGCAACAATGTTAGTAGAACACATCAGTGAAAGTTTGGGGAAAATCCGACAATCCGTTCAAAAGTTATGAATTTTTAAAATATCTGTACAATCACTGCTGGAGGAGAAGACTACTACAGTGTATGATGTCACATGCGTACAACGATATAAGGAAAATAAAAAGAGAATTTCACAAAACTTGACTTTTTGAATGGAGTGCACATTTATTCGACTTGTTACTGACTTATGTTAGGGGTAATATTATTCCCCCTGACTTCTGAAAGAGAGAAGCCGAGTGTTCTTTTATTATGTGAGAAAAGTGAGAATATCTTGAATTTTCTTTATACTTTCTCTATATAGTTGTACTCATATGACATCACAAGGTATAGTAGTCTTCTCATCCAGCCGTGACTGGGCAGAAACTTCAAAAATTCATAACTTTTGAACGAATTGTCCGATTTTCCTCAAACTCTCATTGATATGTTCTACTAATATTGCTGCATTCACTCAACCCACATGTCTCTGAAGGTGAACTTGTCCTTTAAAGCATGTGGTTTTAAGGGCAAATCACACATAGACATGCATACTCTTAAAAAAAGTCATCAAAAACAAAACCCTGAAAGTTTTCAGGGTCAACAAACTCAGATTTACATGAAGAGTGCATTTTTGCCTACATCAATTTAATGAATATGTGCATGAAAACAAGAAACTTGTTTACAAACTGTGTGCTTGTCACAGCAAATGAGCCCTTCCTTTTACAAAAAGGTCAGGTGGTATGAAGCCGCACATCAACTTACTTACATGAAACAACTCTCACTGTAAAAAGGAAAAAAAAAGAATTGTAATGCGACAAACACTTTCCACATTGTCACCAGTAGCCAGAAGGGCTTCATATTTCTTTGATGATTTTTTTTTTTTTTTTTTTTTTTTTTTTTGTACAACAACACAGTGGAGTGTAGAGGGACACAGGTCTCCCAGCTCAGAGAGCTAACCAACCCTTCGGGTAAAAGTGATGCTGCATAATGAGAAATGTTTGTGTGCATTTTAATTTTGCAAATTTCGCAAGACCAAAGATTTGTGAAATTAAAACGCACGCAAAAGTTATCATCTACGCTACATGCATTGAATGGTAGTGGCAATTCGCGAAAAATTTCATGCTGCGAATACAGCTTGTTTTACCGTCTGTCCCAGGTAAAAGGGTACATTTCATGAATGTTGGATTGTTTTTTGTTTCCAATGTGCATTATCCCAAATACAATACAATCTTTGAGAACACTTTTAAAATGAGAGATCATACCTTTGCCACAAAACTACTTCAAAGCAGTAATATATCAAATTTTTGCCAAAATCATAATTTTGAGGGTGACGTATGTAACACTGGACAAAAATCTATGCACTAGAATATGAAGATCAAAAAATACATAAATATACATTGTATGTAATTGTGATGCCAGATTGTTTGTATCGTCATGATTATTATACAATTGTAATGTCAATGGGAACAAAATTTCAATGTCCCATCATAGACCAATAAAGATGAATCTGAACCTGAATCTGAATACATGTTCATTTAACTCAATAGCCTAATATTGATTTAAAGAGATAAATTACCCCCCCCCAAAAAAAAACCAAAAAAAAAAATTCTCATTTTAGCAAAAATTATAATCCCTTCTTTAAAGCAATGTTGGGGCAACATTATCTCTAAAGTGTGAAAACTTGACCAAAGAAAATGGGATTCCATCCCGATGACATCCCATTTGCTTTGCTCAATTTTCATTAATGAATTATATTCATTTCTGGTCAGTTTCCCTTTGTTTGAGTTTATCTCATTGAAGTGTTCTCAAAGATTGTATTGTGTTGGTGGGTAATGCATATTGGAAACAGAATATAACATGACATCCCTCAAACATACCATTTTCCTGTGGAAATGCTCAAGTGCATGTACATGTTCCCATTAAACTACATTTTTGTGTGTTGACTTTGGAATATAAAACCATTATATTATTAAATACCACAGTATGTTACGCTCAATGTTCTCATTGGCAAAACAAAACAATATATTACAAAAGATACTAGGGTATTTTAATTGGAGCCATTCTAATTCATAAAATACTGTGGTGTTTCCTCCATGTAGCCATGTGACTCACACTCAAAGGTCACATTGCATATTTCATGAGAAGTTTGATTACCATCCTAAATAACATTATTTTGTGATGTATTTTGCTGGATCTTTGCATTCAGGTTATGAAATACTTGTATTATATATGTACAGTAGAGCTCTTCATATTTCATCAACAATATGAACACACCTTATGTCTTTTAATAAAACAGTGTGGAATGTTTTATGACAACCCTCAAAATAGTTTAGGATGTCAGAACAACCGTTAATCAACAGGTAAATAGTTAAGGGATGGATATTGAGTGTTATCACTTCCAGCATCATTGTACAGCATGTGAGCCGACGATTAATAGTACAAAAGTTGTATGTCAGAGAAATGAACACAGGCAGCGAACACAGATTATCTCGGTAAAAGTAGGCTTTGGTTGTCAAAACGTGTCAAGAATATCTATACATCACAAATCATAGATGTCAGTATCACATAATCGACAATGGAACAAATGAAAATCACAATATGGGAAAAATGCACACACAACCACAAGGTATTACTTGCTATCGATGTGTATGGTCAGTGACATGTAATTACTGGCCAAGCAGACACATACCCTGGGAGGGTATACAGTGTAACAGCTACAAGTACAAATTTATTTAAGACTTTTTGAGTGGTGGCTAAACATATATGAGCATATGCATATTTTCTATGAATTTTTTTCTCTCCCCAGATCATGTGGAGCCCTCATTTCTTCATAATTTATGTCAGCATCATTTCTCTCATGCTTGCATCACAGCGAGAGCGATTTTTTTTTTTTCCTTCGACGTGCGACTCATAATAATCTATTCTCGTTGGCATTGATCACCAATCAATGGCCCCATGTCACCGCTGACATCACTGCTGGAGTCATCCCTCCTCAATGGCTTCAGGGATGCGGTCGCCATGGCGACCGGTGAGGCTTGAATGGGCAGTGAGTCATCATTTGCGCACGGTGACAAAAGGGAGCACGCCGTAACAGACCGGCAATGTTGACAGCAAGGTCCATTGAGACAACGAGAGAATGAGAGAGAGATGGAGGATCACAAAAGAAGAGTGAGAGAGAGAAAGAGAGACAGAACGAGAGAGGGAGAAAAAGAGAAAGGGAGAGAGGAACACAAAGCATATTTCCTTGCACCTCATTCATGTCTCCTTTTCTTGTGCAGATGTACAATGTACATCACTTATGACGGCATCGCTACCACACGACAGCACGCACACTTTACGTAATACAAGGTTTCGGCAACATTCAGGTAGGATGCACTTTTGGTGCATATGTGCAATAGGGAAAAAAGAGACAAAAAAGAAAACATATAAAAGCACCGGCGATTTTTTTTGTCAAAACCGTATAAGAACTGATGATCATGACGCACATCGACTTGAATATTGCGTTAATGCTGTGGAATACAAGCGTGAGATTCACGTCTTAGCGCTGGCAAAAGACAGAATGTAGACCCCTGGGAGAGCACCATTTTGGACAACAAAATAATGACAGTAAATCTCTTGACAGTGAGAGGAAAAAAAAATGGAAACCATACCGCGGCAAAAATTGTCGTCAACGATTGGAACAGAATGTCTTCATCATAGCAAACCGTGAATCCGACATGATCACGCAAACTCATACGTGACGGGGCATCGCAGATTCTTACTTGCCCAAAAGGCCCCACGGGAAAGGGTCAAATACTTTATGCCCCTTCACATCACTTGCCCTTTCCATAAGTTTCAGTTGGCCTGGGCGGGCTAATGGGTTTATAGCACCCTCCATGGAAGTATCAAGATTGCTCCTTTGAAGAGAAAGTTGAACTCTTTTAAGTTTTTGTTTGCCAATCCCTACTAGGTTATAATGATCTTGTGTGAACCATGATATTATACACTTTCACATACCATGTACATGCATAAACTTTCACTTTTCTTTATCCCCTCCCCCCCCCCCTTTTTTTTTTTTTTTTTTTTTTGGTGGGGGAAGGGGATAGTAAAATGCAAATGAAAGACATATAGGCAGCTTGACAAGTTATTGTAAAACCAGAAATATTCGCGGCAATTTTTTTTTTGCAAATTGGGACTAAAAACTGCCTTTTTTTGCCACAGCATATTTTTGCGAATTGCCACGGGCATTGAATGCATAATTCTTACGTTCTTTGACAACATGTACTTTTGCATGTGTTAATTTTGCGAATCGTGGCTCTCACAAAATTTGAAAAATCAAAATGCATGTGAGAATGTCCAGTTTTACAGTATACCTATGTGCATATGGGCACATGGAGGGTTATTCAGCCTCAATCAGTGACTTGGAAATATCATCATGGGCCAAATAAAAATAAATAAATAAGTGAATAAGGAGAAGTACTTCATGTATGTCTATGCCATATGACTCGGACTTTATTTTATCACCTGAACAAGACGAGATTTCTTGGCTTGCCCATGATCGTAATTTTGATATCATGTTCATTTTTGTCTTCTTTTCACTTCAGACAGTAACAGATTTCCAGCATACAAATAATCCTCTATTGCAGTTTCATATTTAATGTAATTTGCAAAAACTCCCTAAAATGACACCTGAACAAGTTGACTTCAATGAGTTATCTCAATTCAAATGTTGTATTAAAAGAAGAAAATGATAGTAATATTTGTCACGTGAGAGGTTCATATCGCAGCCACAATTCTTGCCCACAACTCACCAGATAAATCAACTTTATACAGCTAGCACTGACAGTAATTCCACTCCTAAAGAAAAAAAAAACAACAACATTGGCCTCAATCAAGTCTAGCTATCACAGACAGAAAACAGCATGAATCTGACATCGACAAGGAGCCAAATGCGCTGTGCATTTCTATGTGAAAGCAATTACAATGTACACTGTATGTATCTCCCTGCCCTATCCCAGTCCACTGTCAAAACAACCACAACACAATCCTACAATGTACATCCCCTGCCCAATCCCATCCTGTTCCACATCCCCCAGAAAATTCAAACGAAATAAAACAAAACAAAACAAATCAAAACAACAAAAGTGGGGATATGAACCTCGGACCATGTTTTGTATCCCGCCCGGACACACAGTAATACCATCTGCAATACAATTATGAACTTCATTATATTGGTCACCTTCTGACATACAATGATGTCTGGTATGTGTCCACCACCAACACATCAATAAAACGGGCTCAGGGAAAACTATAATGACCGCTGCCCTATGTTTTGATGATGCAAACTGCATTGTGGGAAGTACCCCCAGCACACAGCGGACGTGATTGACAGCCTGCTATTGATCTCTCACTCTCACATCCGACTATTTCCACTCCCCGCCATCTGGCATACATCCGACTCATCGTGGCTTCGTCGAATCCTTTACCATGTGACTCACGGCAGCCTGTTTGGCACAATGATTCAACATCAATCACTGTGTAAACATGGGGTACATTTTTTTTGGAAGGGGGCACATTCACAGTTGAGGTGGACAGACGTAATTAGGTCTATGCAAGGTTGACCAGATTTCACCTTTCAAAAGTCAATGACGTCTCGTCAGTTTTAAAAGCCGAGAGTTTCGATGGCAACAGCATCCACATTTCTACTAAATATACATGTGGTAAAATGTTCCCTTCGATATGTAAACCATGAGTCAAAATATTTGTTTTGTCTTGAATGTTTTTTGTTTTGTATTGTTGCATTCTATTGAAAATGTAACCTGAAGTGTTCTAGATCCCCTTTTAAGAAGTACATGCTTGTACCTCCATTTCACCAGTTGCCCATATCAGCACAATAATGACACCATGGACATGCATGTTAACCCGTTGAGGAGGAGTCCCGAGTATACTCGAGCAGGTGTCTATGGGAAATGCATGTTGTAGCGAAATCAGTCCGTCCTCAACAGGTTAAATGTAAGGGCGAATTATAAAATGGGCTTTAGAATCTCTGTAATCTGATAGGTCAATTGTCATGCACTGAATTTTACTGATCCACACTGCCATGCGTCCGGTAAAATCCGACTGCATGGCCATGCGTCCGGTGAAATCCGAACGCATGGCTCAACTCTTGTACAGTGTTGTAGGTGTACCGGATGCATGATGGGGAAAATGGTTGTATTTCATGAATTTATGGGGCCATTTTATAACACAAATGATGCACAGGCCTATTTCGTGGATCAATGAGAATTGGATGTTCTCGTTTCACTTTGGAACAGTCTAAAACCCACTCGCTGCGCTCGTGGGTTTAAACAGTTCCAAAGTTAAACTTGCGCATCCAATTCTCACCGATCCACTCTGTCCTGTGCATCATTTGTATACTATCATAAACCCATACAGTACTTTGTCCCCCTATTAAAGCACAGACATCTGGAAACTAACTGTCAATGAAGAAAGATTACCTCATCCCCTTTATAAATCCCTATTGTGACACCATGGCCTTCCTACTGGACTGAGGAACACTAAGTCCATTCACACACAATGAGAAGAGCATGTCAAATTGTGTTTCAAATCATGCTTTTCTTTTGCCCTCTGGGTCACACGGGCAAGAAAAACTTGTGATCCAACTTGTGATCCAACTTGTGATCCAAATCCCACCGAAGGTAAATCACGACTCAAATCGCACCGGTTGCACCAAGGCCAAACTGCACATGCGCTAGTCTCAGGAGTTTGAATGGACTTTGTCCCAACTGTCCCATGCACCTTTATACACTATAAAGTATCAACAAAATGGTATAATTTCGCACCATATACAATCGCGATTACTTACACACACAAAAAAAGAAGCATGACTGTTTCAGAAAACAGCAAACTTTATTAAAGTTGTGTGTGGATAACGATTTGAATCTCGCTAATAGTCACGATTATTATGTCCACACATATAAAAAAACTGATTTTGTATCGTGATTGAAATCATGACTACTGGAGGCTGTGTGAATGGGCCTACTGTTACACCTGAGTGGGCCTGGTAACTTTTCATCTAGGTTATAATTCGGATCAATAAGCCAGTTCGTAGTTAGCTCATGTGTACGTTGGTACAAATGACCTTTCTATTTTCTTAGTTGGTTAGGCACTTCACTCATATTCAAATCAACATAATGCGTACCGGTAAGTTTGCCCGGCATAACAATTTATGGAATTTTTGTTAAACAAAAAATGATCTTGCATAGCGAGACAAGGTGACCAGAATGGTCCGTCAAACAACCCTTGGGGGAAGCATCCATTTCTTTGTTTTGTATCGAATGCATATTCGTATTGCCAAATACCAGGTTTGCAGTCAGGTGGATGTAATGGCAAGTATCATGTACAAGGATTGCATAAATAATCATTATATGGCAGATGCTTATCTCCGTGAATTTAAAAACCATCATGCGTTTTGGTACCAATGACCTTTTTCTGCTCATGCGCAAAGTAGAACTACGAACTGGCTTATTGCTGTATGCTGATGAAAAATCTTGGCAAGTTATCCCAAGTGCCTGGGTCCAATAAGGTTTTAGTTCGACATGCTGTGCTCTGTGATCATACGGTAGCTTAGCGTTCAAAGGGTGGTAACTCTCCTGATATTCTAAACCTAAATCATATAGTAAAACTAAACCTGTTTCTTCCTCGCCCAATTTCCAAAAATGTATCGTATGTTCCACTACTCGTGCAAGTCATTAGATAATTGAAAATGTATTGTACTGTATGTTAAAAAAAAAATGATTTAGCAGCACAAGAGAAGAATACAGCTGCTTATTTCTTACACTAATCTTATTGTAAACGTGGGCCTGATATCAAATGAAATTCAAATAAAGAATATCGTAAAATAAAAATTCATACTTAAAAGAGCCTTTAAAGTAAGAACTTCAAACGTGCAAAACTTCAGATAAAAATGGAAGTCAGTGTGGCTGAAGTGAATTACGCAATGAGTCTCAAAAAACCACCTTTTTGTGGTTTGTGCTAACATACCGGTATCTCTTAGTATAACTTGTATTTCTCTTTTAACTGCCCATTGTCAGTGTTTCACAAGGTGAGTAAAACGATGTCTTTCATTACAAAACCCTTACGTTTAATTGCTTTTTTTTTCATATTGCAGGATTTCAAAAGCCCCCTTATTTCTCTTAAATTGTTAATGCAATTCTTAAATTGGCAACAAACTTTAAAGATTAAAGTTCCTCTTGCTCTCTCAAATTGAGTCAATTTTGTAAATTTGTTTCTGATTTTGGGCAGATTTAACTAATTAACCTCCTCTATTAGAGTGCCAGTAATTATAATGCAGTGAAATTCAGAGACTGCATGAACAGGGTGCTACATAACTTTTTTTTTTTTTTACCATTTGCCTGGTCGAGCAGGCAGATTTCTATATTGTTGCAGAATACTTGTCCAAACGGCCCAAAAAGAAAGTCTAAAAATATCAGAAAATGATATAGAAAATCACTTGTAAGTCAAAAGCTTCATAACATTCAATCATTTGAATAAATAACACATGTTGATTCATACGCTTGAACAAACTGGATTAACAAACTGGTTAGATTGAGTGTAGGTGTTGCATTGCATTGGGGCTTCAGTGATGGAAAGTTGCTGAAATAAGATTTAAGTGTGTAGCATCACTAAACAGTCATTATCTTTGGGCTTCTGTATGGTTGACTTTGTGAGCTTGAAGGGGTTAAAAGTGAAGAAAAAGGGTGGCTTCAGAACTTTTTAGTTGCCCAATTCGGCCATGCATTTTTTTTCTCATTGTTCCAAAACATTTGCTACACCTGTAGCACTTTGCATGTACATATACAAATTTACAGATGGCAAAATGATAATTTCTTCACCAAAATTTTCCCAGGGCTTGATGGGTTCAGAATTTAGTAAGTACATTGTATGTAAGGGTCACAAGGATTTAGCTGATTTTCTCTTGCTCAATTCTGCTGTTCAACTTCAAAGCCCATTAGGGTTTATTGCTGGAGTCCAAACTGCTACACAATGATTGTTATCTTTGCCCTTTTGCAATGTGTGTCCAGTCTATGGGGACAATTGCTAAATCACAGTAATGTCAATATTGGCTGGCACTTAAGGCCCTGATAGCACACACTTGTCGCCTGGAATTGAATAAAATTAATGATTGGGTTAACACAATTGAGGGCTGTTTAACAGGACTCAAAGTAATCTAAATTGGTGGGCAGCTAAACCGCAGTGCACATTTATGCCCAGATTATCACAAGTAGACAAACACTACTCAATTTGGTGGTCACTGTTCTTATTTCGGCATTGGGGTCAAAGCAGAGATATCAAATAAAATGAGTGACAACAGTCAGGACACATTTATTTGCATAAATCTACATTTTTTTTTAATAAGACTCCACACCACTCTCATGCTCCTGAAAAACTCCTGAAAAGTGTTTACAGAATTCACCACATAATCTAACAAGGTGAAGAGCTAATATGACTTTCTTTTTTCAATCAGACAAACATTATTTCATCTACTTATAACCAAGTGCTTTATCAGTTTTTTCCTTCTTTAGTGTGAATGCAAGGGTGCTATATAAAATATAGGATATATCTCCCTATGTTCCCCACCAGAAGCAAATAATATCTCAAATTATAATGTGTATGAAGTACATAACTTTCCTCAAAACAGGATTTTTTTAGCACCTGTTTATAAATTTTGAGGGCTTTTCTCAACTAAAATTCAAAAGGTCAGTAGAGGGCATAGATTTTTAACCAGTACCATGAAAGAGCGGACCGTACATACAGTGTATCTTTCTGAACATAAGATGCGAAGAGTCCAGCATCGTATTCTCACTTGGCTTGCATTAGATTAGGCCAGGACTTGAGATATGTCCATGACTGCTTTTCCCAGCTACACAAACCTGAATACAGTTTCATGAAGAAGATGATGGTAGCAGAGGACTACACACAAATACCTGAAGAGGATGGCAAGTTTTCTGTTTAGGTATTGTTATCTTTAAAATGGAGAGTGGCTGTATTAACCTATTAGTACTACTTAACATGAATCAATGCCATGAATCAGTATGTATGACCATACAAGTATATCTATATTATTACAAGCACAAAATGGTTGAAGGTCAAAAAGAAGTATTTTTGATGATTTTTATAGAGCAGCAGCTCGAGGTTCTCAGATATACGAGTTCAAGAGTTCAAGTTTCCTCTTCCTTAGTTAGTTCCTTTTCAATGTTTTTCCTTGGTATCACTGCCAAAACTTGCTTCCGAAACTCCTTGAATTTGAAGAACTGTCTCACCGATTCCCACGCTGTGACAGAAATCTTTTTCATCTAATTTTTTTTTTTTTTAATGGGAAAACAAAATTACGATAGCTACGTGTAGAACCAAACATTTGAGAATTTTATACAGAATTTAAACAAACAAATATTATTATTACTAGACTTGCCGAGCGATCTATGATTCCAGTATGAAGGTACCGGTAACTATAAATATATATAGACAGAAAGATCCGTCTGTCCGGAGGAGTCTTTTATTTTTTTGACGTTATCGCTCTCCTACGGTCCGTGAAGCCAGACGCAGTCTCCGCAGAACATATACCCGACGACCAGATACAGACTGATCTTTTGGTCAACTAATGTTATAATTTACTGAATTAACAAACCAGCATACATGATCATGAAAAAACAAAGACAGGATCCAGCACTAATCAACAATGCACTAAAATGAAAATATACCATTAACAGGCAAAGTCTTTAATATTATAACAGTTCTAAACCATTATTGATGCATTGCCTTTGAAATGTACAATTGCACAGTCAAAAACAAACAAGGTAATGTCAAGTAGAATGTAGGCCTAAGATTATAACTAATATTTATCATAAATTGGCGATGCCACATTTTGGCATGAGCATGACCGTCACTAACAGTTACACTATTAAGAGCCTCAGTGTAGCTGTATGGTGTGGTTGATGGTCAATCTATTATTGGCAAATTTTGCCTGTTATCAACAGTAAGAGTTACCAAATGAGAGTACAAAGTCTAGTATCTATCGTTCCATATTGCTACCCGTTGATCAGGCCATTGCTTTCGCCAGCGATATGGCAGCTAGGCACGCGTACATAATTTGTAGAGATGCCGGTACGAGTATTTTGCCCGTACATGGGCCTGTTGCGTTCGAGCTAAAAACCCTTCAGCACAACGCTCCCTGGCCTTGGATCGTAACAAAGAACCCGGCGATATACTCACGAAATAATGGTACAAACAGATGAATTTTAGGCCAGGAATACCTTCAGGTCACGGCGCAGTTTGGTGATCGTTCTCTAAACACAATGGCCAGTTCATGCAGAGTTCAGAATATGGCTGCAGTGTAAAATACGGCATTTGATGACTCAAATCGGGACCGCAGGACCGAAAAAGGTGTAATATCAGGTCAGGGGTCACGCCTCGTTGGTTGGGCCATGGGGAGAGCTCGAGAACCACATTTTTGTGTTTCTTTGTTCTCGGGCGCCGATTGGTGCATATCTTATGCAAATCAGCCAGCTGGCAAACTTCTCGACACAGTGGGCCAATCACGATCGTCCAACAACGTCGACGTTCTTAAAAGTATTTAATATTAAT
The DNA here is from genome assembly GCF_040938485.1 of Diadema antillarum. Lineage (NCBI taxonomy): Eukaryota > Metazoa > Echinodermata > Echinoidea > Diadematoida > Diadematidae > Diadema > Diadema antillarum. The sequence goes on from NW_027271081.1 coordinate 2,629,433, forward strand.
GAGATATTGATTGCGGACCCGCTGGGTAGCTTTGCAGCGTTAATAATAGCGATAAAAACAAGCGCTTCGGTAAATAATTACGTTGACTCACATTTTCGTCCTTTTTATTTTTCACTGCATACGACAAAGACTATTGAGTGTTTACACTTCTTCTTTCATATATGAAAACCTTCACAAAATTTAGAAAAACATCATATTTTTGTCAGCTTGTTCCTTAATCAGTTTTTTTTTTTTTTTGCTGCATGCAAGCATAACATCTTCATAAGCACATTTACGATAAGATAAGCACATTGAGCACATAATGCATAAAAATTAAGCATAGAAAAATAAGGAGGAAATGTAGAATATAAAAAGATGCTAGACATTCAGAAAAAAAAATCCCAGGAAATCACAATTCAAATCAATTAAGTGGGAGAATGATTATGATACAATTAGGCGATTACATAGAAAACCCATCAGAATATTTTCAATAATATGGATTTATTCTTTGTCAATGAGTCATTCCAAGATTATCATCGTTGTTACCATTAACAATCATTATCAATAATATCTTATCGTCACTTCATCTGATTTCATTTATGTGATTTTGATGGTAGAAAGCACAAAAGTCATATAAATTGTGATACATCATTATGAAAGTCATATTATGTTGGGGAAACTGATTATTTGGATTTTGACAGATATGAATTCACCAGTAATTACAAATTATAACAAATGATATGGTTACATCACCAAAGTCGGCTTGCTGTATGCCAGTTTCCCTTTATGATTGTTGACTTTCTATGTAACATGATGACACCAATAACTACAATAAATAATGTAATAGATGCCATCAAAGCTCAAATTAATTTTTTTTTCGGATTAGTGTTTGCTGTTGTTTATTGATCTGAGCATGTTTTGTAGCTTGAAAAGCTTGAATTGAAAAACAGATGAATACCCTTTTCCAAAAAAAAAAATAATGAAGTAAGATCATCATCAAACATAGGAAAACCTTTTCTTTTTAATCATACTGCACTTGGTACATAACAAGAAAATATTTTGAAGACATTTTAAACATCATCACAAAATGATTTATTCATTTTCTCTCTTTTTTTCAGCAACTTCAATCTCAAACATCTAAAGTTGATAAGATTCACATATTTTCCTGTTCATTTGATTTTTTTCACTCACTTTTATTCCCACTATCAGTGTAAAGCACCAAAGTATGACAATATTTAATCCATTAAAAAAAAGGAAAATAACTTTCACAGCTCTAGGATCATGAAGCAGCCGCTTCCCAACGTCTGTTGAAAAAAAAGATTTCCTATTCCCATTCTATGCCAAATGTTATTCCACATGAACTATTGTTAAAAATATACAATTTCGATCTAGTTTCATCATTAATCTCTTACATCTATTCTTACTATTGTTCAGGTAGCCCGAAGTCTCTTTGATTGCGGGGGGGGGGGGGGGGGGGGGTTAAATAGTCTGTCGACTCTTGACAGCGTAAATTATCGCATCCAATTTTTTGTAACCCAATGAGGACTTTGAAGATTATGTATATAGCGCCCTCACATGACAAATACATTATAATCTCCACCTAATAAATTGTGCGTGTCAATCAACGAAGAAACCGTTCCCTATGGGGATTTCAGAATTCAGTATGGAGTGGGTTAAAGGACAAGTTTAGTTCACCTTCATAGACATGTGGGTTGAGTGAATGCAGCAATATTAGTAGAACACATCAATGAGAGTTTGAGGAAAATTGGACAATCGGTTCAAAAGTTGTGAATTTTTGAACTTTCTGCTCAGTTCTGCTGGATGAGAAGACTACTATAGCTTTTGATGTCACATGTGTACAACAACATAATGAAAGAATAAAGAAAATTCAACATATTTTTACTTTTCTTGCATAACAAAAGAACACTAGACTTCTCTCTTTCAGAAGGCAGGGGGAATGATATTACCCTTAATATACGTAAGTAACAAGTCAAAAAAATGTGCAGTTTATTAAAAAAGTAAAGTTTTGTGAAATTCTCTTTTAATTTTCCTTATATCGTTGTACGCATGTGACATCATACACTGTAGTAGTCTTCTCATCCAGGAGGGACTGCGCAGAAACTTTAAAAATTCATAACTTTGGAACGGATTGTGGGATTTTCCCCAAACTCTCACTGATGTGTTCCACTAATATTGCTGCATTCACTCAATCCACATGTATATGAAGAGTTTGTTTGCAAAAAGTCCATATTTGGCAAATGGAGATATTTGCGATTAAAAGTCAAGAAAAATAAAGAGAATGATATAAGAAAATTTTTGCTTCTTTTGACCATAACTTCAAAAATATGCCTTTATATGTAGTGACCAATAAAAGGTATTATTTTGTACTTTATGACAGAGACCGTACTTCAAAATCTTCAAAAATGGACTTATCGGTTTTTGCGAACAAACTCTTCAAATGAAGGTGTACTTGTTTGTGTCACAACTTATCTGAATGATGTCAGGCCTAGTTAGAGAAATGGATCCCTGCTATGAAAAAACATGTCAAGACAGCTATCTCAAGAAAATCTATTTCCCTCTTGGAGAAGAGATTAATAACAAACCATCATTCTAACTTGTTTATAGTCTACACCACTGCAGTAGCGGATCCAGGGGGGGGGGGGGCGCAACCGGCGCACGCCCCCCCCCCATATTTTTCGTAAAAAAACAAAAGAAATAAAAAGAAAAACAATGAAATGAAACCCGGAAGTGGCACCAGAAATATCAGTCACGCCCCCCCCCCCCCCCCCCCTTTACAGAATTCCTGGATCCGCCCCTGCCACTGGGCAGCAAATAATGCACCTTTCACTGTTAGAAATGAAAACCAATTCACTGTACAAGTGTGTTATGTTTTGATGTTCTCATCCGCTGCATAGGGATTTGATCTGCATAGGGATATTATTTTGATCAATTTACTCAGTACTTGCAGGAGTAATTCCATCATGTATTCTTGAAGAGTTTGTTCGCAAAAACCGAAAAAACCGATCATCTTGATGTCAGTTGACATCGGTTCGTTTATTGTGTTTTATATTGATGTTTTGTGTATTTTCTGAGGGTCCCATATCGTACAAGCTTTGCTTCTTAGTGGGACCCTCCACTTCCATCCTCATCCTTAGTTGACTTGTATTATACGTTTTATGTATTTAACAAAGATGTAATCGCATCTACTTCTCATTTTCATAATTTTCTTATGTACCTTTTCAAATTTTGTTCTGTATCACAAATATCCCGTGCATATGCAATGTACATAATTTCTTTGTTTATTTTGATGGAGGTGAAAATAAAGTTGAATTGAATTGAAAAGTCCATTTTTGAAGATTTTGAAGTACTGTCTCTGTCATAAAGTACAAAATAATACCTTTTAAATGATATATTGGTCACTACATATAAAGGTACATATTTGAAGTTATGGTCAAAAGAAGCAAAAATTTTTCTTATTATTCTCTTTATTTTTCTTGACTTTTAATCGCAAATATCTCCATTTGGCCAATATGGACTTATCGGTTTTTGCGAACAAACTCTTCACTTTCTTTGTAGAACTAATTTTCCTTTAAACTGCGAGAAAAGAAATCCCATCTTCCTCCCCCTCCCCATCTCTCCTTGCTCTGTAAAAACGAAATCATTCTCATCCAAGTGAGTTCGTTGTTTACATGGCAACAGGTGTCAATATACCTAAAGGAGTCCCTTTTATTCTTTTTCTTGTTGTCTTTATTTCGATCATACTGTGAACAATGGCGACCACACATTTGGTCCTTGAGATGTCTTCTCTTTTTGATGTCGAAAGTATCCCCAGCCTACCACCGCCTGTGAGTCACCCCTTACTAGTTTTATAAAAATTGTGTGGTCATCCAGAGCCGTTACTACTGTTTATTTGACTGTGATGTGTTCTTCGGCCGAAAATGGCTTGGTGTAGGCGTTTATCAGTGACAAGTCATGTCACAACTATGCGACTTTCTGGTGGTTTACAAACAAAACATGTCAATATCATCCCAATGAATCAAATTTAGCCAAGTTACTCTAACGCCATCTAGCGGCAAAAACATGGACAAGAGCACCGTCCTTTCACGACACGCCAGGGATTGAAACCATTGCGGTGCGGCTGTAGCGTTCTTTGAATGGTATTGGATGTGTGTACGATACACTTCACTACCCCGATTTTGCCGTGTGTATCACGTCGTGTACCGTGTGTACGGTGTGTGGTGTCAAATTAGTTTACGTTTGGTGATGATGTAGGATAGGAGGACCGGAGGGAATGGCAATATCATACTGTGGATGCTGAGAGTCTGAGCTTCTTTTTCTCGTGAACATGGCGGCACCAAATGCAGAAATCGTCGAAACCAGCAACCCAGGTGTTAAAGAAGGTACGAATTATGTAATTTGTAGGATGAGAGAGAATGAACAAGCCCCGTAAAACGGTCAACATGGTCAATGTAGACGATCGGTAGGGCGTTGTTATGACGAGCGAACGCCAGAGCTAATTTGAGAATTTGGTCCAACAGCTGAGGGGATGGGTATGGGATGGGATAGGAGAAAAGCGGCGACGCACAGCTCTGCTTTTCCTTCAAATAGGCCCTCCACCAGTATCGTAGTGTCGTACAAAACAAGAATAGCAATATGTCTACGTATTTTCTTGTTAAGTTCGCAAGCGGCAATCATATACTTAATAGGAGTGGGCTAAATCGTGATATCGGTCCCCTTTTGTTCTGCGTGTGCGTCTGAAGTTCAATATGTGCAAAGGGAGGTTGAAAGCAGCCACCAAGAGTCAAGACTATCCCTCTTTTACAAAGCTCTACATCAGGAAGCTGCTGTCACCATACCCCCATATGTGAAACATGCATCCAGACCCTTGAGAGAGGACACTGAACGCTTCATTCCGCTGCAATGCAGAACAAAAGCATACCTATACAGCTTCCTTCCAAACACTATTAAGGACTGGAATCATTTAACCCTGGAATTAAAAATGCAAACTCCACATCGGTTTTTAAAATCCAAACTGAAAAGTATTTGATACTCGAATAAAACAATACGCTGCGCAGCAGCCGCAACCAACTCTGGACGTTAGTGCTGTCATCGGCGATGTCCGGATTCCGATTCAGAGATTCAGAAAAGTTGCAAGACCGGCTATGATGAAATGAATGGCGGTGAATGGAGTGGCTGGACTATTTCACGATATATAATGCCATGCCTAGGATTGCAGTTATAGCAATTGCAAACATCCTTACATTAGATCTAGATCTATAGGGGATCTTCCACCCATCTTGCGTGATGTCATAACTTGATTTAGGCCAGGGTTGTTGGAGTGCATCACCTTTTGACGATGTGGCAAAGTACAGCGGTAGATCTACTTCACTGTGTAGGCTGCTGTGAATAGTAGTACCAAAGACAAAGTATAGAAATTCTTGACTGAGAGGGAGCAAAACTCTGACTCTTTGTCATGACAAGTCTATGAAATACGACTTCGTAGATCTATTTCACTTGTTAGCAAACCATTTGACCGAAAGATAGGTCCGTAACTTGTCATCGTGGATATATGTTCTGTGGAGGCCACGTCTGGCTTCATAGTAGGGTGTCTGGAGCATTTTTGTAACTTTTGAAATTCTGTGAGAAACGAATTGTGAATTATTTCATATGAAAGAGAATGACATCATTAAGATATATTTCAAATTTCATGGCGAAATGATGTTTCTATCTTGAGAAATTTAACTTTGAAATCACAGCAATATCACCCCTTTTTTTTATGAGCACGCATGAAAATGTGACCCAAATCATGTTTGCAAACAACGCCGAAAAGCTGCATTCGCGTGTGGATCTCCAGCGATCAGATAATGAGCTTACAGCGGTTAGAAAATACGCGTAACAAGCGCAGAAGCCACTCCCCCTATGTGTCGTCATACCCTGTGTGCGCTGCGTGCGTACGTACGTGCTCGGTATTCAGTTTACATTCGATTCACATGTACCGTATTGAGCGCCCTACAACACGTACGAACCCCGCATATGTATGCAAGCGCAGCTAGCTAGCAGCAGCTAGGCAGCCCCGCCGGTAAAATTCGGGGAGCCGAGCGGAGAGCATCGCGATTGTAAGCCAGGGCAGCTGGCACGGCGAGCATGGTTCGAAGAAATATGCAGTCGATTGTCGAGAGCAGGTGCACGCAGCTCGCGTGAAATGTACAAGCTACAACCTCTACAGCCACAGGCTTGGAATTGATGCCACATTACCACTATTCGTACATGCAAAAATGGCCAAATAAGAGTCTTCCGAAATCTTTTGCACGCCCTTTTTGTCGATTGGGTGTTCGTAGTACACCGCTGCCGCTAAAACGAGGCCTACTTCGTTCGCACTTGGCTAAGCGGACATGATTGTACAGGTGTATTCACAACCGACTTCTCGGCTTAGTGCCAGTGACTCGAGCATCGCGAGTGCACTTTCGAAATATAAATGAACAACGATAAGATCATAACCAATCCACAAGTAAACTATTATAATAGTAGACAGAAATTTATTAGAGTCTGGTTGTTTTGCAAGACGTATGTGATTTGTGAACGTGACTGTATGCGATATGTACAGTACAGAGTGCATGCTATATACATATGTGATGCATGTTGAAGGAGCTATCGCAAGCGACAGCCCAGTTTCCTGCCTCGTGATATGCACATCATACACAACACATACACACACACACGTAGTGACACACACAGACTGAGGTAGCTCTTTGCTGGCAGCATCTTCCATAGGCGCGCGCCGCATGCACACGCGATCCATCCCCACACACCGCAGAGGCCATGTGGTGGTAGACGGCTATGCGTAATCAAATTTACATATGCATTAGCCCCTTCGCGCGAAGTTACCATGGATTCTTGCATACGAAGCCCCGCCTAAAACGTTCGCTGTGACCAAAAAAATATTGCAAGGGGTATCTTCAAAGCGATATCTTCAAAGCGATATCCCCACACCTAGGCGTGGAGTTAGCGAAAAACTAGCGGCACCATCGGATTCAGCATGTCCTCAACTACTAGCATGTCTCACGGCGATACAAATACCGAAGCAGACGCTGAGATATGGGGATAGATGTGCTTCTATCGATTTTTACATCAATTTATCGTCGGATTCATGTACCGCCGTTCCGATAGGATATGGAGAAAAACTTCCTCTTTCATATGATACCAAATTTGTCAGGATTCGTTAATGGCATGGTCTGGGGATTTGGCAAATTTGGCTCAAAAATGCTGGGTCAAAACAGCGTAGGCGCGCGGCTCCATTGCATTCTATGGGACTTGCGTGTTATAAGATAGGAGTGCGTTTTGGTCGAGGGTTAGCAGTGCGCGATCAGACACCCTATTCATAGTGTGTTCATGGAATCCCCTCAACATGAAAGATGACGCCGGGTGATGTTTTATATTGCTCTGAGTCTGAGAGACAGTTCTGGAATCATAACGAGGTGTCTTACAGTTTAAAGATTGTGTCAGAACTTGCCTGCCTTTTTTCAAGTAGGAATCATTAATGACTCATATGATGCGTCCATTGATGGTTTATTGTTTGAATAACAGGGCACTTTTCCACTTTGTATTGAGGATTGCTGAGCTGTCCATTGGAAGTAATCAGACCATGGATTGATCCCCTACCCGTAACCTGTTGAGGACGAGTCCCGAGTATACTCGGCAAGTGTCTATGGGAAATGCATGTTGTAGCAAAATCAAACCGTCCTCAACAGGTTAATTGGGTCTACAGTTCAACTCCTCCATTAGCTGGCTGTGGTAGAGCTCTTTGACAAGGAACTTTATCCTCACAGGGGTGCTGCTATAGACAGAAGTTATAAGACCACAACTTTGCGTATGAATAGAGCAGGGTCATGGGACAGTGCACATTTGTGTACAATGACGTTATTGATGCCTTTTTACACTACAGTATTTCTGCTCTGGTATCAGTGTGTGACACAAATTTGTTTACATACAAAGTGTAATACTTTTTCAATGAACATTTGTTAGATTGTCACTCTGCAAACTGACAATATATAGTTCGGTTTTCATGTAGTGCTGCTCATGTAGTGCCCACTCCATTGCCATTAGGGCCTTTGTATACAGTCCACTTTTCCTGTGTAGGGTTAACCAGGCATCGATATCCATTGAGCTACAGTGTATTAGATACACAGTAGTTCAGCACTTGAAATTGTATCCGTAAAACAGGACAGCACAGTCAAAATTTGATGTAGCTCTGATACTGTTAAATTTGGATGACATTGTACCTGATTGTTTGGTGTGGCACAATGAGTATGTGCTTTCTTGAACTTCATGGTCAATAACTAATTCAAACTTTCTTGCCAGTCAAACAGTTTACTTGGCTCAGAGTGTAATTAGCTTTGCACTGAATCAAACATGGACATACTTCATTTACAGCGCTGCATTTATACATTGTATTAGTGTTTACTCATGCATATTCCTGAGAGCATGCAACAGTTTTGGGAATATGTTTCACTTTACCATTGTACATGATGTTTGTGCTTGTGCTACAACTGTATATATTAAAGAATAGATAATGAAGACATTTCATTTACAGAGAATCTACATCACTAGCTGAAACTGAACACAGTCCAACAACTTTTTAAACATACATTTTAGAATGCAGCTTATGAACTGGAAAATCACGAACTCTTGTATACAAATAGGGGATCATCTTCAGAAAAAAAAAAAAAATGTACTGCATGGAAGTACATGTACACGTATTTCACTGAGGCATTAGATTCTTGTGGGGGGGGGGGGAAAGTAAAGTAAAAATGAGTGAATACATACAACTGTACAACTGTAGGTACAATGTAGTAGGCGAAGCCATTTTGTTGCTGACTTCATGCTGTGGGAAGTCATGCTTGATCGCTTCCACCATTGTCGCCACCTGGGTGTACATGTACACAGAACAGCTCACCTGCTTACCGGTATATGCCACAGTAATAGTTCTCAAGAGTCCCCATGAGTTTAGCCGTGTACATCAAGTGCCAGTTAACAACTTGCATTACTCGCATAGTTCAGTGGGTTTGAGTGCATTCAGGGCATTAATGCCTTTGAGGCTTTACAGAGCTTTTAGCAACTTGCACTTTTGTCCTGCATCACTTTGACAGAATTGTCTAAAATCCTTGGCAGCTGTAACTTCCTTCTACTTCTACAACAGCCTCAGAATTGTGGAAATTTACTATCTATAGAAGTGTCTCTTGTTTTAACTGAATAATAATATCTCAACTGTAATATATCTATGATAGAAGTGAGATTTTAGTGATGATTATCACAACTTTTATTTTGGTTAGAACACAAGAATAATAAATAGTGGTTTTGCTTGATAAAATAGCAAGCTACAGCTTGGACAATGCATTTTATAACCCCTCCCACCCCCCCCCCCCCCCAAAAAAAAGAGTTGTCACTACTGGGTTGGCAACATGACAACAATATTTTGATACAAACTGCACAACCTCCTCTTCTTGATTTCATATTCAAGAAAGGAACCGTAGGGAAAATGTGTGTTCTCAACAATGGACAACTTGTGTGAGACCATGATATCATTTACAAATGTAATAGCCCATTTGTACAAGTACCATACATTTTCCTATGCAACATAAAACACATACAATGTAGCGAGTTTAGTGAATCGGGGCTTTACTAATTTATAGATATCTATCTTCAGTTTTATGGACAAAAATGTACATTGTAATACACACATCCCTCTCTTTTGTAAGAAAAATAGCATAAACAATACATTGTAAAATTACTCAATGTACACAGCAATAGCGAAATATTAATGCTAAAAAACGAAACATTGTAATGAATAATCGAAGTGAAGTGAACAACATACATGTAATGTACAGTTGTACATACAAATATTTTAATGAGACTGTTTAAATACAAGTATACACTGCACTTGATTAAGTGTTTGCGTATGATCCAGAGGTTATGTGCTGACCCAAATAATATCACACTATATTGCTGATATACCATTTGCTAGATGATGAATTGAGTTGTGTACCCTGGAATGCGCTGCGGAAACACTTGACAGCACGGATAATGAACAACTTCCTGTCTGTATCAGGTCTGTGCGCTGAATTGGAGATTAACATAACACGAGCACAGCTGTTAATTTCAGTTCCGATACTTGTGTGCTTATACCGTAAGTCTGATAGAAGCGATCGCAAGTCGTGAACTTTACTACACAGTATACAAATTTCGTTTAATTTTTTTTCTCTATTGTAGCATCAGCATTCATACCATACAGTATTGCCTTGATTCTGTAAGGAGTAAAAAGTGTTAACATATTTATTAAAAAGGATAAAAATGAAAAGCAGTTTAATATAAAGTACATTTGTAGTATAAAATCAAACAGTTACAGTTGTAGCGATCTTCATCTGTCAGGTTTTGTGTGAAAATTTCGGATGTATGATAAACATATGAAATATTTGCAAGATATGCATGCTTAATATGAATGTTAAACTGTTTGACTCATCTTTCTTCTTTTCTTTTTTGGTATTCACTGTGCTTTGACATTCCAGCTGATTGGCATTTAATTATTTTATGTCATTATTATTATTATTATTGTTATAATTATTATTATTATTATTATTGAATTATTTGTGTTTTGTTTTGTTTTTGTTACTGGGTCCAATAAATCCAGACCTGATCGCATGAAACTCTGATAGGGCAGGCTCTTGAAAAGAATACACAGCATCCTGTACATATACAGTTGTAGATATTGCAGACATCTGAACCATACACTGCCATCAAGGTTGAGATACAATGTATGCAATTCACTCTGAAGTCATTATGGAATAATGATTCAAAGCATATTTGCAGATTATGATGTGGTGCCTATTATGATGAACACTGCTGGATGTGTTAATACGTGTAGCATTGTACAGTGTGGTGACGTCATGACGTGATGATTGCTCATAAATTAAAATGCAATTTTTATCCAATTAAAGCCAGGGTTGATTTCGTAGCCTTCAATGCCAGGATATGTACAGGTTGTACTCTGCAATGCTGTCATAAAAGGAGGGGGGGGGGGGGGTCTAAATTGTCACTTGGATCCAGTATAAGGGGAGTTTTTAATACCCTGGATAGACGGTGACTCATTCTGTGTGTCATACCAACCATGGCTGACTAATATTTCAGCCACTTCATTTGCACAGAATTTGTGGGACGACTGTAAAATGTTCATTAAAGCCTCATGCTAACATTTGCGAAAATAGTTCTAAAATGTGAGTTACGCTGTAGGGATAAAAATAACCAAGTTCATGAAAATGTTAATCTGTGTAATCAATGTTAACTACACGTACATGTAATCTTATATGAAATGTAAACAATAGTCTCAATAAAAACTGTTTCGACAATAAGTCGTCTACAGTTATGGTTTATTGAGGAAATTAGGGCTATCCGTATATATTTGCGACTTTTTGCAAAATTTTTGTATTGTACGGTGTTTTTTGATACAATTGAAATATCTACACAATTATGTACAAGGTAAATATGTATAGAATGTGATAATTCGAATATTTTTTTTTAATCACTGTTCCCAGTATTACTCGTTGCTGTAGATGCATTCTGCCGTCATTCTATGGGAGGGAAGTGTTGACATAATATGAAAATATAATACATTATGTCTTTTTCCATTGGCTGTGATGTCTTACCCTGTTATGCTATTGAAGGGGCATCATCCTTTCATCGTATTAATCGAACATGGGAGCTGCAGTGTTCTTGTGATGGGCGTGCCATATCCCAGTTGACTTCGAATATCATCATTTAAGTTGATGAAATTAGATTCAACGGAATGGCAGAGGTCTCATCAATTAATATTGGATACAAGAAAGTTATCTTTTGTTAGTGTTCTATTTGTGTTTGCGCTGAAAGACTATAGTGATATTTATTCAAGCATGTACAATGCACAATTATGTATTATATTTACATTTGTTTATTTCTAAATGCCAGGACATGTACATATCTTTATGAATTATCCATCGCTTTTTCCATTGTTCTTTCTTATTTTCCCCTGCAGTGGCGAAGCAGTGGAGCGTGTACGAAGATGGCGCCCTCGCATACCAGCTTCAGTCCGAAGAAAGTAAGTGGTGACTTTTTCCTCAGACCGTCTCCTGAAAGAGGCACCAAATATACTGTATACGCCGAATATTTCGCGAGTAATTTCGCAAGTCAGGTGCTATTCGCGAAATTAAAGACACGTGAAAATATTGACTCTGATCCCGATGTGAATGTGAGGTACGCATCATGTACATTTCTCCGTTCAGTACAGGACTCCATGATCGCGAATTCAACCGCTCGCGAAATTGTCGGAATTTCCCGATTCGCGAGAATTTAGACTCGCGAAATATATGGCGTACACAGTAACTCATGCCAATTCATAATGTTCTCATTCTTGAAGGAAAACTGTGATGCCTTGCCTGGATCTAAGGAATATTCAATCATGACATTAATATTTCACAAGCAAATCTGGACCTGAAACATTGTTATCGACTAGTTGACTTTAATCAGTTGAGAACCACAGTGACAAAATAAGAGATTTACATTGTATCTCTATCCAAGGAGCAAGTTCAGTGATTTTCAGTATCGCATTTTTGTTACTTAAGAGGAAATAGTTACGCATTATTTATTCATGTATTTATTTATTGAATTTAATGAATGCCAGGGCAATTTGCAATACTAAAACCACAGGAAATTGTGGTGTCTGATATAGTAGATCAGTTGTAACTGATTTGAGACAGTTGTTGCAGTTCATATTATGAGGTCACAACAAGAATTTTCATTCCGTTTGTGTGTCATAATAAGGCTTTTTTTTAAACTATGGAATATATACAGTCAATTCTGCCTGAATTTACAAAAGTGCATTAAGCTAAATGTTGAAGTTCTTTTCTTGAGACCAAAATGATTCTAGAAAGTGTGTGGTTACTTGAAAAGTAAAATGTTGTTGAAGTTCAGGCTTTTATATGAATGTCAATAGATAAAACTTATACTGAGTTGACTGTGTTCCAATCAAGCTGTAAAATTACAGTAAAGTGGTTAAAAGGATATCTGCATCAAACCCAAGTTGGAAAGCATTCTACATGTCAAAACACAGTACATTCCATTTAACATTGTGTACAAAGGTACTGACATAATGATGGTGTATTAAAGTACTCTGCGAAATTTCGTGATACAATCTGTGTATTTGAAGTCATACCCTGGGACTCCAACGTGTGTTATGTGTACACTGTATGTGTACCCAGCCCCAGGATTGCCACAGAATGACACTTCAGTGTATTGACAGAGTGCTTTTGATGAATCATAACATACATGTATTTGGGATTTCAATCGGGAACTTGTTCTTCTCACACTTTTAGTAAAATACTCCCTATCTTTTTTTTTTCTTCACTTTTTTTTCCTACTCCAACTGGCAGGGTTTTTTAGGCGAGGAGTGCGGATTCTCAGCGTAGCTTTTTGTAGGGTGTATGAAGTCACCAGACAGGTGCTGGATGTGTCTGAAAGTAGCAGTTATGTAACCATCATGCTTGTGTACTGTAAGCCCTTAAATGGCCATGTGTTTGTTTGTTTGTTGTTTTTTTTTTTGGGGGGGGGGGAGGAGGGGGAGGGGATTGGGCACTGGTGACAGCTTTGTTAGCAATCACATTTTGAAAAAAAAATGCAAACAAACCTTCAGAGATTCTACCGAACATCCATGCTCTTTTCATTTAAAATATTTTTGCTGAGTTGTAAGAAGTTTTCTGCCATTTTCTGGCAAAACCTTGATAGAATGTGAGAAAGACACAAATTTTCAAAGTCATCACAGTCTCAGTCATTGTGTATTTGGATGAAACATGACCCTCACCCCCCCCCCCCCCCCCCACCCAAGCTCAGCCCATTCATATACAATGTATATAGCACTCATGAAATTGGTGGGTGTTGAAAATTTATTTTGTAATTTATTATTATTATCATTATCATTTGCAGTGAGATGCAAAAATGAGTCCATCTTTGCTGACTATGAAAAAAATATTAGTATACTACAACATGTGCATTGTGTAGACAAAACTTTTGAGTGCATTTTACTTTCACAAATCTTGGCCTATTATGAAATTCCTAAAAGTTTCATGCAAATGAAAATTTCTGATTTTACAGTTAAGTAGCTGGTGTGGGCAGAGTAAAAAAATTATAAGTTGTGTGCTCCTTTGACAGCCCTACAACAGTCATCTGTATAGTGAGTAAATACACACTGTATAGTGAATTTCATGCAGCTTTCTCTCTGAGAAAAAACAAATAACATGACCTTAAGTTGTCGATCAGGAGCTACAGTTTGTAGTTTCTCGCAGAATTAATAACTCATGGATGATGGGGCACTGTCATAATACTTTGTGATCCCAATTCACACTCCAAAAACAATAAAATGATCTTAAACAGAATTGCTTGTGGTAAAACCCCCATTGATATATATTTGTGTACAGGTTTCTTTCAAACTGATTTTCCTTCCCCAAACTTGACTCCCACCTTACACTGTACTTCTTAAAGGTTAAGTTCACCTTCATATAGACATAGGTAATGTACAAGTAGGTTGAGTGAATGCAGCAATATTAGTACAGGGAGGTGCTATGCACCTCCCTGATTAGTAGAACACATCAGTGAGAGTTTGAGGAAAATCGGACAATCCGTTTTTATGAATTTTTTATCTTTCTGATCAGTCACGGCTGGATGAGAAGACTACTCTAGCTTGTGATGTCACATGTGTACAACGATATAATGAAAGAATAAAGAAAATTCAACAGACAGTTATTGTATTTTCACTTTTCTCGCATAACCAAAGAACACTCGACTTCTCTCCTTCACAAGGCAGGGGGAATAATATTACCCTTAACATATGTCAGGTACAAGTCGAAGAAATGTGCCCTTTATTCAAAAAGTAAAGTTTTGTGAAATTCTCTTTTTATTTCCTTATATCGTTGTATGCATTTGACATCATACACTGTAGTAGTCTTCTCATCCAGTAGGGACTGCGCAGAAACTTTAAAAAATTCATAACTTTGGAACGGATTGTCTGATTTTCCTCAAACTCTCACTGATGTGTTCCACTATTCGGGTATTGCTGCATTCACTCAATCCACATGTATATGAAGGTGGACTTGTCCTTTAATATCAACTGCAGTACCACAAGGAGACTATAGGAAAATGCAGTATGTACTGTAATGATTAGAAGACAGATTAGATGAACCTGTAGTGCTTTGATGGTGACGCTTATTTTTTTAATGTGAATGGAGCCCTGGCAGACAGATTCGTACTGTTGTCTCTCTGCTGTGGACTCTCACCAATAAAACATGCCCTTGGATGGTTCTGTGATGTGTGTCAATACACGTTTGACCGCATTAGTAGGCAAACCAAAGTCTGGAAAGAAATTTGATGTGCAGGCCTACCACTGTCACGGTCACTGAGAAATACGTATCATGTAGGCTACAAATCCAGACCCACAAATATCACAAGATAGTCTAGACCCTCCTCAAAACACAACACTGTCACAAAAAGCAAAACAATGGTTTTTACCATGCCACATGAGAACTTGTACTACGGTGATTGAAGCAAGATTGATATTCTTTAAGATTAGAGTTATTAATATTTCTCCCCAGAATTAAACCCCATGTTTGATATTTGATATAGACTGTTCTTGAAAGTAATGTTTACCATAGCATTCCAATTTATTTTCAAAAAGAACTACATGTACAATGTACATGTATTCTGTACCTGCATGTACATTGTATCTGTTTGAAGCCGAGTATAACCCAGAGAAGCATTCTCATAGAGTTAGTCTTAAGCAGAAAAGGCAGAAAAGGGCTGCTATTGCTAGAATAAGAATTGAATTACCGTCTTCAGTATGACTTACATTGTACTGTAAAAGTGGAAATTTTCGCGGTGTTGAAATTTTCGCGTATTTCGCGCAATCAGAAACTAGCGCGAAAATAAAAGCACGTGAATATTTTTGCTTGCCATATATGTTCCTGTAGTTGATGTCTTGATACCGCGGAATTAAAAACACGCGAAATTCTTCTTACCTCGCCGAGCGCGAAAAATTAGTCGCGCGAAAATAGCCACTTTTACAGTATGTAGTAAATATGTTGGGTAATATGGGAAATATGAAGACAATAATGTCTGAATGACAGACTAACAAGAACACGTCTTTGGTTTAGGACAAAACCAGAACAATTCTCTCCCTCTCTACCTCTCCCTCTCTCTCCTTCTCTTTCTCAAATTCTTTCTCCGTCTTTCTATCCACAGCTTGTGGACAGAAATTACAAGTTCATTGTACAATGTAGGAATGATTGAATCTGTTACTGTCAGAATTGTGAATTGAGAATGCATTATATCGCTGTGTGTATTAAACTTTACGTGATGTGGGAATCGTGATACAGAGACCGGTGTTGTAGAATGTAAAGTGCGAAAGTGACACCTCTGTTCCAGCAGTTCAAGGACTGTTGTTACGCTCACAGTGATACAGATTTGATTATTTGCAGATCATATGTACAAAGGATACAATGTACATATATCTGTAATAGATTTGATTGCAATTGTAAACAGACAGATTTTTGACTGTGGAAAATGCATTGTTTACTTGTTGCTAAACAAACATAATTGCTGGTTGCATAATGTGCCATTCCATATAATCTCTGTACAAATTTGTCTAAAGAGAAAATAAAACAAAAACAAATGTGAATTCATCGTGGGGCTTTGGATATCATTAAAGTAGAAGTACTTTGCTTCTGATGTACAATATGGATCACAGTTGATATTGATGTTTAATACATCAAATTGCTATTAAATGGTCTTTGCATAGTTATTAAAAGACGTTTATGGCAGCTGAAGTGCATTTTAGGGCTGTGTTTTAGTACTCATTGGCTGTAAAACTAAAGTGATCTGCATTTTTTTTTTTGTAGTTAATGTTTACAATTATATGGAAGAAGTTATAAAGATTTATTATCATTCATAAATTTCATACAAAGTTGGAAGGAGACATTGCACTTTACACAGAACATTTATTACGATATACTGGGTGTGGTATATCAAGTTTCCAACACACACTGTACAGCTGTACAATGTAAAGAAAAGAAATTATGCAAGAAGATTGTGTCCGTGCCTGAGCTTGGGAGGTGATCAAATGGTAAATGTGTACATATAGGGGCAATGATTTGCGCATCTTTTGAATCCATACACATGATACATGACAACTTCAGGTTGTGGCAAGTTAGAATATCAGCGACCAATCAACCATTTAATCCAATCGCATTCATCACAGCACGTCTGGAAAACCCACATCTGTATTTCTGCTTCCTGTTAAAGTTCTTTTGTGTGGTGGTTGTTGTGTGGGTGTGTGGGTATTTTGTTGTTGTGGATGGATATCAATGTTTTGTCTTTTAAACACAGGAAAGTTTGTAATGTTTATAAATTGCATGTGGGAATACGATGTACAGTGTACCACACAGCTGTACATGTATAGACAGTGGAATATGTACACTGTATACATGTACATTGTATGATCCTAGATACATATTATTTGATATCCTCTGTACAAAATTTTAATACATGTACACATAAATTACATGGCACATGTACATTGTATCCTAAAGAGTTTATTGACATAGCACGTGGTAGATAAATTTAGTTTTATGATGCTGTAATTTTGCAGATTTTTTTCTTTTCTAACAGTCAGCATAGCAGTTCAGGCACGAATATTGGCCCAGCATTTCCATGTACAAAATTATACGACATATGTCCAACAGATGTCTGGAGATCAGTTTCTTTGCGCTCAAGTTGGCCAGCTAAAAATACAAAGCAAATGCACAAGGTCGAAACGGAAATGTGCAGTATGGACCTTGTGAATATGATGTAATAAAAGTTTATAGGGCATCTTTTATGACCTCTCCTCCTCCCTCCAGCCGAAAATATAAACATGCACTCACACACAGACACAGACAAATGCATGCATTGCACAAACACACAAACATATGCACATGATAAAGTAATACTTCAGATGAAAACTCTGCAAGCTGCAGGTCAATACAATAGATTTATTCTTTTTTAAGGCCATGATGTCATCACATGGTAAGATAAAGATAATTCTGTAGTTATTCCTCTTCCGTGAGAGCATGAAAGGTATTAAAAAATTGATTGACTTCTATGAGTTCTGATAACTTTTTACAACTTCCACAGTTCAAGCTAATGTGACAAAGTGCAGCAGTAAAAGTGTTTGAAGTCACGTTGTAATGCCGTTGTCACTTATCAAGCTCTTCTTTGTTCCTTTTTTTTTGTTGTTTCCTTCCTCTCAGATACAAATCATTTTTCGGGAAACATCTCTAGGAGGAGAACAGTGAGGACGGACAGGGAGGTCGCAAAGGTCGTTGCCAAGGAGTCGGCGCTGGAGGCCTTCAGGGAGGAGCATGAGATCGCCGAGAGAAACAGACAAATGTGAGCACACACATTGAGTGTTTACCCAGGGCTCGACACTAGCGGTGGCCCGGTGGCCCAGGGCCACCAAAAACGCACGTCGGGCCACCAAAATTTCAGAAATGAAGAAGTTGGTGGCCTGATCGGGCCACCAAAAAAGGTCGGAAGTTTGCCTTTGGGCCACCAAAAATAAAAGTTAGTGTGGAGCCCTGGTTTACCACTTAATGTAAAAGTGAATATTTTCGCAGGAGTAATTTTTCGCACTCGACCAAGCAAGATGAATTTCACGTTTCTAATTTCTTGGAATCAAGGCAGTGATTAGTGGAAAATGTAACAAGCATAAAATTTTCATACATGTGCTTTAATTTGCTGTAGTTTCTGGTCGCGTGAATTGTGTGAAAATTTCCATTTTTACAGTAATCCTTTTAGAAATAGTGATTATGATGATAATACAATTAATATGGTCTTCTTTATCCAGGGGAGCCTCGACAGTGTTGCTGCTGTGCTTCCAAATGGCTCTGCTATTATTTTTGTTACCCTAACATTGCCAGGTACCGATACACCTGGATCGTGAGGGACATGGTAGGTAAAAAAGACTTATCCAAGGATGTAGGTGCTCGACGGGATTTTAACTTAGGACTTCTGATTGAAAGTCAGGAGCCTTATCCACTGTGCCAAAGTGCCTCATATTTTGACTACTGTACGAGCTGACATTTTCGCGGTGGTTTTATTTTCGCGAATTTCGCGAATCGACTTTGAACCGCAAAAATAACAACACACGAAAAAATAACAACGCGCGAATAACTAAGTTCAGTTAGACCCTCGCAACCGCGAAATTAACAACACTCGAAAATGTCCTCCAAGTAGCAATTCGCGAAAATATCTGTACGCGAAAATTTCAGCTCGTACAGTATGAGATGTGGCAATTTACTGTGGAATTGTAAAAGGGCATGTGTGGTCCCATCCACACAGAGTCTTTTTTTTAATGATAATAATTATCACAGTTGATGTAATTTTTGTCATCATCATGATAGTTGTTGATATATATTGGACTTTTTTTTCGTAGTTTTTTATAGATGGAAGTAAAATGTAGATTACATAGTGGTATGCTGTTCAAATTGGCTGTGCCATCATCAAACACCAACAGACAGATGAGAACAGCATCCCGTACTGATGAGATCGCCATGGCGACAGAGATGGAGGAGCTGTGCAGAGTTTCAAAGCTGTTGCACGGTATACATGTGTATGTACACACATTGTAGTCTTTATTCCATGCTGGAGCTTGGTCATATTATCTTTGCCATCCTGACATCTTGTAAATTATCATTTCCTTCTATCATTTTGACACAAAGAGGTTACAGTCTTATCAGGCTGCAAGTTTTTTTTTTTTATGTGTTTACACATGTATTCTTTTCATGTTACTTTATCTCTTCTTTGGTGTACTAGTGAAATTGATTTAAATGATCTATGGCTGTCCATACATGTCTGCTTTTCTATGGGTATGTCTCCAATAGTCAATATACACTGTACATTGTATGGGCAGTGCAAGGCTTCAAGTGTTATGTACACTGTACTAAACGTACTTCATTTTGCAATAATTTTACTTCATGCTTACTGTGACTTCACCAAATCACAAAGGAGTTATAATTCTTGCACACAACTGCTCGAAATGAGATTTGACTGTTCCAGTCTGGGAATTATAGACTACTATTTGTGTACTCGTTATACAAGAAACGGGGGGGGGGGGGGGGGGGGGGGGGGGGAGAATAAAAGTAAGCCACACTACGTATATTGCTGGAGCTCTATGCTATACGATTACGATGCCCTAGAAAGGAAGGGTGACAAGAAAATACATTGTAATGAGTAGAACAGACCATCAGAAGTTAATCGTTTAATCACATGTATCTAATACAGCATACATGTACATTCCTCGGGTGAGACAGAAAAAACACATTTGCTATTTTTTAAAGTCTACATTATGTGCTGTGGTGACTTCCAGTGTTTCAGAACAATGATTAATAATTTTTGTTTTCCTGTATTTTAATTTATTTGTTGTGAATTGAATCCTGTAAAGGAATAGATTACACAGTGCTGAGAAATGTCAACAAGCTCCCAAAGATATAGTGATAATATTTAAGATAGAGCACTGTAGTTGATTTGGATATGATTTTTTTTTTGTTCCCTGTAGTTTCAGTAGTTTTGTTGTGATTTTTTAATGGAATTCACGAAGCGTGAAGTACTGAAACTGGTATTGTCAGCATTTGCATTTTGTGCACTCAGTCATATGATCCTGTATTAAAAGCATGAACATTCCATGAGTGTTTAATAATAGACAAATGAACATGAGTTATGAATTAAAGAAAAAAGTCAGAACCTTTTCTATAGGGCATTGTGTGTATATGTATATCAATGTATACCGTAAAGTTCCGTGTATAAGACGCACTATTTTTTCGTCGGAAAACGTTGAAAATCGGGGGTGCGTCGTATACACGGGTACAGTCGAATCACGGAAAAAAATCCGTCATGTAGGGACTACACCCAATTTTATAAGGCCAACTTGGGGCCATGTATGCCCATCGACGTTTGGAAGGTAAGCAATCACTAGAACTTACGGATAAAAGAGCGATCTTTCAATCTGGACACACACAAAAGCTGCAAATACGAGATAAACTTATATCGGCCTTGTGCAGTAACGATGTACATGTATCAATCTGGCCATAGACAACAGCTGTAACACTGACAGCACTGCTGTATGCTACCGATGTCAGTCTACCAAGCTACCAACAGCCAACCTAGTAGCTGGAATACGCGATGTACAGGTATCATTACTAAATTACCGATACCGTAAAACTTATCAATGTACTAGTATCAATATGGCCATAGACAAAAGCTGTAAAATACGGAGTAGGATCGACACTATGTCACCGTAAATATGAACGATGTGTGAAGCATGCATGCATATCCATGTCCTTCGTTTGCTCTTCATTTCACGAGTGCAAGACCAGCTACAGTAGGATGATAGCATAGCTACACTGTGCTGTAGCTAGCTACACTGTAGCTAGCTAGCAAGCCTTTGGCAAAGGCAGCAGCTGCAGAGAGGCTTTTGCAATGGACTCGTGTGCACACAGCGATCGGATCGAAGCGCGCTTGCCCGTTGCGCGCTGTGTGTGCAAGTCCATTGCTCTCTGTGTGCTTGTGCTGAAATTATAGCGAGCTGCCTTTTGCAAAAGGCTAGCACTGTGCATACAAGCATGGTACAAGAGACACACATGTTACTGGTAACAGTGCATGAGTGTAATTACCGTACGCACCATACGTCTTGCCGTATGATCCCTCTGCTACACTTGTTGATGTTTTTCTTATTTTTCGTAATGAACCTTCCACTCTGACATGCGTCAATATGCGAGACACCCTCTGCTATGGACAGCAAAGATCGTACTGTTACTCATGAGTATGCATGAATATGCATGAATATGCATGACACATGTACCACGATTGAAAGGCGAAACAAATAGCAAGTGAGTACCGAGACAAGTCTCGCATTTTGCGTCTTCCATATTTTGTTGATATCCGATGAATACCGTTAAAATAAAATATAAAAGGAAACGAAAAATAGAGCAAATACATGCTGCATTCTAGGGAAATATTGAGCTGAAATAATATGTAGGACACACGCAATATTTGCGTGGACATTTTCGTGTTTTGTTTTGTTTTTTTAATTTTAGGTCCGAAATTAGGGGTGCGTCTTATACACAGGTGCGTCTTATACATGGAACTTTACGGTACACATGACAATGTGTATAAAAGGCTCTTTCAGAATGAGGGGAATAGTATACAATTCATTTTTCCCCTTCTATAAATCATGACACGTCCGCTTTAGCTTGTAAAACACCGTCAGTTCATCTTAGGCGTGTACACTTGTATGATGTTGTGTGCTATATAATTAAGTTGACTGGGCAAAATATTATTGATCATGTCTGCTCTCAACAGCAGTGAATTGATACAAGAATCTGTGTGTGCTTGAAAATGTTCTCAGACGGGCAGGATAGTGGTAAGATTCAGCTTCAATAAATCATAAAAGGCAAGTTTATTCAGCTTTGATCTACAGCTAGTATCAAGGCTGTGACTGTTGGGCCATTTTCTGCATTTTGCAGTTAGTTCTTCCTCCTCTTAGCTCCATCAGAAACTTGTCCAGGGGGACAGTGATGGATACAATGACATCGATACTTTAGATATTAGCGGGAAAATACAGATAAAATGGAGAAGAGGAGGAAATGAGAGCTGAAGGAGAGGAGGAGGAGATGGAAGAAGAAGAAGAAGAGGAGGAGGAGGAGGAGAAGAGAAGAAGAAAAAGAAAAAGAAAAAGAAAAGAGGAACAGAAAGTAGAAGATGAAGGCTTTCTTCATAAGCTTCCAAAAGTCACATTCAAAATTTGTACATATTTAGACTCGGGCTCCATGCTTTTTGGTAAGCAAACAAAATTATATGTGTCTTTTCATATATTTGTATATCACTTGCCCCAAAGCAAGTTTTGTTGGCCCAGCTGGGTGATTAGGTTTGCAGTATAACATACGTGATATATCTTGCTTCTTGTGCCAAATCTTACCATTATGTTGGCCACAATCCAGATGAAGGAAACATGCTATTGAAATCCTGCAGTGTTCTTCAGGCATCAGCTAACCACGCCTTCGACTGAGCAGATGCTTACTTCCTTTTCTCATGTTTGAGGAGTAGTTCTAATGTCATAGATCAGATGACATTTAGAGTGATAAACTGATTGTTCAAGTGACTATCGACTATCAACATACAGTTTGAGGTCCTCTTTCATCCTCGGTATCTTGGGAACCTAGTGTAGAGAATATAGATTAGTATTAGTGGTCATATTATTATTATCTTCATTACATTGTTATCATTATCATCGTCAGTATCACGTTTTTCATTATTATTATGATCATCATTTGCATTGAGAGCAAACATTGAAAACTAGAGAGGGGCCGTCAAAGGCGGCAGACCCACGCCTAAGTACAAAGTCGGGGTAAACATAATGTGCATTCGGTCATCTACCAGAATTCGGCCACTTAATTGCCAGTGTGCTTTATCACCAGCCAGTGAGTTCTACCAAAGATCGTACGCTGAAGTGTACGATCTTTGGTTCTACAGTCACATCACACGCAAATCACATAATTACACATACGGTATTAACACTCATTCACGTACAGGAAAGTCCTTAAGTCTCCTCCAAAAATCCATCGAAAATCCCAAATTCCACCGTCAAAAGTGCAGAATCGGAACTTTTCCAAGCGCGCGCGAATTAAGTCCAGTTTAAAGAGTATTGTCTACGCGACGGGTCGCGGAAAAAGCGCTAAAAATCGAGAAATACGCCGTTTTCTTGCGGGATATTTTGATTATAGCAAGCCGAGAGTGTGATGATATCAAAGGTCGTATGAGTGTACGATCTTTGATGGTATCCACAAAAGCAAAAAAGAAAAACAAAATTTACGTACCCCCTAGGCAATTACCCCTATGATTAGTGTCTACGGGAATTATTCAATGCAAGGGTTGAATGCAAATGTCTACTGCACCAGTATTCGGCCACCAACGAGCGCCGCAACGTCCCCGGTGCAATTTTGCACCAACAGTGTAGAGCGCGATGCATTTTCAGCGGCCTTGCACACGCATTGACATTGAGCACGCATATCGTGCAGTGTGACTGCGACCGAGCAAAATGCTCCTCCAACGAAAAAAACAATCAATGTTAATTTGAAAAATCATCAAAATACGGGCCAGTTTGTGATGACGGAGAACGAACTTTCATAAATCTAGAAGGACATAGTCCCTCAAATAGGCCTAAACGTAAATTTCGGAATTCTTACGAACATTTGAGCAGCGAAGTCGGATCGTTGGGGAGTTTATGTCTTCGTATGGTAGCGGAAAATCGCAAAGTGAGAAACGGGAAATTTTCGGAATGGTCACTATACCATGGGGTCAAAACTTCAAGGTCACACAGAATTTGCAAGGGTCAACCGATTATCACCAAAATCTAATCGATTCTTTCCTGTCATTATCCAAACATTCCCTGAACATTTCGTGCAAATCCGTTTACCCGTTCTCTTGTTATCTTGTACACAAACAAACAAACAAACAAACAAACAAACAAACATACAGAACCCTTTACATAACCCCCTGCCGATTTTCATCGGCGTGGGTAACAAACATTTTCAATTCAACAAAGCGTTGGTTGTGTGCAGTGTTTAATAGAACATAGAATGTGTGGTTTAACATGACAAAATAATGGAATGGAATGCGATGATAATGTCGTCATGTTTGCATAACACTGAATTACAGCGATGATATACAAGACTGAATAAATCAGATAGTCAACAGAGATCAAGTGTAAAATGATCCAAGGTTAGAAAATATACAAGTGGAAAGTTGCTATGTGATACAAAGATGAAAGCAGTACAAACTCTCATTGGCGGGTTACATAATATGGATTTCATTTGTCCTGATGGCTGCAAGTGAGAAGGCTCTGCGATGTACCAAGTCCTGGCCAAATATCTAATGACTATGTGTAGATGTTGGATACGACGAAGAAGATCTTTCCTGTTTTCATCCTGTTTAGCTGAACTGTTTTTATACTTTGTGATATCAATCTCTTTTTCTAAATTTGTCTCTTTCTTTAAATTTGTTACCTTCTCTCTTTCACCTTTGTTTGGTAATGAGGAGGAGGAGGAGGAGGAGGAGAGAGAGAGAGGGAGAGAGAGAGAGAGATGGAGAGAGAGGGAGACAGACATTTATCTTCCTCTCTTTGACATGTCAAGGTGAACTGTTTTATATAGCCATATGTAATATATTTTATCTCTTACACACATATTTTGTCTCTTTCTCTCCTTTACTATCTGTTTGACTGTGAAAAGGAGGATTGCAGGAGAGCCAGGGAGATATAGAATTCATCTTCCTCTCTTCAACTGTTGTGAATGTTATATATGCTGTGTTATATATTTCATCTCTTTTTGATACTTTGTCTCTTTCTCTTCAATCTGTGTTTGACAGTGAGGAGGAGGATTTGGAGAGAGCCAGGGAGATCATATAATTTCATCTTCCTTTCTTCAACTATTGTGGTGAACTGTGTCATGTGCTGTGTAATATATTTCATCTCTTTTTTGATACTTTTTGTTTCTTTCCCTCAATCTCTGTTTGACAGTGAAGAGGAGGATTTGGAGAGAGCTAGGGAGATGGAAATTCATCTTCCTTCTCTTCAACTGTTGAGGTAAACTATTTTATATGCTGTGTAATATATATATGATCTCTTTTATATGTTTTGTCTCTTTCTCTTTCTACAATCTCTGTTCGACAGCGAGGAGGAGGATCGGGAGAGGGCCAGGGTGCTGCAGCTCCAGATCTTGCGAGAAGAGCAGGAGAAAGCCTTGCAAGAACGGGAGACAGATGAAGTGAGAGAAAAAAGAAACTTTAATAATTTATCATAATTTATTCAATTTATCCTGCATATCTATGTGTGTATATATATCTCTTCACCGAGGTGACAAGACTTTGTACCCCAAGTTTTGGTGAAAATCACTTTTGTGATTAATTGCTAGATGTCAGGTAAGGGATTTTCTGTCAAAATCCCAGCTGTCTAACCCCCAAAATGAAGCCACCATGGTGTGTCTAAAGGAAAGGCGATCCCCGTAATAGATAAAGAGCTTTGACATCCATTTTTGTTTTGTTTTTTTATTTTGCTCTCTTAAACATTCAAAAATTGCTTATATATGAGGTGTTCTTGCCCCAACAGTGGTATATTTATTTGTTTACTGTATTATCTATTTCTTTATGCATATATTACTTTATTCATTTATTTATCTCCCAATCTATTCATTTATTTCTGTATTCTTTCATTCTCTATTGGTTATCTCGTTATTTGTTTATTTATATGTTGGTTATGTTCTCTGCGTGTTCTTCCTTGAAGCTTTTTTTTATTCATTCATTAATTTAATTTTTCCCTTGATTGACTTCGTGGTATCTCATAGTTGTTTTTTGTTTGATCTTTTTTTTTTTTGGAAGTGTAAAGAGTAATCTTGAATGTGGCCCCGTTAATTTAATTATTTGTTGCTTTATTCATTGAATCATTTGCTTTCCGTGTATTCTCTTCAACTTTTGATGTCTGTTTAATTCTTCAGTACAAATATTGATTTAAAAAAAAAAAAGATTATTTTATTTTTATTTTTTATTTTTTTTTAGTGGGGGATGGGGTATTCTTTGTTAGAAGTGTACATTATAACATTGAAAATGGCTGTCCCTGCCCATTCTGCTGCAGTTGAAAGAGAGCACATTCCACATAGTGATGTGATGTTTACATGGTATACCTCTTTCATTGTCTCATTTAATTGTTTCTTGTCGTTGTTTTGCTCTTGAAGATTTGTGTGGGTGTGGTGGGGGCGGGCCTTGCCTGTTTCATAATTTTCTAAAGTTTTCTTTGAATACCAAAGTATGCTTTCAACTTTAGCGCAATCATTCAACATGTGTACACACGTGCAGGGATATCTCCTTGTAAAATGACGCAAGACACCCACTATCAGATGGTGCCATACTCAGGTATGGCAAGTGCATGACAAATGAGACACAACCTTGTATGGAGGAGCAATTTTTGAGATGTTAAACAAGAGAAGTGTTTTGACTCGGGGGTTTTGTTGGAATCTACCATTTTCCATCCTGTTGTGTCCGTGACCGTCATTCCGTTGAAGTTGTTATAAGCTTGCACTCGGCAACTAATGTGCATAGTGATGCAAGGCGGATTCAGACATTAATTTGACAGTTCATATTTCATCTACAGTGTATGTTAGACCCAGTGTATAATCTTACAGTTGAAGCACCGAAATATTATCACATACATGTATCTGTATAATTCTATGAACAAAATTTGTAATTTCCAGGAAACTTTGATTAAAACAAGAAGTACTGTCTGTTTTGATATCTAACCCCATATTCACCTCTTTTTGTGTGCTTCTTGATCTTCTTCAAATTAAGCCACACATTTATATAATGTTAATAGAAAGACCAACACAAAAATGATGCAGTTGTGGCTGCTTCTGTTATTTTGTCACAGAGAAATGCTAAATGTGTTCTTGTGCAGCTAAATCTCCTGGAATGATGTGTGTTTATGCTTAATGTGTGATGATCACCAGCTACATTGTACAGTGTGTACTGTAGCTGTTGGTATAACGAAGCGTTGCCCATGTGAAGCATATAAGCCTCTGTGGAGGTCAGACAAGCAGAATGCTTAACCGATTAGTGCGTTGCTATGACACGCTATTAAAGAACTGTCATTAATCCTCTTGAGGTTCTCAGATTTCTTATGCCAAAACGTGCAGCCAACACCATGCAGCCAACAACATGCACCCAGACTCTTAACCCTTTGAGGATGAGTCCTGAGAATATTTGGACAGGTGTCTATGGGAAATGCTTGTTGTAGCAAAGTCAAACCGTCCTCAACAGGTTAACTGAGGCAAACAACTTAGACAAAATAAAAACGGAAAAGAAAATATTGTATATAATTGCATAATATAATATGAAATGTGTAATGCAATTTGAACACCCCCCCCCCCAAAAAAAAAAAAAAAATGATACAAAACAAAACCAAAAAACCAACTGTCATTTTAGTTGTAGGAACTTACTGGAAATCTTGTATGTTTGTACAGGATAGGTCCCTTGGGGCAGAGAGAGAAACATTTACATAAAACAAGTAGAACATAGAAGCATGATTATAACTGCATGCATATGTATGGACTGTACAAAGTGTAAGTTTACATGCATGCCTTTCCGTTCAACAATCTGAATCAATTCTATGTTGATTGGATTATCTCCTCATCAACTACACTTTCCTTGCTCCCTGATTATGCCATTTCTGACCCCTTTTGTATAAATTGGAGCAGTCATTTGTTCATGTTGTTAGTCTTACCCTGAAGTCATTCCAATGGAGTAGTGGTGACTGTATATTCCCACATATCCAAAAATATGTTGAAAAAACAGCAATAAGCAAACAACAATTATAGAGCTAACATTTCCACGACGTGTTCCTTTTGTTTTTGTTGATGGTTGGTGTTTTTTTTTTTCCACATCAGTACTCATTGTAAGGCATATCAGTGCAGTTTTCATGAGGTCACAAGGCAACTCGTGACTTGAACCGGGAGAAAAGGACCAGGGTGTTTTCATTGTGACAGTTTGCATGTTTTTTGCCTATCATGGATTTTCACAATCCTTTGGGAGGAATTTTGTTCAGAGAGAAACAGCCATTCAGATACTGTGGGTGTCCTGATTTGGACACCTCCCAGATCTATTTCTTTTCAATGATATGTTTTGCATCGTGGGCTCCCATGTTGACACTTGCTAGTTTGCCCAGCTCACTGGGGCTTGAAACTTTGCAGCACACACTCATGGTAGCAATGATCTTGATCTTTATTTCTTTCTTTCGTAGCTCTCTGCTGTTGTTGTTGTTTTGTCTTTCTTTCTCCTTTAGTTTCTCTTTGTCTGTTTCTGCGTCATGTCTATCGGTCCATCTCTCTCGTTTTTTCTTTTTTTTTGTCCTCGGGACATTCTTTTTTAATTCATGCACCAAATGCCCCACCCCTTCACATGGAAATGGAATTGCATTTATATCTCTCCTTTTCAAGATATTTTTTTTCAAACATTTTTCTGTAAGAAATCAAAGCACATTTTACGTTTTGAGTTTTATAGAGCGAAACAAGCTTGATTTGGTTCCCGCACAGCACAGCATAGACAAAATCCGTCTGTATCCGTGGTGAAATCTGATCACATGACCCGTCTACTGCATTTTAGTTGTAGCCTCTTGAGTATGTGAAGTTTATTTTGGGCATTCATACAATTTTGTAGAGTGGGAAGTTGGCGGATTAGACATTGAATCACTGGAGGCTAACTATCGGTCTATTTAAACAACAAAGAGTGTGGTGTTTGGGGATTCCCCTTCCACTTGAACTTCTCTGGTTGGTTGTCAGTTACATTTAAAATCCTTTCCATACTAAATTCTGAAAATCCCCATAAATTTGATACAAAGGCCACCAGGTTCCCGTATGGAACAGGTTAGATAGTTGACATGGTGTAAGCAGGATGTGGTTTTAGGGCTCATTCTCACAAAAGATCGGATTGTTTCGAACAATGTCAGATTCAAGCAGAGTTCATGCCACAATGATGAGGTCATCTGTAGAATTCTTGTGTTTTCCTCGACTGTCTGTTTGTGTGTTTGTTGGTGGGTGTGTAAGCGGTTGTGAGGCTAGCATAACGAGGGTCAAAATGCTACACAGGTTAATGATGCATGCAGTGAATTTTTTTTTTGAATCAGAGGTATTGTCTGTAAGATTTCATGCATGATTTTGGGAGACATAATTCTTCAACTGTGCAAAATGTTGTGATGTTTGCAAAAGGGATATAAAAATACAACGTTTAACCAATTACTGACCAATAAAATTGTGGCATACCTCATTTCTTATGTTAGGGATTTCAAGATTAGAATGGAACAGGTTTAGTTCATTCCTTCATTTCAAGGGCCAGTTATAGCGTTAGCAAGGTTAAGGCCTTTCCTGATTCTGCAACCGAAATGTGACCGAGAAAATTGAAGGAATTTTACTCTTCTTTATGAAATCAAAGCAATACCAGGTAATAAATAACACAAGCTACATTTGTAGTTAAAAGATACAGTACGAAACTACCGAAATGTGTGGGTTTTTTTTTTTTGGGGGGGGGGGGGGTTTGACTTGTGTATCCAAAAATCATTCTTCATGCCATATCAAATGCTGTCACGATGTTGTGAAAAAATGATTCTCTATGCAATTTTGTGTATACCCTGTATGCACATCAATCGTTCTGCTATTAAAGTCTGTAAAGACATCAGTAACTGGCCTAGACTTTGCATCCAGGGGGGATGGCTCATGGAATAAATTAAAATCTTTCAAACTTCAGAACTCTAGTCTTAAAGATATCATCTGCTTTTCCTCAAATTTTTCCACCAAGAGTTTCACTTTCAGACACTTGTGTGCATTCGCTGAATCTAACAATGTGTGTGTTTGGGGAAACTTTCCCTTCTTCAAGGATATGCATTATGAGTGTAACTTGAAGGCACATTGGTATTACCAAAGTTGAACATGAGTCAGTAGAATCACCTGTAGCTCTGCGTCCACTGACTGATTATATGAAAGTCTTGAGATAATTCATCCACTGTGAGTTGTGGAATCATTTTGAGACACTTTTTTTCCAGGAAAGATACTGAGACGAGAGCGAGAATTTGCGGGCTGTAGGTCAAAAAAAAAAAAGATGGAATATCCCCACCTCTCGCAGAAGAAAAAAATAGTTAAAAGAAACTAGGAAAAACCCATAAAAAGCAGAATATTGAGATTGCGATTGAGATTGAAATAGCTGATTCGGTGCAACTTATTAAGAAGGAATATGATAAAAATGTTAACAATTTCATGTTACAAAAACAAATTCTTATGGTACCTAGCAAAAAGTAGGAGATTGAGAGTGAAAAAAGGAAACTCTGTCAAGATAATCCCCCCCCCAAAAAAAAAAAAAAAAAAAAATGAGAGAATAAATTATACAACATTATCATTGCCATTAGGAAGGGAAGCTTAGCATAGCTGAAGGTATCAAATGAAAAAAAAAAAAAACTAACTGATACATAGTTGTAGAATTTGATATTGTCATTGAAAACATTATCCTTCCTGCAGCAGCAGTAAGGAAGCCTACCTCTATCAACACTTGCAAATATGGTCGGATCAGTACTTAATGGAAGAGAAAACATGACACTTGTCTCAGAAGCATGCATAAACCATTGTGAATTTTTGTCACATTTTTTTCTCAAATCAGGGTTGCTAAATATTTTTCCCAAAATTTTTATTTTTGAAAGCTAAGAACAGTAGGAATTGCGATGATTAATTTTTCTTTCTCTATTTTGCTTTAATATGTTAAGTTCCTGATGTATCAGATTAAGCAAGATATGGAATGAAGTTAGGGCTTTACCGCATTGTGCTACTTATATTGTACTTCAGTCATCTGTAATAAGTAAATTCTAGTTGGAAGAATGTAAAAAAAAAAAGCAAGATTTAAACGCAATGATTTATTTTTGCCTAAAGTCATGTTTTAGCCTGAATCAGTTTTCACTAGCAAAATATTCTGATTGGAATAAGAAGACTGTATATACAGCAATATTCATGGATTTTACACTTTTTTTGGCCAGTGTGAATCCCAAAGCCTGCAAAAATATTTTATTGCTCTTTCTGTGCACATTTTGTGCAGGGAAAGTCTGACACTTTGTTTTCTTGTGTTTTGTTTGTTTATTTTATTTTATTTTGTTTCTCTGTTATCACTTGTATTGTTTTGCAATTTTTCCGAATTGATAATAATAATAATAATGATAATAATAATAATAATAATAATAATAATAATAATAATAATAATAATGATAATAATAATAATAATAATAATGATAATAACATTTTTAACATGTTAAACCATTTTCTTCAGCAGCTTATGAATACCACTACAGTGGTAGCACGTGTGCCTGTGTGTGTATGTGTCCTAGTATTCCTTTCAGTGTGTGTGTGTATAACAATGGTTTTCTGTGCAGGCTGTAAATTCAAAGGGATTATTTTTGTGTATACTGTAATGAAACATGTGTACTTGTGTTGTACTTGATCTTCTTAACCCTTTTCCTATGGGAACCTGGTGACCTGTTTATTAAGTCTATGGGGATATCAGAATTAGGTATAGAACGGGTTAAGAGGTATGATACGTTGTACACACACTTCAGTGTGCATGTTCCGCTGTTAAGTAGTACATTGAGCTTCATGTGTGTATCTGGAATCAATTTCAGTTATTGTTTTTTGTGAATTGGATGAAAAATAGCATTAAAAGCTAATTGCGCAGCTCAAATTTGTAGAGCTGCAAATTCAATGATGAAAAATAAAGATGATTTACAGTATTCACTTTGCTATATGGTTATTGTTTTAGATATCAATTTTGTTTTGTGTTTTTGTTTTCCCCAAACCATTGCAGATGCTTGCCAGGAGGTTACAGATTGAGGAAAAGCAGCGGATGGAGGCGGAGCGGCGGCGGAGGATTGAGGAGCGTCAGATGGAGCAGGACGAGCGGCTGGCGAGGCGGTTGTCACAGCAACAGAACGGTCACCGGCACCACCCCCACTCGGGCAAGCACAAGACGAAGACAGGTAGGTTATCATCCAAAAAAAACCCGTCTACATACTACATACTGTATGTCCCCCCAAAAAAAAAAATTACAGTGGGACTTTCCGCAATGATAACTTTAGAAATAGTCAATCAATCCAAATGCTATGTCAGGGTTTGAAGCTATAACTTCTTACCCACATCTTACAGAAAACCCCATCTGGTTTGCTTCTGTTTTCAAAGAGAAACGAGGATCTTTGTAGAGCATGTCAGGAATCCCTTCCCTCCGAGTTCTGTCCATTCTGTTCACACATTAGTACACAGTTCCAAGAGCACTTGGAAGAAACGGACCCATGACATGCTTTACAATGACCCACATTTCTCTTTGACCGCTTATCCAAATTAAATGTTTTTTGTTTTGATTTTTTTAAAACAAAATTTAGATAAGATGGTATATTTTTAGGCCGTGAAAGAGCATTCTAAAACTTTAATCATATTGAAAGTTATCAATGTGGAAATTCGATTGTATTTTTGGAGGGAGACATACATGTAAAAGTAATAGTTATAGTTAAAACACAGAAATAAGGTGCAATTTCAAGGCTGCTAGATTCAGATTCTGAGTCGAGTGTCACATCATCCGCACTTTGGCAGCACAAAACAAAGACAGGTGAAATTCTACTAGCTGAAAGTGATTATCACAAGATATAATGTTGAAATCAAATACAAAATTGTTGAGTAGGTACAGCAGTTCAAGAATGTTATTTTCTGTGTAAATTTCTAAAGTATCACTCATTCAGAAGTTCAATTGTAAGAGTGGTAATCTACTTAACAACTTTTTAAAAACGAAATTTGAATTCTAGAATGTATTATAACACCGGTTTTACATATTTTAAATTCCACTTTTAAACACTTCCCCACCATACCAGGGGACATCCTCCTCCCACATCCCCTCCCTGCTCGGTGACTTCATTGTCTTTGCTAAGTAGCTCTTTTCTTTTTCTTTTCTTTTTTAATTTCTCTGTCTCATGCCTGTGACTGTTGCAGTGTGTTTCTTTTTCGAGGTAATGAAGTATTAATATATTTATTCACTTGTTAATCTATTTGCTTATCTATATAATTGCCTCTTTTGGCAGGGGAGCTCCTTTAATAGTTATGACAATGCTGTTAGACTTTGTGACATTGAAGTGTAATCATAACAAAAGATATTTTTAATAGCAAACACAAGACAATGGAAATTCAACACCATGGCCTAGTGGAAAACTGAGAAGTTTTGTGTACATGTATCCGTGTCAGTTATGTGCTTGGTCATTTTCTCACCCTCCTACCAAAGACTACGTAGAGGACGCCATGGGAGAAATGAGAATAGCAGACTCGAGGCCGAGCCGAGGAAGCCACAACCGATCGAGCTCATCGCCGGCAGTCGCGGCCGCCGGGGGAATCGAACAGCCAATGACCGTCGCCATGGACAACAAGGACAGCGACGAGGAGTCGGACGCGCTCGCCAAGCTGAATTACGACGAGGTACGAAACTCGCTGGGGTCCGTCAAAAGTGGAAATGTCGTGGTCGAGCAGTCGAGTGACGGTATTCTTTTGATCATAGGGTGTTCGGTTCAAGACTCGGCCAATTTAAATGTAGCCGGCTTTGATACAGTGGAGGTGTTGTGGTCTCGTGTGCAGCACCATTAGGTTGATCAGTGGGCTCTGGGTTTTTGCCACTTGTACTGCAGAAGTACTAATAAAGGAGGTGGAAAATCACTAACTTTTTTTTTTTAATTCTGACAAGGAATAGTTCTTATTTTTCACTCCATCAATGGTCCTCAATGGTGAATTCAGCCACCTGCAAAATTGTCTCCCAAATTTCAATTCACAAAATATTATAGATATATACAAAATATATGGCGTGTACAGGGGGTGCCATATCCGTTTTTCCCAGTGAATCGATACCCACGTAAGAACCTCACATGAACATGAATGTACATGTACAACACCGCACTAATATTTTGAACAAAGCTTGGGATAGTAGAGACAATTGTCCTTGATTCATGAAGAAGTTTATAAACGAAATGTCTTGTTGGACTTTGCAAATCTTGTGTAGTCAACAAATTGTCACCATTGAAATGAAGAAGAAGAGGGATACCACAAGTTTCTTGAAAGTTCATCTCGATTTTGAATGTAATGGTGTTAAATATGTAGCAGACTTGCCAGTGAAATGTGTTCATATATGCTTAAACTAAGATGCAGGAAACATTTCTTTTTTCCATTAACGAATGAAAGATAGAGGAAAATGCGTTGAATTCTCATTAAATCTAATCTTCATTTTAGCCCTTTTAGATATGACTTGGTGATCAATTAATTTCCCAAGGATTTGAAGCTACAAATGAGCATTGTTTTGTTGTCATCTTATGATTTTTTTCCCAGAATATCGCGAGACGTATGCAGAAGGAGGAGGAAGAAAGATCAAGGTTATCAGAGCAGCACCATAAACAGCTTCTACATGATGAGGTAAAGCATCAAAACTGTAAGGCATCAAAAATGACAAGATAGAAAAATGGTTCCATGACATTTGTTCTGCAACAATTGCTCCCATAAAATGTCTCTACACTATAAAGTGAGACACAAATTCTACCCTCATACATAACCCTAAACCTAGCCCTAATCCTCACATGAAACTATTAAAACCTGAAACCTTATCACAACCCTAACACTTACCCTAAGTCGTTGCAAAAAATAAGAGAGCAATTGTCGCAGGAGCAAATGTTTTGTCACCAGAAAAACAATGGACCAAAGGAAACTGTAAAAGTGCAGATTCTTGTGCAATGAACTTTGCTCACTAGCCAAATTTCATTAAACCTCACTTAATAATATCCCAAATGAGCGTATTTCTGTACATATTACAATACCTTCCAGAAAATATTCACGCATTCTCATTTTCACGCTAGTTCATTTGAGGGCGAATTACATTGCAGATAGATAGATTAAAGAGAGAGAGAGAGAGAGAGAGAGAGAGAGAGATGGAGAGAGAATGTTAAAGGAGAGATGTATGGTGGATAAAAAGATTGCATAATATGTCGTTGCAAATATTGCAGCAAAGTTTCTCTGTGTAGGAGGAGTACTGAAGCAGCCATTGTCTTCGTGTTTAATCCACTGTGCGTGCCACCAGTCCCACATAGGATCTTGAAATTCATGTTCTTTGTTCGTCCTTCATTAACTTCTGCCACAGTGTTTCCTTTCGGCCTTGATAAATAGCAGCGTGAGAAAGAAAGTACAACGATTTTCACAGTTTTGAAACCATTCGATTTTAATAACTTTCATGAAAGGGAATTCTCACGAAATTGTAGAGGGGCTGCGTCTAATGTTCAGGTCGTTCAGTTCCAGTTTCAATTTCTCACAGCTCTTTCTGTGACTATGGAGAGCTGTTGACAGTGATGTGTGAAGCTGATAAAAATCAAATGAGGAAATAGTATGTGTGTCAATAAAATTTGCACCCAACTTTCCAGATGAAACATGCATTGATTCTATTTTGAGGATATGTTGGAATACTGACCGGCGCAGCCCTTCCTGTGGCTCTAAGGGGTCAAAGTATAGAATATTCTCTGGAACATTAAAGGGACAGTATAGTATTGGTTGAGATGAGAATTGAGCTGCTAACTTTTTGCGCGATATTAAGAAACCAGGTTTGTATGAAATGTAACAGAGCATGCCATTCTAAGAGGAATTTAACGTTAATCTGAGGAAAGTTATGTTGAAAATGGCTTAAATATCCAGAAAAACAAAATAAAACACAAAGTGATCATAATAAAAGATAGATCCCTCCAAATTTATTAGGATCCCTCCGTTTTGATAATCGATAATAGTAATGGTAAAGATAATGATATTAATGATGATATATGATATGTTTATGATCATTGTGAGTGAAGTAATTCATGTGAATTTATTGAAATGTCAAGTCCTTACCAGTGCATGAAAAAGAACTGGAAGGGACACCATTGTGTGACAGGTTAGCCAGTACTTTGTGATATCTTTTATGGGGACAACATGCAGCAGTTTTGTTTTGTTTTTTTCTATGTCTTTGCCAACAAATTATTTATTTCTTTTTCACCCAGAAAATTGCCAGAAAAATGCAGCACGAGGAGGTGATGTTGGCAAAGAAGAAAACGCGCAATAAGTACATGAACAGGGTCAGCGCAGAGGTGGCAGATCCCGCAGTAAGTATTCTCCGTCCAACCTCACTTCCGTAGAGTGACTTACTCATGTAACCCTTCATCACAAAACCCATAGAAGTTGGAGGGATCAATTTGTTTGTTTGTTTGTTTGTTCATATGTAAGTATGTATGTTTTTTTTTTTTTTTTTTTTTTTTTGGGGGGGGGGTTGTTATACACAGAGGGTGGTTAAGGTCGAATTCTGAAAGAGAAGAATTTCATCTTGATCCGGATAATACCCATCAATACCCATCAATATTGGACTTACATACCATACCATAACATACATAACATACCAAAATTAAAAATGGAAAATCAAACGTGTTGGAAAACTACTTCTTAGGGGGAAAAAAACAAAAACAAAAAGGGGATAGAAATCTCAGTGACAGCCATTTTGAAGGGATTATAGAATGAATGCAAATTTTGAACCTTTCTTGAAATCATTCTACTTCTGTTTATGTCAAAGTATTCACAAGGTTGTGCCTTTTTTGCTGCTTTTGAAGAGCTAAGCTGCAAGGAAATGCAAAAGATGCATGTTTATAACAACTGAAAGGTCAAAGGTCAATGAACTTTGCAAGGTGACTGCACTCTCCATAATCTCCCACCTTCCTGAAGTAGCCGGGGCCCCGTTTTATCAAAAGATAAAATCAATTTTTAATTTCCTTACCACATAGGCTGCCATAGACTTACAGTTGAAATCAACTATATAATCAATTTTAACTCTTCATAAAACAGGGCCCAGATCTAATCAGATTTCAGATCTGGTAGAATTTTAGACCGACGTTCGCTTGTAACAGTTTCACCCGCCTAGTTTTAAGTTAGTCTGTGATCAAAGTGTACTTGTCAAGACCACAAATGTGTTGGTAAAATCTATAGCTTTAAGAAACCTACTGCAGTATCTGCGCCTCAGTGGTGACCTTTGACCCGTGAGGTACAAAGATGAGTTCCACGGCACAATTTCAAAGTTTCCAAAGTTGCTGCTGAACTTCGTAAACTTGATGAATCAAAATTGCATAACGATCTAAATAATGACTGTTTTTTTGTTCTCTCACTCTGCAGCCAATGGTCCACGTCAGCAAAGAGAAGAAAGTCCCAGTCTTAGCGGATGCCAAAGAAGGCAACGGTGTGACACTCACAGACATCAGCAGACCTGTGAGTTATAGGGCTGTCTTAGATTTGCTGTTATTTTTTTAGTCTCCAATCATGTACAAAAAGAAAATCAGCATCAAAAAAAAAAAATGAATAGATAAACAAATAAGTGAATATATACAGGTAGATATTATAAATATTATCTTTTTATTTACACTTTCAAATTTTAATTCTTTTTTATGTATACTTTCCTTTTTCTCAACTGCCAAGTAAAAGGCAGGTAAAGGTTTAAAATGCAGGGGAATTTGGTACTGGTATAACAAGATCTGCTTGTTACAAGATACTGCCTGTTACATAGACAGTGATTTCCACCTTGTGAAATATTCCACGGTCAGAATATTCATGACTCATGGAGAAAAACACAAAAGTGAACAAGGGAAAAAGCTCAGTGGTGAGCATTACATACCTTATTACTACTGTAAAATGACAGATGTGCATGTAGTCCCACATATATGTATTTGTGTTTCTTTTACTGGTATATGAACTATCACCACAAGATATCTAGCATGGTGAGGAACTGGGTTGTTTGTAGCCTTCTTGTCATGTCAAGTTTTCCCCCGTGTTGGCAAAATGACACTGACATTGCTCTCCATTCAGAGGGTTTTCAAATCAAGTTTTCCTCCCATCTTTGCTGGGTCTGCTGAGCATCTGATTGTGTGCAGGTTGTTGAACACGTGAAGCGCATTGCGCTCCCAGAGCAGAGATGTGTGTAAATGTGGCTAGGAATACATAGATTTCAGAATGATTAGTGAGCTCATAAACTCTTCCATTGGTTCTCCCAAATGCACTTGTGCTTGGTCCTTGGAAAAGGACACACCTCTTACAAATGTAGATAACAATATGTACTGGTGCTGCATGCACAAACACTTCTCGAGCTACATTCACATGCAAAACTCAATCTCAACCTTAGTTGATCCCCAGAACTAAAAAATATGTTATATTTACCTCCGCCAAGGGAGGAGGTTATGTTTTCATTACCGTTGTTTGTTTGTTTGTTGTCCGTGTGCAAAATAACTCAAAAAGTAGTTAACGGATTTGGATGAAACTTGCAGGAAAGGTTGAGAATGACACAAGGAACAGATGATTAAATCTTGATAGTGATTCGTGAATTTTTAGGGAATTTATGAAGGATTTTTGATATTTTGGCAGGGTAGGGTTAATGAACTTGGGAGTTTAGGCTACGCGTATCTGAGGTTTGCATGCGCTCACTGAAGTGCGTGCTCTAGTTTCTTCTAAGGCGAGGCACGCCGCGCAGCTGGAAGTTTATGACGTAACAAATGGCTTCTATATTGGGAAATTGGGCGACTTTCAGCACGCGTACGTATGGGTGGAAATCACAGATCTCTATGGAAGAACAAGATCAGTGGTGGAAATGAGCTGCATGCTTGTTGGAGGTCTGCGCTCTCAGAGTGCTTCTCTAGTTTGAGTATCAATCTGTCTGTCTGTCATATCTGTCTGTCTCTCTGTCTGTCTCTGCGTCCGTGTACAGGGAGAGGGGCAAGACTCGCTGCAGCGGAGCGAAAGGTCAGGCGAGAGTCAGGGCAAGTCAAGCGGCAACATCCTGACGGCTATTGACCCGACCTACCAGCCCCAGCCGGGCAGCGGCGGCAATGTGGTCCTGACCAAGAAGACGCCCATTGGAGACTTCGCACCACCACAAGGTAGGTGCTTTGCCTCAAAGTGCAGTTTTTGGTTTTATTTTTGTTTTACCTCTGCCAAGGGGATTACGTCATTGCCAAGGATGGTTTGTCTGTCTGTTTGTCTGTTCACAAAATAACTCAAAAAGTTGCAAAGGGATTAATAATGTTGATAAAGTTGATAATAACACAAGGAACAGATTACCAACTTTTGGTAGTGATCCAGATCACTGTCTGGATTCAGATTTTTTTTTTCTAGCTTTTTGAAGAATTCTCTCTCATTAGCATAAAAAACCCCAACAAATTAGGGAATTCAATCTGTGCGTATTTGAGGTGCCTGTACATTATATGTGCACTTAGCGCATGCTCTATGCGCAGCAAGAAGCTAAAGTAGAGACACTGGAAGGGATTCTACATCGTTTGGAAAAAGGGCTTTTTTCAGCGCATGTATACACAGGTGGAAATGGGCTGCTTGGTGGAGGTCTGTGCTCTCAGAGTGCTCTTCAAAATGTTTATGAATTTTTCTTTTTTTTTCCTTTGGGTCAGGGGCAATATGTGCTGGGTTGTTTTTAGTACATGAACTTCAATTCACTTCAACAAAAAGGTGAAACTTGGTAGTTTAGCACTCTGTGCAGTGCAGATTGATAGTTTTCCGTGTTGTTCTTTTTGTAAATGGCAAGGTCACATACAAGCAATACATATATGTGTTATTGTTGATACTAAAAACTTTCATCGGCTGCGGATGATGATAAATTTAGATTTTTGAGCTTCAACCAACCTTTAATTGTAGAGGGCAAGACAACACTTCACTGCATAAGGCTTGAGAAAGTCCTCAGGAGTAGGACGAAAGCTTGCCCACTACAATTAAAAGTTGGTAGAAGCTCAAACATTTAAATTTGTTTTATTGTTCTTTGTCTTTTGGTGGACACATGGAGACAGAAAAAATGTTTTATGGAGATATTTAGGGATTTTAAAAAAATGTGAAATATTATGATGTGGGGTATTGTTTATGTTTGCATATACAGTAATTTTCTCTGTTTTTAATACAAATGTAGTTGTAATTTCTATAGATGAGGAAACTTTGTCCTGGGGTTAATTTGACATTATGGACTAGTGTACGTAAATATCCCTTTGTAATCTAGTAGACAGAAGTATTTCTGTACATATGCTGTAAAACCAGAAATGTTCATGGCTTGAATTTTTTCGCAAACTGAAGGCAGCATGAAATTTTCTTGAGCTGCTACTGGCATTCAATGCATATAGTGTAGACAAGAACTTTCATGTGCATTTTAATTTTGCAAATCTTGGCTCTCGTTTTTCTTGTAAAAGCAGAGTGGTTCATGGAACTACAGGTATATTTCTCTCATCCACAGACTCACATCTCCCGCCCGCCAACGGAACTAGCGAGGAGAATTTTGGTCCCATCCAGGGCACGAAGCGTTCCAGTACCAAAGAAAAGAAGAGGGGGTCCATCTTCTCCAAGCTGAAGAAGAAGTGAGATGGGAGAGGGGCGAGGTCTCACCCCTGTGCCCCTTCTGGCGAGCGGAACACGCCCACTTCGAGAAAACAGCAGCCAAGGTTTTTATCTTCAAAGAGTCAGAGACCCACACCGCCATGACTATTAGATTGATCCATGTTTGAGGAGGATGACTGGTTTGATTCCAGTGGTTGTGTGGATATATTCACTTGTATGCTGGTGTATATATGTACAAAGATAGAGATTTCTGTTAAACTAAGTGAAGAATATACCTGTTTATGAACTCCTTGTTGCTTCCCCGAGTCAGTTATTCGATATGTTCTTTCAGTTCTCGTGTTATTCAGGTGAGGGATATTGGCAGATATTTAAATCTTATGTTGATTTGTGGTAGAATGATATTTTCCTTCACGTGAAATAGCAATCTTTAGTTTCAGAGATGATGCAAGTCGAAATTGGGCGTGTTTTTATTCTGTTATATGATTTTTCAGTGTGAAAGCACCAGTGCTTTCAGCTATCAGGTTGCAGTAGTTACTTCACATGTGAATCTTATCGATGTCAAAAAGATGAATTTAACTGAACTACAACGTGACTACAACTGCAGCCTCGTTTTAAAAGAATGAAAGTGTAGCATCAAAAGAAGGCTGAATATGTGATCATTGAAATATCTATGTGGATATGCACTTTGTGGTTATGACCCGGAGATTTGGTCTCGTGTTTCTCTTTATTTATTAGTTTTTCATCTGTGTCTTTCGTAACGGTATGAGTTTCTCGGCTGTTATAGGTGTGAAGGGAATGGAAGAAGTGGCTCTTTCTTTCTTTTGTAAAATGAAATACAGTTGAACCTCTCTTATCCGGCCTCCCTTTATCCGGATCTCTCTATTATACGGACGCAATCTCGCCGTGATTTTTTTTTTTATAATTACGGGAGGAAAGGGGGATTCCCAACTCCTTGAGAACTCCTGCACAAACACACATGAATTACGTATTACTTCCAACATGATTAACATACATTACATCAAATTTCCTCCCAAATTGCTTACCTTCAGACATTTTAACATCCCCAAACATCCCCAAATGTAACAATGAAAAGGTTGCAGTATACACATTACTACATGTGGTACTACAATGGGCTACATCAGTACATGTGTATGTATATGTACATGTATAAAGCATTGAGTCTCCCGTATCCGGCCAAATCCCTTATCCGGATGAGCCCAGGTCCCTACTTGTCTGGATATGAGAGGTTCAACTGTATTAACATAAATGCCGTGACATAACACATCCCCTGTTGGCATCTTGTTACCAATTTGTTCAAAACTCTTTCCCCCAAAGCTTAAGTTTGTGAGGGAGGGGGTTTTAGCACTTTGAACAAATAAACCAGCAAAGTTGTTCACTCGCCACAGCATTTTTTTTCTTCTTTTTTTGAATGCAGCTTGGTACTCTGGCTCCAGTTTACATTGTGTTGGCCTGAAATTAAGTTCATATTTTTGTTGTTTTTCTGTACGTGTTCAAGGGGAATTCAAGATCTTTACATCGTTTCAAGGCCAGTTGTTAACATGTTGACAGTGTTTGATTTGATAGAATACTTAAAGTGTTTCATGTTCTACTCATCACTACAATGTACCTGTGTAGTGATACAGAGAGAAATGCCATGTCATTCGATATCTCAACAATATTCATTGTTCACCTAATGTTGTTGTAAACTATTTTCAAGAGGGTATTCAAATATGATAAAGAATTCCACATTGTGGCTGGTCTGGAAAAAAAAAAAGAAGAAAAGATCTCCCCGCAATATAAACACAAAAAGCAGACAAAAGGAAGCCAAGTATTTGCAATCAACTGTCAAGTTTTGGTTTCCAGTCACGGTATGAACAATGTCAGCACCGTTCTGTACATCTGCAATGACACAGATAGAGGGTGATGAGATTCTTGCATAGTCTGCTGCACATTTTTTCCTACGTCTTCCTAGTCTCTGCTTGGAGAGCTTGCCAAACCTTCTTGCTTGTTGCGGATCTTTTTAGTGGCAGAGCCCTGCGGACTGTTGACACTTTTTCCCTCCGCCAAGGGAGGAGATTATGTTTTCTTCGGCGTTTGTTTGTCGTGTCCGTGTGCAGAATAACTCAAAAAGTTGTGAACGGATTCGGATAAAACTTGCAGGAAAGGTTGATGATGGCACAAGGAAGATATGATTAAATTTTGGTATTGATTCGGGTGTTTTTAATGAATTTTTGAAGGATTTTTTAATCTTTTGGCTGATAAGGTCAATGGATTTTGGAGTTCAAGCTGTGCAAATTTGAGATTTGCATATGCACGCACTCAAGCGCATGTCTGCTTGGGTGAGGCACTGCGGAGCAGCTGAAAGCTCATGACATGAACGAAAGGCTTTTATATTGGAAAAAATTGGTCGATTTTCAGCATGAGTTTATGGATAGAAATGAGCAACGTTGTGGAGGTCTGTGCTCTCCCAGTGCTTTTCTTGTTCAACCTGATTGGGCAGTGCTTTACAAAGAGGAAGTGGCGGGAAAGTCAATGAAATAAATCTGTCTCTGCATATTATAATAATAATAATAATAATAATATGAAATATTTATTTAGCGCTTAATACAACATGTTTCTAAGCGCTTTACAATGCTAAACAACCAAACATACAAATCAGCTTAGAATAACAAATAATTTACTACAAATGCATACAGGGCCTACATAATCATTAATTCTGCTCTAAAAATAAATGAGTCTTAAGTTTCTTTTTGAAGATGTCAACGGAGGTGGAGGTCTGAATGTGAGTAGGGAGAGTGTTCCAAAGAAGGGGGGCACAAACGGAAAAAGCACGGTCACCATAACGATTGTGGGTGCGAGGGCCAAGTTTAAGTTGGGTTGCAGATGATGATCTTAGGTTAATGTGTGTATCCGGTCTGGGTTTCGATGAGATCAGGTCAGTAAGATATA
Organism: Diadema antillarum; assembly: GCF_040938485.1. NCBI lineage: Eukaryota > Metazoa > Echinodermata > Echinoidea > Diadematoida > Diadematidae > Diadema > Diadema antillarum. Next base: position 2,673,484 of record NW_027271081.1, read on the forward strand.
TAGGTGAACGGTTATGGATGATGTTGTAGGTGATGAGAAGAATCTTGAACTTGATTCGTTGTGGGATTAACAGCCAGTGGAGATTGCGGATGACAGGGGTGATGCGATCATACTTTCTAGTACAGGTGATGAGACGGGCAGCAGTGTTCTGTATATGCTGAAGTGGAGCGAGATGACATGCAGGTAAGTTGATGAGCAAACTGTTGCAATAATCCAGATGCGATGTTACAAGAGCATTAACAAGTCGTTCTGTGGAGCTCTGGTTGAGGTATTTCCGGATTGTCCTGATCCTGTAGATGCCAGAAGAAGCAGCCCGGCACACCTTGCGAATGTGCTCCTTTACATCCAAGGAGTTGTCCACGATAACGCCGAGATCTCTGGCAGATTTGGACGCATTTATGACAGCTCCATCGATGGTGAGGCTAACAGACTCAATTCTTTTCCGAAATTGTGACACAATGTGGACGACTTCTGTTTTGTTTTCGTTTAACATCATGTTGTTGCCATGAGCCCAAGCCTTTATGTCCCTCACACAGTCTTCCATAGATGAAAGACCGCCAGCTAGATGATTACGTTTTATGACAACATACAACTGGGTATCATCTGCATACAGCATGTGGCTTATATGTCTGTGAGCCGCGATGACCTCACTCAGAGGGCCAGTATACAAGACAAAGGCCAATGGACCCATTACAGAGCCTTGCGGAACCCCCCACAAGAGAGGGTGTTCGTCTGATTCTGCGCCGTTAATGATGACGGTTTGCTTCCGGTTTTCGAAATATGACTTCAGCCAGGTCAGAGCAGTTCCTTCAATGCCGTAATTGTGACTGAAGCGTTGGATCATTGTATCATGGCCAATTGTGTCGAATGCTGCCGAATAATCCAACAGAACCAAAACGACTTCATGTCCATTGTCTAAGGCCAGCAAAATGTCATTGAAGACCTTGAGGAGAGCAGTTTCTGTGGAGTGACCATGACGGTATGCCGACTGCAGAGGAGGTAGTAGCTCATGTTCTTGAAGGTATGCCCGTAGTTGACTTGCAGCAAGTCGTTCCAACACTTTTCCAAGAAACATCTGATTGGCAATTGGCCTATAATTTACGAAGTTGTCCACGTCCAGCTGAGGTTTTTTCAAGATTGGAGTAACATGTGAAGACTTGAATGAAGAAGGAAAAATCCCTGAAGACAATGACATATTCACAAGTCTGGTGATGAATGAGATGAGCACGCCAAGACATTTCTTGATGAGCCAGGTGGGAGCAGGATCTAGTCTGCATGATTTAGATGGACTTTGATTAATAACATTCATGACATCATCCTCGGATACCGGATGGAATTCTGAGAAGGTAGCAAGAATGGTCTCTCGTTGGATGGATTCAATTTCATTTTGATGGCCATCTAACTTGTCCACTATTGTCTGGATCTTATTGTAGAAGAATAGTCCGAAATCGTTGGCCAACTGTTTGTCCGACTCATGACTTGGCAGACTCAGTCTAGATGATGGTGGAGATGTCAGTTTTTGCATCCACTGAAAGAGTCCTTTATTGTCAAGTTTCTCTATCTCACCTTGTAGGTAAGAAGACTTGGAGTGTGACAAGATTTCATTATACAATCGACACTTCTCGCGGTACAATTCCTTGTTGGCTGGCGTTTCAGACTTGACCCAACGGCGTTCAGCACGTCGTTTCTCACGTTTTGCTTTCTTGACGTCCTTATCATACCATGGAGCATTGGGTCTCAAAGACAGAAGTACAGTCTTTTCCGGGGCATGTTTATCGACAAGGTCACGCACAACTTGATTGTACTGTTGGGCAAGATCTGACGGGCTGACAACATCAGGAAGATCACCAATGGTAAGTCTAAGATCCTCAATGAATTGATCCACATCGATGTCCTTCAGCTTGCGACACTTAATCAATTTCTTAGATGAAGGGGGGCGTGCAAAATTTAGAGAGCAGACAACTGCGTCATGATCAGATGGCAGTCCAGAGAGACATGATGTACTAAGAATTGGATGTCCATCCATCCGCGTGATGACCAGGTCAAGAGTGTGTCCTGCGAGATGCGTGGACACGGTGACATGTTGAACAAGTCCCGCCGAGTAGAGTATATCAGAGAAGGTCTTGGAGTCTTTATTGCTGACGTTATCCACTTGAATGTTAAAATCCCCTATCAACAACGGCTGATGACAATGGACTAGAACAGATTCAAGCAGCACAGAAAATTCATGAACGAATCCTTCGAAGGTAAGTTTGTTCTTCACGGATGGTGGTGGACGGTAGATAGCACAAAGTCTGAAAGCTATAGATGGAGAGATGCGAATAGTGAGGTCCATGTGCTCAAATGTCGTGAAGACATGAGCATCGTTCAGAGTGATCTTCAGGCTGGTGCGGTGAATGACACATATACCTCCTCCACGTGAGTGCCTATGGACATGTTGGATGTGGTAGTTAGGTAGCGTGGTGGTAATGTCAGCGAGGATATGATCATCTCGGAAATCCCCTCTTAGCCATGACTCAGTTATAATCATTAAGTCTAAGTCACTATCCAGAATATTATATCAAAACGCTGCCACTGAGGGCGCTGTAGGGATATTTGATGGAAGCTGTTTCCAGAGACGAGGTGCATGAGATTAGTGAAGCGTCATGTCCTGCTCCTGCCGATGTTCTTGGTACGTGGAAAACGGTATCAGCCTGTTGATGGACAAAGACCAGGTCATTCACAGAAATACAACTGTAAGGCTTCATTGCAGCTACTCCTACCATCTATTAACCCGTTCCATACTACTGAATTCTGACATCCCCATATGGTTAATACATAGATCACCAGGTGCCTGTGTGAAACAGGTTAATAATGTTGAGTTCTCTCTTATTCTCTGGACTGTCCCCTTTTTCTGTCCTCACTCGAAGTGCCTTATTACAGTGAAGCCATATTTTTTTCTGTTTTTATCCATTTTATCCTTTATTCAGCTTGATTTCTTTTTTGCTTCTGGTACCAGATAGACTACGGCTTCTCTTAATGAATTGGACTTTAGCATAATTGCCATATTTTGCAGCTGGTTTTGCAAGGTTCTAATGGGAGTTTGTAGCAATTTTTGTCCACTTTGACTACGCACTGCCAAAACTTTGGGGTTGATTTTAGTTTTGCTTGCTGTTGTTTTCTGATAGGAAAAAAATGTAAAGATCAGAGAGTGGAATTGAGTTTGAAGGAGTCTTGTAAAGTACAGTAGATTGAGGGGTTGACTGATTCAGAGGCTCGTGGGCATTAAAAAGAAATTCATTCCATAGAATAGTGTAAGGCGATGGGAGGGAGTGTGAACATGCCAACATTCAGTTTCATTGTGTGTGTGAACGTGCCCTTTATCTTTAGGATACCTACTTATTGGATTTATTGAAAACATATTTCAATTAGTTTGGTTCATCTGTTTGGTGCAAGACATTGTGATTTTACGTGTGTAGAATGTTTAGATGTCAAAAAAAGTGAGAATCCACTTGACGTCTTTTCATGAAATGAAATGATTCTGGCAGAATTGAAAATTACTGAAAAGTTTGATAATCCGCATGCAGACAACTAATGTAGTAAACTGTCACACTTAGATAATACATTGTGTATATGCAAAGGAAAACTCTTGCAATTAAGTAAACAGGGTCACTGATACTTTTTTAAAATGAAATTCTGGGAATTTACACAGGGAGACTTGTCAACAGACACATTAAATGTCTTTACTGTGGTATTACAGAATCTCAAATCAGGATTTTTTTTTTGTCCTTGTGAGCAGTACCATAGTGGTACCAGTTTAAAGAAAAGTCTTGATCAAAGGGAACATCATGCAGGACCCCATTGCATGAAACTATGGTAAGTTTACAAGTAATGGTTACACCTGCAATCAGTGGTAACCATCAGTGATTTCTTGGCTGTGATTGGCTATGGGATAGTGTTGCTATGGTAATTGCCACTGATCGCAGAGTTACCATTAATTGTAAAGTTGCCACAGTTTTATGCAACGGGGCCTAGGTTACCGGATTCTTATTTTCAAAAAGCTATGCCATGCATGTTGATTTGATATGCAATGAAGGTTTAGGCCTTTTACACAGGGTAACTGTGAGTCTCCCGTTTTGTTTTGTTCATTAAGAGGTGACCACCATAGACCAGAGTTTGAGAAACTGCATTGAATCTGAGTGTTTGTTTCATGAGCAAAAATGATGTACAAGTGTGGGAAAGCAGAAAATTCAGCTATGAATAGTACTTCAGAGGTGTTGATAGCATTCAAGGTGGGTGTAATATGGTGGGGGTAGGGTAGGGTCTGGATGGGGCAAGACATTGAACTCTCCTATTAGAACAAATTAGCAATGACTGTATTACTTGACATACACATGAACCTGTGTTAGACCCTGTATTTGATTATCTGTCTGTTAGTGCACACAGTTTACCCAGTCAAATGCCGTATCAGCATTTAGGTCACATTTTGTTTTGCCGGCCAAGATTTTTAGGCCAGTCATCAGCTGCAATCAAAATTTACAGAGTGGGTGAATTTATGTCTCGATTGTCCGGTTTCTGTTCATTTGGCACTTCTGGCGCAACCTGTGGCACAAATTGTAGAGGATTCCAAAAGCGCACAACGATATAACTTCATCTCAACAAGGCCATGGCCGATGATACAGATGAAGAGAAATCCTTTAGGAATGCAACTCAAAAAAGAATATTGTGTTTCTCCGCTTTATGGCAGGCAGACAGTTTGACCTGAAATCAAGAATTTTATCGGATTGCTGCCTTGATGTTAACCACCCGCTGAAATTCTATGACCCCCTAGGTGGTATACACGGGTGGCCACCTTGTGTATTTTTACAATGTACATAACCAGCATGCTAAACAGTTTTCAGGTGTTAGAGGCAATAGCACATCCTTCATGAATTTTGGTAAGACCACTTATTTACTATTTATTATCCACTATATAAAAAAGAAAAACATGTACAAGATATCTTTGCATATGATATACATTATTAAGTTTTTGATTGAATTATTGATATATGTGGATATTCCTGAATATATTTTTTTTTGATCGGATTTGAAGATTAGAAGTGACAAAATGGTGATGATGGAAGCGTATTCACTGCTATTCATTTTATGCAATAGGTGTTTTCTTTTTCTTAGCTGTAATATTATAAATGATATTTCAAACTAAGTGGGCAACTTCTGATTGAGGAAATTATATTTGAGTTTGTGATCACATAGCATTTTATGTAGTGATGTATGATTGTACTGAGATGTGGTATTCTGTATCAATCTGTTTATGATACCCCCCCCCCCCATGCATGCCCTTATAGTGATGTTGCTGCAATATTTTTTTCGTCTTGCTCTGTAGCTCATGTATTCCATTAGCTGTCAGTTTTATTCACTCCATCAAAGTCATATTCTTGAGAGTTTTTCACAAGTAGTGCCGCGTGTCATGTCAATGAAATCGTTTGAGTGTGCCGATTGTCTAGTTACTCTTTTCTGAGGGGCTTCAGAGACTGTACAGTACAGTTTGTGTGCTTTAACTCTTTCAAGTTGGACGCCACAAAATGGTCACTGACTTCATGTAAATGCCAACAGGTTTAGCAGTGGCAGTAGAAAAAGTAGTGTATTGCCGCGACCAAGGAATGCAATATCTTGAGAGTGAGCGGGAAAAAGTTAACCAACTGTATACCCCTTGCTTGCATGCAGACCTTCCAACCATTCTGATTTTGGAAGAAAGATTCTGAATTTTGACCATTCCCAGCACTTGTTTCATGAGGAGTTTACTGTGTACGTCATAAAGTTTGCGAGTCAACCGACATTCAGGTGATGAAGGACTCGCAAAAATATTCCCTGAATGACAGAAAATGTAACCTTTATTGGCATCAAGGTGGGAAGTAGTTCTGTTTTCTTGTGAAACTGGTAATACTACTTCCACATTCTGTCACTGCGGTTCTTTGATTGCGAATCCGACCACTCATGAAAATGTCATGCGAGTCGCAATTTGCGGAATGTTACGCTCGCGAAAATTATGAGGTGTACACAGTATTATCGTCCTGATGTTAGCTTTCTTGTTTATATTTACTCTTTCATATTTTACTGTCGTATTCTTCGTGCTTCAGCGCATTTACAACATTCTTACCATATAATGGCTATGTACTCTAATCTCTGTCTTTTCAGTAGTATTCAAATATACTGTGTTAGTTGAAATATGCTCATCTCTATTCTATGTTGCTGTTTACCTTTGTTTTACGTGTATTCTGTAACTTGGAACTCATCTTATGACAGCTAAGAAGCATAGTATTGACTGTGTAACTGCAGCTGGGCGTATGTTTTGCTTTAAACTCATTATAATACATTGTATGTAGACCTATATCATGCATTATATCCTGCCTTCTGTTCAAACTGGGATGGGACGGAGCATGTATGTCTTGCATTCTCCAAGGCAGATGTGTGTGGAATTCCTTGTTCGTATTGAGAAAAATGAATCCAAGAATTAGGGAAAGAGAAAAAAAAATCATAAAGAATGCCTGTATTAGTGTGATTTTATTTGTTGATTTATTTTTTTTTTACCAATACAAAAATGCAACGTGTGGATTTTGCAATAGGATGAGAATAACGAGTTACAATCATATATCTTCACTTGTATTTGATATTGAAAAGTTTGTGAAGTAGAATGTAGTATTTATTGATGTGACTTGGTTGGAGTGATGCAGATTTGTCGACACAGATTATCCAGCGACCAGCCTTTCATTGAAAAACCTGAACTGTCTGCATTTTGGTGACGATGATAGGTTGAGCTGTGATAATAGCCAAGGGTAAGATGTTTCGTGTTAAACAGAGATTCAAGACGTTTCACACTTGCAGAATGTATGTAGGATGGTGTATGTAGGAATGTATTTCATGGCAATCATTTTTTTTTTTTTTTTTGCCAGTCTGAATCTAAACTTGAATCACAGAAAGAAAGAAAGGAAAAAAAAACTCATGCAAATAATAATGTTGACTAAATTGCTAACTTCTTTCAATGTAGGCCTATTTAAGTCACGTTCTGGCAGAGGCAGTAGTAGTAGTGAATCTAGTAGTAGGACTGCTAATAGTATTGAAGTTGGACAGAGTCACAATGGAAGGGGCAGGGTCACAGTGGAATGGGCGGGGTCACAATGGAAGGGGCGGGGTCACAGTGGAAGGGGTGGGGTCGCAATGGGAGAGATGACCTCGTTATGACCTGTCCCAGCCGTGCATTATCCAACCATGAGAAAGGAGTTGTGGAGCGCCCTCGTGTGGCTAAAATCTCTAAATTCATTTTGTGATCTCTCAGATAGCATTTAAGCATTGTTGCAGTGAATATTCTTTGCAGTTTACTCTGTGATGAGAGTGCGAGTGTATTTTTTCATTTGCTGAGTTAAAGTGATATCTGGCACCATGCTTGAATTGATTATAATTGCAGCATAGTTAAACTAACATAATTGGACCTTAGTAACTGAGAAAGTTGTGGGAGTATCACAGTTCGTTGTTACTGACACCACCAACGCAACCACAATATTATTGTGGTAATGTCAATGCAATTTTGCACTCTTGTGGCTTGCAGACTCCAAAAGTGTTCATTTTTGACACTGGCATACAATCGTATTTTGCATTTAATATTTTCGAGTGATTTTTGCATTTCTTTTGCCAGAAAATGTCCATAATTTATGCATTAGTGAGGTACTACTAAGCTTTTACGAATTGCCACAGTGTCAACGTCCTCAAATAAAAGACCCAATAGGCTTCTAAAGGGTGATGGGTAGTAAAGTGCGGTCTAAATGCAGCAGTCCGTTCATATTTTATATGTATTCAGTTTTAGTTACATATCCAGTTTTTCTCCAGAGTACGTTGTGATTCTGAACTAACGTCATTCTAGATGATAATTATTGTATTACTGTATACGCCATATATTTAGCGAGTCTAATTTTTCATGAATTGGGACTTACCATGATTTCACAAGTGCTTAAAGGGGCATTCCGGACGATTTTCATAATTTCACATCATGTAGTACATAAATCGACAGCTCCATGTCTAGATTCATGGAATTTATTGTGGTCCTTGAGCAGAGAAACCAATGAATTCAAAATCTTAAACAAATTACACTGAACAGTGTTGATGACATCAGAGCCTCATATATTTCAGAAATGTAGCAGTGTAATTCCATTACAATACCACTTGCTCAACAAGTTCACCTGTGAAAAATCTATGCATGCCTTCTTCTTTTGTTCTGCTTCCTTGAGCCCCAACTCATACATTCTTATGGTGAGGCTGCCATGTCATCATCCTTGTTCATTGCAATTTGTTATAAATTTTGAAAACATCCTCATTCCTCATCCCAATCACTTTCAATTCTGAAACTCTGTACTCAGTTTAACCAAATTATAGTTGTTCAAATGTAAAAGTCTGAAAATCATCCGGAGGTCCCCTTTAAATTCGCTATCGTGGAGTACAGTACTGGATGGAGAAATGTGTGCATGCATGTCACATTCATATTGGTATCAGAGTTGATATTTTTGCGTGTCTTTAAATTTACAATAGCACCTGAATCACAAAATCGCAAAAATTATAAACCTCGCAAAATATTCGGCATATACAATAGTCTGCTCCCACAATCAGTGTAATTGCAGTGCACATGGATGGCCTATTTTTAAGTTTAACAGAAAAATAACTTGATATTTAACTTAAGTGGCGTCATCAAAATTGTCTATGCAAATGCCAGCTTAAAGAGGAAAAAAAGGGTCTAGATATGAACAAAGATGGATTTAAGATAATAAAGACGAACTTTTTGTAATGTAATAAAGGCAGACAGGGTATAATGTGTACTCTCAGTAAGTTAGTATGTTATGTCTACTCACTGGGATAGAGTACAGTTTGTATGTGATGCATTCAAATACAAAATTAAAAATCTTTAAGATTTGAAGCATACAGCTCTTTGTGAAATGAGTGAAAGCAGAACAGAACAGGTAATGCCATGCTTTCAATGTGACTTGAACTTGGGCTTAATCTATCATAGAACCGCAATGCTTTGTGGAGTATATAAAGTGTGTATATTTCTCAAGAGGAATGGTTCAACAGTATTATGTAGCTTGGGTGTTGTTTTCGTTTTTCTTCCTTTATGACATCACAGAATTCTCTTTGTTTGTTGTCGTACATCTCAAATTCACGCTCTTGCATAGCTTTGTCTGTTCCGAGTGTCTTACAAAATTTTAGCAGAGCATGAGACTCGGTGTTTACTGGTATACTGTTGGGGGAAATAAAAAGTGAAAAAAAAAAATGTGTTTCCTCATTGGCAACAATCCTATCCTTCAAAGCAGGCTGAGTAAGAATCATGTATCTTTGTACTAAATGATAATAATGTCATTCCACTTATGACCAAAGCATTTTGATATTGTATACGTTTGTGAAACAGTACACATATTTCATTGTCACCATAGAGATATTAAGATGGTTGGGGGGGGGGGTGGGGGGGGGAGTGAGTGAGTAGGAGATATGTAGGTAGGGTTGGGAATGTTCAGTGAGATATGTTTTTTCAAAAAAGAAAAGCCGTCAAGGAAATAAACTGTGGAGAGCTACATACGGTAAAATGTCATTCTTCACACGTTTTAGTTCCCCTCTTGTAAACGTGGAACAAAGTATTCGTACTGAACAAAAGTGTGGGCAAGTTGGTTGCATGCATGCACCTGTATCTATTATCAAGAGTTAAATATTGTGTGTGAGTGTTCGTGTGTGTGTGTGTGCGTTTGTGGTTGGGTTTGCGTATGAGGAAAAACAAATAAATATATGTAGTTTCTCCTCGTAATATAGTGGAAATTTGAAGAGACCTGTTTCATGTCGATAACTGCATAAGATGTATTTTACCCTTGTAAATATTGACCTTTCAGTCTCATACATGTATAACGTTCCTGTTATCATTTGTAATGTTTTAAAGTAACATGAATATTTACTGGTGACAATAATGAAATGAGTTAATGATAAAACAGTGTACGCAATGTTTGTTACAGTTCATATGGCACATGTAGAACAATAGGCATATTGTACTTACTGTGGCATGCATTATCTTTGAAATATATTGGTACACCTACATCTTTTTCCTATGAACTACGTGCTGTGTTTTCTTTTGTCGGTGTGTGAATTGTTGTTACTTGCTGCCCTCTTTGTTTGATAAGTGCACAACGTTCTCAACTCGCCGCAAAGTGAAGCAGAAATAATGGGGTCGATGAAATTGTTCAATAACAAATTAAAAAAAAAAAAAAAAGTTGTAGTCCTTGTTAAGAAATATTTGCTCCTCAGGATCCCACATAAATATCTATTGATATTATCATAGTTACTGGTTTATTTTTCCTATGAGCAGCAAAGACATGAAAACAGCATACACTTTATGTGTAGGCATGTATACTTACATAATATAGGACATATCTAAATCATACACATACATCTACCTGTCACTGTTGTTAATTGCGATCATTCTTTATCATTTTATATGTCATATACACTGTAGATCACATGGATAAAGAGAATGGCAAGTTTCCCAAAGGGGCGGGGAGGGGGAGGGCAAATTTCAAAAGCTTGGAATAATACAATTGCAAGACATCAATGAGAATGTCATATTAAATGTTTGGCCGAATGTCCCCGACGGCCTTCAAACCAGGGAGGTAGATACAGATCTTTCCATCTCCCTGTTCCAATGCTACGCCAGGACTTCGGCCTGCAACGCAAGACCCATTCACACACAAAGTAGTCATGACGAGACTTCATTATTTTGAATCGCGATTCCAACTTTGATATTCGCATCGCGATCCAACATTTCACTGTTTGTCCTCTGTGTGAACGAACTTTTTCAAAGTAATGTGGGAGGTGGGGGTGGGCGAAGACATAAAAACCGCGCGTTGCATACACGAGATTGAAAATTAAAAAAACATAAGGCTTCCGCGGTGTGTGTGTGTGTGTGTGTGTGTGTGTGTGTGTGTGTGTGGTAGGGTCTTAGAGTCTGAATGTAGGATTATTATGGCTTATTCGTTAAAAGCAAAAGAAAGCATACTCGAAGCTGACGGAATTTCCTGCATCATCATTATTGAGGATTGATTATTGCGACAGCACGGGGGGGGGGGGGGGGGGGGATCTACAACAATTTCCGAAGAAATAATCGAAAATATCAAACGACCACGCATGATTCAGCGTGTAAGGTTTCGTTTGTATAATTATTCTTTCACAATGATTTCGGAGATTTCAGCGGTCCTTGCGTAAGACGAGCGTTTGCATAATTATCATACGTTGAAACCGTAGAAGAGAAAACACGCACCCCGCAAAAAAAAAAAAAAAAAAAAAAAAACGCGCCTCTTGCTTTCCTTTTGAAACTGGCGCACACACCGAGAGAGCTAACGTCAAGCAGATGCTCAATTTCCATACGAGACGTCAGAAAACGCCAGGTTTGTATGCCAAGTACAAAGTGAACGCATCATTGGCAAGATGCGTAAGATTTTGTAAATGATACACTAGGTCTTTTTTTCCCCTTTTCATTCTATTAATGTCATATTCAATGGAAAAAAAAGAAGTTCCATTGCAAAATGAGCTAAGCGCCATTTTGAAACATCTTAAAGTAACCTCGTCATCAAACAGAGCAAAATATAACATTTCCAGTGATACCTCACCTGTAATATAACAAGGAACATTCTTGAAGTTATAATAAAAATGTCCCGTATTTTCTTATTATTTCCTTTGATTTTAGCAGCTTTAATCGCAAATACATGTACCTCAACTTTGCAAGAATGTAGTTAGTTCGTTTTGCACTGAAACTCTTCATATTATTCAAACAATGTGCATGTAATACAATGAAGTGAAAAGAATCGATTCAAACTATCGATGTGAAATGCCTCCACCGTACTTTTGATATCAAAAAACAAAAACTAAACAAACAAAACAAAAACAGCATTTATGGGACCAATATCTGGTGTGTTTTTGCTGGGTTTTTTTTTCAATCGTTAGAATGGGAGACGATAGTTGTTTTTGTTTCTCAGTGTGTTTGTGTGCTGGTAATTCCCTCTGGGTTAAAAGAGAGAATTATTATGTAGCGATGATGAAAGGTGATAGCTCATGATTATAAAACGAAGGTGACCCAAAAGGATTTTTATAAAATTTAATATGGCATGCCTCGCAGAGAAGGCAGAATAGCAGGAGCCATGGGAGAATCGCAAAAGCCATCGAGTAAAAAGAACTGGGCGACAGACTATAGATAGATAGACAGATACATAGATAAGAACTGGGCTACAGACTATAGATAGATAGATAGATAGATAGATAGATAGATAGATAGATAGATAGATAGATAGATAGATAGATAGATAGATAGATAGATAGATAGATAGATAGATAGATAGATAGATATAGATAGATAGATAGATAGGCAAGCAGATAGATAATCAGACATGTGTACTATAGAAGATTATGATAAATAGATATATAGACTGATCGATTCATAAATAGATAGATTATGATAGATAAATAGATAGATAGATAGATAGATAGATAGATAGAAAGATAGATAGATAGATAGAAAGATAGATAGATCGATAAATAGATAAATAGATAGATAGATAGATAGTACAATGTACTGAGTAAAGTAAAAAAAAGAAAAGAAAAAAAGACAAACTGTTTAAACATGCGGACACACAACATATACGTGGCGGCTCTGATCTGGCTCCGCTTTTCGGTACATCACTCTTTTCCATTGGTGTATTTACTTTCGTCACCATTATTTCACTCGTTAGGGTGCCGATATCATATCATATAATGTTAATTCGTACACATATTTGGTATTACACTCTATGATTTGTACTTCGTACAAAATGGTTTTACGGTATGATTACTTTTGTCGAATTACACTTTGCATCATTATTCATATTTTGCCGGATAAAAATTAAGTATGATTGAATTAAAATAAATTGCCAAAGGTACAGTGTATGTCGACTCCAATTACTCGTACCATCTCATTTCTCTCCTTCACGCAGATTTGTTGTTATTTTCTATCTTTGAATAGCCGTATTTGGATGATATTCTAGGTTCAAAAAAACATCGTTACAGTACTCGTGATCACTGCATACCCACCTCTCATTACACCTGTATTAAATCTCGCGTCCTCCACGTGCAAGCGATGACGTGTGTGTAATAGTATCAAACTGAATAGTGTGACGACATAATTATGGTATAACGTGATCAATACGTCATCATCGTGCCCACTGCATGCCTGCGATAATTGCCCTTGTTTTGCAAAAGTATCGAGATTCAAAAAAACAAAAACAAAAACAAAACAGATGCAAGTATATACCAACGAGACAAACGAAATTTTAGACACACAAATAAACAGACACATCACTATTATTATAGAAAGTCGACCAACGGCATATTTTCATCATGTCAGTTGCCGCTGATCTATACGCGCAGTATGTATGAAGAATTTGGTTGCAAAACAGATTAAGTGCTATTTTTGACATATTAATTCTAAAGTAAGTTCATCATCAGATAGAGCAAATTAAAACCTTTCCTGTGATACCTCACTTGTTGCATATTATCATTAAGGAATATGTTTGCTGTTATGATTAAAAATACCCCATATTTCTTATAATTTTCTTTGCTTTTAGCAGCCTTATTCACAAATATCTCAAATTAACAATAATCAATTAACAATACTGGAGATAGCTCGTTTTGCGATTGAACTCTTAATATCTCTACACGTCTCTACTCGAGAGGGAAAGAGTATATTAAACGTGATAAAGGAGATGGGTGCAATATTCCTTCGCTGGTTGCAGCATATAAATATCTGAACGTTGGTGGCGCACGTACTAGTGCTTTTCTCTCTGTACAGTTGGACCAAGTCCAAGAATGTTACATGTATGTGTTGTGTATCTATGGTTTGGGCATAATTTCAAACCTTTCGGGAACATCAATATTAAAACGCCAGTTAAATTATTTGTGAACGAGTTGCCAATAATGACTTAACAAGAAA